>NW_011499870.1:461764-483478 GCF_000495115.2 Populus euphratica
CTTTCCCTTTCCTAATTAATTCTCTGTTTTCTTGATTTCTTTCAAGAATGAAAAATTTAGTCTTTTTAGCATAAATAGTTGCATTTGATAAATTTAATGGCAAAAACCTTACTCTTTCATGGCTTAAAAATAGCAGCTTCTTCTCTTCTCAAGCCACCATCTTCATTTCTCAGGTACTTTCTTTCTCCATATATATTTAAGATATGAATAAAGATTTAAACTTCATGCTTTTTAGGATGTGAAAAAATGTTGGGTTTTATGCATTTATTTATTGGGATACGATAAATGCTTGCTTAGGCCAATTTTACAAGCACAGGAATCAATTTTGATTCAATCAAGACAGAGAATTTCACAAAACTTGATAAACCCTTCATGGGGTTTTAGAAATGTGAGTCACGGAAGAGTGAACTTAGTGATATCACAAGGAAAACCCAAGTTTGAAACACATGAGGCTGACCCTCCAAAGAAAGAGAAGTGGATGACAAAGAAGAGATTGAAGTTGCAGAGAAAGAAAGAGAAGGAGAAGAGAAAAGCTGCTAATAGAAAGGACCCGCGTTCGCTTACAGTTAAGAGGAAGAAGGGGCAGAAATTTGCCAATGTAGAAGAGAGGATTAAGACCAAACTTGAGAGGGTGAGCATGATTGAATTTTTTTTTATTTTTTTTGTTTCTGGCTTGGTTGGCTGCTAATTTTGATGTTTAGTATTTTTATTTAGCTTATTGTAACTAGTTATTGAGTTTGAGATATGTTATAGTTTTGCATACAATTAGCTTAGGATAAAAGAAAATATAATCAATTTGATCTCAACCATTTGTAATTTTTGTTATGAATCAAGTAATTTATTGAAGTGAAGTTCTTTTGCATAACATTTTGCCGCCCATTGGTTAAGTGGAAACAACTAGCCTTTGATAATCGAACAACAGCATGATCTTTGGTAAAAAATTTAACCAATGTGCCTTCTAAGAGGAAGAGGAAGCTAAAATTTGCATATACAGAAGTGGGAATTATGTCTAAGCTTGAGGGACTGAGCATGATTGGACTGTTTTTTCTCAGCCTGGTTTTGTTGGACTTTGTAAGTACAATGATCTTTTTTGTTTTTTTGGGCTACAAGCTGTATTGTTATTGAATGTAAGATGCGGTAGTTGAGTGCATATAACTACCTGACGATAAAAGACCTCATCCTGTGTTTGTGAGATTCAATCAACGTGATTTCAACCCCATTTCTAATATTTATTCTGAGCATAATTCTCTGTATGTGATTTTTGCTTGTGCCTATTGCATGCAACTAGAAAAGGATAAAAGAACAAATTAACCTTGCAAAAATACTGCAGGGATCAATTTTTCCATTACTTGTATGTGTAATGGAAAAGAATTGAGGAGTTAATGTGAGGATCAATACGCTTCCCTCTTTATTAGGTCTGTTTGTGATGAGAACAGAGAAGGAAGACTATTTTAGGGTAGAAATTTTTTGTCATGCGGCTACTAAATCCAATGTCTTCAATGTTTCATATAGGTGATTACTTTTTTGTTGCTTATTCCTATAATCACAGGCCAAAATCAAGGAAGCTAAACTGGTTGAAAGACTCAAGCGGTATGAAGTTCCTAAAATGCAGGGACCTGAAGTCAAACCACATGAACTGACTGGTGAGGAGCGTTTTTTCATGAAAAAGATGGCCCAGAAAAAGTCCAATTATGTTCCAATAGGAAGAAGAGGAGTATTTGGAGGTGTCATTCTTAATATGCATATGCATTGGAAGAAACATGAAACTGTAAAGGTCATCTGCAATTCTTCTTGCAAACCTGGCAAAGTACAAGAGTTTGCTCAGGAAATTGCCAGATTGAGTGGTGGGATCCCTATACAAATAATTGGAGATGACACTGTTATATTTTATAGAGGGAAGAACTATGTTCAGCCAAAAGTTATGTCGCCTGTGGATACGTTGTCCAAAAAGAAGGTGTGTACCACAGTTTCCATCAATTATCTACTGCTTAAATTTACTTCTTTCTGGATGTTTATTGTGTTTAGGCAGGCTGTTTTTAAATTGTCAATGTAATAGCAAGGTTGCACTGTGACTTGTTTTAGCACTCAAAATGTTCTCACACTAGCATGGAGCTTCATATTTATGTATTCAACATCAACTCATCATCGTTATTTGTATCTTGTGCTGTTTAGGAGAGCTTGCAATTTCTAGGATGAGACTAAGACCAGTCAACTGATTTCTGGCTATAAACTTGCTTGCCAACATTAGTTCAGGTGATACCAGTTCACTATCAAGTCATGGTTTGAGAAAACAAGAGATGCTCTTGTCTAATCAGTAACATTCGTTTGAAATTTTGAACCTTTTGCTGTCCTAAAAGATCTTCTGCGTGATTTGATTTGTAGAACCATTATATTAAATTTCTTCTTGCCACTTGTATGGCCTTTCCAATTTCACTTTTAGTCCTTTTGCTTATATTCTTACGCAAGAAGGGGAAAATAGAACGTACACGTGCGACGATACTTTATTCACCTCCATTTTAATACAGTCAGCCTCCCTTTTTTCTCCTTTTGGAAAGCTAAACGTGATACATCTCGCATATTATCTTCTCACCATTCCTGTTGCTTTTGTATATGATAATGGCTTTGACATTGATTGCCTGATATGCAACCTCGTGGTCCTATTCAAAACTAGTTAGCAGCGAAGTTGATTAACTCTTCCTGGCCTTTGCAGGCACTAGAGAAATCAAAATATGAGCAATCGCTCGAGACTGTGAGGCTCTTCATTGCCATCGCTGAAAAAGAATTGGAGCTCTACTACAGGCACAATGCACTTTATGGTGATTCAAATGATAGGAATCCCAGGTCGATCTTGGATGGTCCAACACGAAAGGACTTGGAGGAATCTGGGAAACCTTTAAAGAAAAACATTGACTTGTCTTGCAATAGTTTTCTGCCAGGTCTTTCAGAAATAAAAGCAAGTGACACTTGTGAAGGTTTGTCTGAAGCTGAAGATGATTCCAAAGTTGAAGACTTATCCCTAAGCGAATCAGATCCCGAAGACGACCACCTATCTGATTTGGATGGTGAAGAAAGCAGAGAGAGCTCATCCGCGGCGAAAACAAGCTCCTCTGCAATTTTGGGTTCATCATCAATACTGTAGAATGATAACTGATAATCAAGGTTGTGTAACAGAAATTAACTTTTTGTATAAAATCAAACTTGGTTTCCAAATCTATTCCTCTCCTTGCTTCCATTACCACTCATAAATGGTAATTTATGCATCCTACACTCTATTTTGCTCGTTAACCTTTAGCGAACATGAAGAAGCTGGTATCCATAAGGTAATAGTTTAGTTACTGGTAGGAGCTAAACCTACCAGTATAAAAGAAGATATGCTAGAACTGAAGGTTAGGTGAATTACTGGCATCTCATTAGAAATGATAGGATCAATCTAACCCTGGACAAGTCCCAACTATGAAAACAAAGCTCCAAGGAGTGGCTTGTCAGAGTAGTTGCTGCAGCCGGGCCGGAAACAGGCCGAACCAAGGCAACCAGACAGCGTGGTAACGAGTCTAGTATTCTGGAAAATTGGCATGTAGGCACAGGTCATGACATTGGCAGCGGGTCGTTCAAGAACAGAGGTGGCGAGTGCCTAATGAAATCCACTAATTTATTTATTTTTAACCTCTGAAGTCTTCTAATTTTTATCTGATTTTATTAGATTAAAAATCAATTAGGGAAAAAGAGACCACCTATTTTATTTTAGAACTAAAAATATTAATTTAAAATAAAGAAAAAAATAATTTTTTTAAAAAAAATTTAAAATATAAAAATAAACAGGTTTAAATCACAAGTATAGACTGCATTTTATAAATGTGGTATGCTTAGAAAAATCTTAAAATTTTAAGGATGAAAATTAAACAAAGGCGGGCATTATATGCTGATGTCCCATTCCGGGGGACTGGAAGAAATACTGTCAATTTTGTTACTTATCCATGTTGTAATCACAGGAGGAGGAGGAGAAGGAGGAGGAGGAAGGTGCTGCTGCTGGCATCAATTTGCATGCTCTAGTAGATTAGAATTATATGCATTGACCCACACCTTGCTGATATATTTATCACACTAATTTAGCCTTCAGCATTGCTCTAGAGACATACAATTATACTCGATACCTTTCACAATCATAATAAATTGGTTAAAAGACAGGTCTTGAATAGATACATTATTCAATCATTAGTCCGTGTTAGGCTAATATGCGTATTAATTATATTAATATTTTAAAAAAAATTAATATAAATATTAAAAAATTAATATATTGAATTGATTTGAATTAATTTAGATTAATATGTAAAATTAATGACCTGAATCATGAAATTATGATAATCTTATATAAAATAAATAAATAAGCATATTAAAACTAAATTCTAAATTAACTTAAAAAAATAATTAAAAAACAAATAAAATCTAAATATATCTAGGTTAACATATTAAATCTATATCATGATATTAGGATAGCCCAGTAAAATACAAGTCAAAGTAAATTATGAAACTCAATTCTTAATTAATATAATATTAAAATATATATGTGACTAAAAAAATTAATTAAAAAATAATAATAATAACTTGGTTCAACTCAGTTCAACATGATAAATTCACGATTCTATTTATTACAATGAAATAATTTTATAAAAGATAAATTACAACAAATTATTAACTTCAATTTATAATAAATCTAATATTAAAAAGTAAAAAAAATCCTATAAAATATATTAATTTCCCTCTCGATTGATTGGTCCAGTTAATCCTAACAATAATCAATACATATCATAGAAAAATAAGAATGCGTCGAGAAATTTTTCTTGGGTCGATCTCCTTTGAAACATTTTTGTCTGGAAATGTTGAAAATGATATTAAAATTCTCATTTTGAACAGCTTTTAATTCTCTGTATAATTTACTGCATTTAATATTCTCATTTATGGTATAATAATCTCTCTCTGTATTTCTTTTTAAGATATAAACTATTTGAGAATGTTTGAAAATATATTAAAATAATATTTATTTTATTTTTTAAAATAATTTTTTATATTAATATATCAAAATAATTTAAAAATATAAATAAAAAAAATTATAAATAAAAAATTTAAATTTTAAAATATATATTATCAGCAACACAATTCCAGACAACCTAATAGAACAAGAAGCTATTAAACCTAATATGATAGTTAATCAGTGGACCGACATTTAATATTTTGAAACATTTTAAATATTTATCCAGTTAAATCTAGATAAGATCAAGCTAGGTTAACTTCAAACAATAAAAAATAAAATAAAATGGTATGATTTTAAATAAAATAATTGACCTGATTTAACATATGAATTTAAAAACATAAGCGGGAAACCGAGTTAGACTCGGGTGGGGTCGGGTATGACAATACAATGACTCCAGCCCACAAATTGTGCACCGACAATGAAGCCAGCTGGCCAAGTAGTTTTGATCTTCAAGTGTGTGTATTGGTTGACAAGTCATCCTCCACTCTATTTTACATGCTTGCTGTATTAGTTTTGTTTATGCATATGATTTCACAAATCCGTACACCGATTACAGCACAGCTACACGTGAGCGCCCCCACAGAGAAATGTGAGAAAAGGGGGCGCATACCTTCCCGTCCAAGGCAAGCCAATAAAAAATTTTCAAGCCCCGAGAGGCCATAAATTATAAAACTCAATTTTTAATTAATATAACATTAAAATATGTATCTAATTGAAAAAAATTAATTAAAAATTAATGATAAAAAACTTGATTCAACTCAGTTCAACATGATAAACTCACGATTCTGTTCATTATACTAAAATAATTTTATAAAAAATAAATTATATCTAATATTAAAAAATAAAAATAAAAATAAAAATCATATAAAATTTATTAGTTCCCCTCCTCGATTGGTTCCAGTTAATCCTAACAATAATCAATACATATCATGGAAAAATAAGAATGTGTCGAGAAATTTTTCTTGGGTCGATCTCCTTTGAACCATTCTTGTCTAGAAATGTTGAAAATGACAGGGATGGCGTGTTCTTACTGTGAAATAGGGAAAAATACACGAACCACAAATTATTCTACATGTAGGATAAATGTCTTGAAAAATCAATACATAACATATAATATATAATATGATCTCCATGCATTCTCGAAAAAATTCTCAAAACCAAACTCCCGATTTAATATTCTCATTTTGAACAGCTTTTAATTCCCTGTATAATTTACTGCATTTAATATTCTCGTTTACGGTATAATAATCTCTCTATGTATTTTTTTTTAAGATATAAACTATTTGACAATGTTTAAAAATATATTAAAATAATATTTATTTTATTTCTTAAAATAATTTTTTACATTAATATATCAAAATAATTTAAAATTTTTTGAAAATAATTATAAATAAAAAATTTTAAATTTAAAATATATATTATCAGCAACACAATTCCAGACAACCTAATAGAACAAGAAGCTCATTTTTATAGTTATTAAACCTAATATGATAATTGATTAATGGACCGACATCTAATATTTTGAAACATTTTAAATATGTATCCAGTTAAATCTAGATAAGATCAAGCTAGGTTAACTTCAAACAATAAAAAATAAAATAAAATGGTATGATTTTAAATAAAATAATTGACCTGATTTAACATATGAATTTAAAAACATAAGCGGGAAACCGAGTTAGACTCGGGTGGGGTCGGGTATGACAATACAATGACTCCAGCCCACAAATTGTGCACCGACAATGAAGCCAGCTGGCCAAGTAGTTTTGATCTTCAAGTGTGTGTATTGGTTGACAAGTCATCCTCCACTCTATTTTACATGCTTGCTGTATTAGTTTTGTTTATGCATATGATTTCACAAATCCGTACACCGATTACAGCACAGCTACACGTGAGCGCCCCCACAGAGAAATGTGAGAAAAGGGGGCGCATACCTTCCCGTCCAAGGCAAGCCAATAAAAAATTTTCAAGCCCCGAGAGGCCATTTTTGTAACCCCCAGCAATAAAAGATACATATATAATTCCTCTGCTGGTGACCCTTCAAAAGCTGCCGTTGTTAAGTTAAGCTAAGCTTAAAGGTGGTTTGTTTATGCTGTTGTTGTGGTTGTATTTTAATTAAAAAATATTTTGTAATTATTTAATAATAAAAAATAATTTATTATTTATAGATTCCATGTAATTTTTATGTTTGAACATGGACAATGAAAAACAAAAAATTTCCTTTTTTAGTCACTGTACATATTAATTGTAACGTTCATTGAACAATACAATTAACATAAATAGTATATATTGATATAATGTTCATGTGAGCAGTGCAAAAAATTATATTGTTTACTTAAAAAACAATAACCAGTGCAAGTGATTACAAGTTTTTTTAGTGTGTTAATTTTATTAATAATATTTTTTTTAAAAATAATTTAGAGTAAATTCATTCACATTGTAATGTGAATAATATTTTTTTAAAAAAAAAACTAATATAGAGTGAATTAAATTCACTCACACTGTAATATTAATTTTATACCTAATAATATTGTATCTAATTTTATTACAAGCTCAAAAAATTATGAAAACTATAGTTCTTATCGGGTGAATTTTTTACGTAATGAAATTATAAATAGTTTAATAGAATAATAAAAAATATTTTATATAAAGTATTATTTATTTCATGATGTAATAGGAGTAATTAATTCTACAATATTTAAATTTAAAACCATTAATATTAATATATATTTTTAAAAATTATTTTATAGCCTCAATTTTAAAAGCATTCATAACCAAATACAATAAATTAATTTTTTTTCAACCACATTTTTAAAAAAATATCTATTTTTTCAAACTAACCTAAAAAAATACATTTTATTAAATATTTTTTTTCAAATCATAACCACAAAAGTTATTATCAATATTAATAGTGTAAGAATGATTGGTTTCTAAAATATTTTTTATTTAAAAATATATTAAAATAATTTTGTTTTTAATATTAACATATTAAAACAAGAAAAAAACATAAAAATTTTATTTAAAAAAATTAAATTTAATTAAAATTATGATATAAACACCACTTGAACAGACAGAAATTATTTTAAATCAATTTTAAAAGATAACTTAAGTGGTTAAATTTTAATTTTATTTTTTAATAATTATAAGTTTATATTTGTTTAAGGTTTATATAAACTCATTTAAATATCTATTTTAATTAAATATATATTAAAATAAATTATTTCAAATCCCAAGGTGCTCCTCGTGATGACCATGTGCATGGCCTCCATTATGTTGGACCCAATTTCCAGTTAAATTCTGTCCTTTTTTTCAGTAATTTATGAGTTTCCATTCAAGTTTGAGCTTGCATTGAGGGCTGGTGGGAATATATTTATAATTATTTGTTAAAGTTTTTTTTAATTTTTAATTTTTAAAAATTATTTTTAAAATCAATATATTAAAATAATTCAAAATATAAAAAATTAATTTTTAAAAAATTTGGATTAGTTTACTTTTTTCCAAACGCTGCTAAAAAATATAGAAAGGAAGAGGAGAAAAAAAAAGGAAGGGGAAATGCATTCCTTATTTATATCCAAAAATACTTTATCAAATATATTTATACATTTCCCCAAGAGACTTAGTATTTCATAGAATATGTTAATGTAGGGCGTGCAAGGCAGTAATATACAGACATTATTCTATAAAAAAGAAATGAAGATAATATTCTAAAAAATAATAATATAAAGAATAAGTTAAGCAGAGCATCTGATTTGGAATCAATCCTCAATATTAGACCCTGAATCTAACTCTTTCAATATTAGAGTTAGGTTTTAAAAAAAATCAACCCATTTTATCCTTATTGATCAAATGATATAACTCACAATTTTTTTTTAAAAAAATTTATTTAGTTTTTCTAATTAAAATAATATTATTTTAATTAAACTGAATTAATATAAATTAACACCCATTTAGTTATCCAATACCACATTTATCTGAACGAAAATTGTTTAATTGGCTAGTGAATCTGTATATTAGTATAATACGAAACTCCAGCCATATATAGAACATGCGGATTTTTTTTTTTTTTTTTTTTTTTTTTACAATTGAAAAAGATTTAGGAAAAACCAATATTTTTATTTTTTTTCATTTGACCAATTGAAAATGATCTAGGACAGACCAGATGCGTATCACAAACTGGACAATATGTTCTAATATATTTTTTTCCCGTTTCGCATAAAGAAATGCAAGCTTGGAAACACGTATTATTAAAACATATATAAATAAAGACACCATAGGTTATATTTTTCATGATATTAAACAAGAGTCGTGCAGCCTGACTATATATTATAAATTATGAGGACGTGATCTCAACAGCATATAATTATTTTGGTATTTTTATATAATGAAAGGTGGTGTTTTTGTTCTATAGTTGTTGGGACCTTCCCATCCATGCTTCCTTTCCAGTCTAGCAAGACTGGTACCTGACATTGAAGCTGAGTAGGCAGCAAAAATAAAAATTCATGGATGTATAATATGCTTATAAAAACACCCAGATATTAGCTGCTCAATAATTATTTTGAATTCTTTTCTATTTTATTTTAATTGCAAGAATATATATATATATATATATATATATGACATTGTAAAATTCAAATTAATATTTATGTGTATAAATATTAAATTTTCAGCTTGTATAGTTGAATTACAACGAGGAGGAGAGATACAAATCTTTTTTCTTTCTGGTGTCTCCCTGGAGTTTTGAGAGTCTATTCTTGAGGTTTTATTTAGCTATAGTTGATGACGATATCATTTTTTTCTTTTCTTTTTAATATTTTCTTTTGATAATTCTAAGTTCAGGTTTTATGTCTCTAACATGATGTTTTTTTTTTGCATTATCCAATTTATCTAGTTTTCTTACTGTTTTAGATGTTATTTTCAAAATTTATCATTTTTATATTTTACTCAAGTGAATTTTCAAATAAATATTCATTTTAATAGCGTTTAGTTACTATCTTGAAATAAAAAAATAAAAACTACAAAGATAATTTTTTTAAGTTGAATATATATATATATAATAATTATTAATATTTATCTCTAAAATATTCATATACAAAAATCTTAATTATAAAGTTATTAAATTAAAATATACAAGGATATAAATATTTATTGTTATAGATAATCAAAACAAGTTGTTTTAATTAAAAATATTTTTTCCTTGAAATAAAAATAAATAAATTTTTTATTTATATTTTATCCAAAATTAAATTAGATTTTTAATCGAGTTAAGCCCGTTCAATTCTTCATCTATCTTCTCTTGAACTTGGCAAGTCCATGTCTTGGACAAGCTTTGTTGGTTTAGTCAAGTCCTAAATTAATATATCAGGTTAATCTTGAATTTTATAACTAGAATTATTAATTTTAATATTTAATTAGAAAGATGTAAATTCTATAATAATACATATTAAATGTAAGGTAGACTTTTTTATTTTTTTATTCTGTTCATTATCAACAAAATATAATATAAAAATAATTATCTTATCTACTATATCATTACCAAATATAATTTTATTATTATCTCTTGTTTTATCTTATGTTTTCAATTTTTATTGTTTTTTTTCTTTTTAAGATATAAATTAAAAACTACAGCTTTTTTTTTCTTTGTTGTCTTAGGAGTGTAATTATTTAATTTAATTTTCTCATTTATCCATACAATTAATATCTCCAAAAAGAGTAAGAAATCCATCTAACTTCTATCTAAATCCTTCCTTATACTATACGTCTAAAAAAATAAAAATACACCGTATCTACATACGTCAATCCTTATCTTAATTATCAAATTCCACAAAATAAATAAAAATATTATTTCCTTTTCTGTGGGCCCTCCTCAAAACATATCCACAAATTGCCAATAAAAATCATATTAATTACCTTAATAATCGCTCTTTCCCATAATTACCAAAATATCTATTTCATCTCCCTCTATAAATAAACCTCTCTTCCCCTGCCAAACCTGTCTCTCCTTTCCCTCTCTGTGAACACGCAAGTCTATCCTCCCTCCCTCTCGTTCTCCTGCAATGGCTTCCAATGGCTTGAACGACAAGTCACTGATCGTGAGCTTCGGCGAGATGCTAATAGATTTTGTCCCGACCACCTCCGGCGTCTCCCTCGCTGAAGCGCCGGGGTTTCTGAAAGCACCGGGTGGTGCTCCGGCGAACGTGGCGATCGCGGTGGCGAGGCTAGGAGGAAAGTCGGCGTTTGTCGGAAAGCTTGGTGACGATGAGTTCGGTCACATGCTCGCCGGGATTTTGAAAGAAAACAACGTGATCGCTTCCGGTATTAATTTTGACACAGGTGCAAGGACTGCTCTCGCGTTTGTTACCCTACGCGCTGATGGAGAGCGTGAGTTCATGTTTTATAGGAATCCAAGTGCTGATATGTTGCTAAGGCCCGAAGAGTTAAATCTTGAGTTAATAAGATCTGTAAGTTTGATTATTTACAGTCTTAATCTTAATTATCTACCGTGTTTATTCTTGTAATGATTCAACGTAAAATATTTGATTTTTATTCTAAGTTTTTTTTAACTGTGGTGAAAATTAATCTGGTATAGGGTTCGTGGCATAGTTAAGAAATGACCCGGAGGTCAAACCTGTACAAGACCTGGTTACTGGGTGGCTGAGTTAACCAGAGTCAAACCTAAACCAACGATGTCGTTTTTTCTTTCAAGTTTTTCTCCTTGCTCTAATGCATGTAGCATTAAGCCCTGAGTTGGCAGCCCTAGGTCAGCGGGTTAACCAATCGACTATGGTTGGTGGTGGCTTTAGTTAAATTTTTTATTTTCTTACCGTGGTGAATTTTGTCGTGGATGGTGAGGGGGGAAGAGATTTTTTTAGGGGAGTGTCACGCCAGCAATGCCACAGGGGTGGGGCCCGGTTGCATCTCAGTTGAGATCTCAATTAGTGGCAAGAATCATGCAGTGGATCTCTCCTTTTCATGTGATAAAGGGGGATGATAATGTCAGGAATTGTGTAATTATAATATTCGAAAAATATTTTAAGGGAATTTACGAATTTAAAATGTTTTCTATAACTTTTTAAGTTTATTTTATAATATTTAGTCTGGTAAAATATATTTTTGGAATTTCATTTGTTAAAATTTTTCTCATGCACGTGTGTGAATTTGTGCATACAGGCTAAGGTGTTCCACTATGGATCAATAAGTTTGATTGTTGAGCCATGCAGATCAGCACATCTAGAGGCAATGAAGGTGGCGAAGGAAGCTGGTGCATTGCTTTCCTACGACCCAAATCTGAGGCTGCCATTGTGGCCATCAGCGGAGGAGGCGCGTGAGCAGATATTGAAGATCTGGGATGAGGCAGATGTGATCAAAGTCAGTGATGTCGAGCTTGAGTTCCTCACTGGAAGTAATAAAATTGATGATGAAACTGCTTTGACACTTTGGCGTCCTAACTTTAAGTTGCTCTTGGTCACCCTTGGTGAAAACGGTTGCAAATATTACACCAAGGTGGGTAATTACAATTCAGTCTTTCAGTATTTTGTTTCTTCTAATTTTTTGATGTTAGGTGCAATCAATGTTATCTGTTACAAAATTTTGACTTTTAGCTGGCATAAGGGTAGGTGATGAATTTTATGATGCTCTATAATGCTACTTGCTAGTGGGGTCTTGGATCTCCCATGATTTTCTCTGACGTGGGACCTTGTTTTCTTTAATTACGGAATCAAACCTGATTTATTTAATAAGGAGTTTGAATCTTTTGGGATTTTATGAAATGACTTACTATTTAATTAGAAAGAACCAGGAAAGGAGAAGAAAGTTTGATCCTTGACCTTTAATCTATCCCATGAGGCAGTCAATAATTCTTTTTCACGATGAGTTGTTTTGTTCCCTAGTCTAGGTGTAAAGTGTTAATCTCGAAATTATGATCAAAGCTTTTGTGTCTATCATGTAATCAACAGCATGAATCATGTTTGGAATTTAACAGTGGTCAAATGAGCATGCCATGGAATTGATAAAGAAATGCTTTAACGCGGACAAATCTATTGGCTAAGCGCAGATACCAGGCATGCCCATTTGTGCGTGTTGTCATTATTTAAGTCAAAAGCCCCAACCAGCACAATGGATGTAGTTGCCTTGTTTATTATATGTGGCGGGCGGGTGCCTGTCCCTCTCTGCATGTTGAAAGTGAGTTTCGGCGTGCATTTATTTAAACCTTAAGCATATAGTAGTGCGGCCATTTAGGTCACAGTTCAGCCTAAATTATTAACATAAACTTGATTGCTTGCCAGGGAGATGAAAGCTGTTGTATATATGATAGAATGATGTGACTACGGTGTTTTGGATGATGAATTTCAAGCTGTTGATATCATGATTTGGATTAATTGATTATGGAGATGAAACATTTGCTGGAAATATGGTTTCTTTTGTACAAATTGAACAGGACAAATACTTGAGTTGGTTATTTATGGCTTACAAAAAATTTCTTATTTACTCAATTAGATTGGAAACTCGTTCTTGTTTTTGTTGGGGTTACAAGATTGGAAACTCTTTTAAGTTTATCATAAAGCAAACTTCGTTTTAAGGGGCTTCCGAAAAGTCAATGCTTACTGTGTTATCACTGCACCAAACTAGTAGTTGTTGTATCTCCCAACAACCCATAAACCAAAAGCTAGGACTACGTCTTTCCTGGTATCATAGAACTGCTTACGTATATACAATTTTGCTGGCATGCTGTGTTTTCTTTGATTACCAACACTAATGTTGTTTTCTTACATCCCAACAACTGAAGACACTGGCGCACCAAGAATAGGGCCTCTGTCTTACCTAATGCCTCAGGGTACTCAAGCTTTGTACCACAAATAGTTGTAACATGTGAAACCCTAATGTTAGGTGAATGAAAAGGATCCTATTTGATCATAAATGGTCTTGATTTGCCTAATACTGAATTATTACCAATTGGTTTGTTGAAATACAGACTTTCCATGGAACTGTTGAGGCTTTCCATGTCAAGACTATTGATACCACCGGTGCTGGTGACGCATTCATCGGAGCACTCCTTTGCAAGATTGTTGATGACCAGTCTGTGCTGGAGGTAAATACTATAATAAACCGTCTTTATAATTAGATCCTGAAGCTGGTAATGAAAACTAGTTTTTGGGAATTTTATTTTTTGAAAATAAATGTAGTTTTTTTTTAAAAAAAAACTTGACAAACAAACACAAGGATTTGAAAAATAGCAAAAACAAGGAAAAAACACAGTTTGCTTGGAAGTGTTTTTCTAGGAAGTATTTTCTTGAATTTTTCATGTTTGGTTATATTTATATTGTGGAAAACAAGTCAGCAGAATTCACTTTTTATCAAAGAAAAACATAAGCTATAGATGAGGAAATTGTTTTTCAATTTGCAAGAGCAGAAAACACTACAAAAGTTGTACAATATTTCATTAATATTTAAAATATAATTATGCAATATAAAAGTATATTACTTTGATATATTAGTGTGCATAATAATACTTTAATTTAGATAATATTTGTTAGAAAATATATTTGAATATAAAACATATTATACAATAATCATTGTTCTTCAAACTCCAAAAAAATATTCGATAAAAATAAGAATTATTCTATTTTTAGAAAGTTAATAATTCAAAATGTTTTATATTCCAACTTATTTTATTTGATATGTCTAAAAGACTAGAAAATGATTTCAGCTTATTTTTCATTAAATATTGAAAAGTAATCAGTTTTCTTAGAAATTATATTCCATGACTGTCAATCACTCAAACATAATCTATATTTTTTAGAAATTCACTTTTACTGAAAATTATTCTTATAAAAACACTACTGTTCTTGGATTCATTTCCAAAAACACAATAATCTATGTTTAGAAATTCATTTTTTTTAATTTACTTTTCAGGAGAATTAATTTTTTTTTTAAAGAACTGCTAACTGTAAACCGGGTTCTTGGATTAATATCTCTAATATTGTAGATGAAACTTCTTTATTTTCAGGACGAACAGAAGTTGAGAGAGATCCTTAGATTTGCAAATGCATGTGGAGCCATTACAACCACCAAGAAAGGCGCCATCCCTGCCCTTCCTACCCCAGCCGAGGTCCACAAATTGCTGAACGCATCGAAGTAGACCTTTTCTATTTTTACTTTGCACTGCAGTCCTTCGATCTTCCATCTTTGCTCTTTTTAGGTCTTGTTCTCCGATTTAGGTTGCTTGCTACTCAATTGAAGAGCGGCTTCGTTCTCATCTCACCTTTTTTCCCTCTTCAATGTATTGATGAAAAAGACTTGCTGTCAGGTCTTCCCAAATAAAATTCTTTAGCAGTTTTTACTTTCTCCAAGTATTTAATCAATCATCCATTAATTAATTTGATTCAAAAGTTATATTTATAAACCAACCTTCAAACTCCTAATTAACTGGATAGGGTAAATTTCATTATCAAAATAACATTTTAATATTCTTTTTAAAAAAGAAAAACTAGGTCTTAATCTTCTGTAGAAAGTTAGAAACCAACTAGGTTTCGAGCAGCCGCAGGTTGGCTCCGCAAACTTTACTGTACTGCTCTGAACATGAGATGGCAGTCCATCTGTTTTAGGTTCTTACTGGCTTCCCATTCAGCCATAACCATTGTATGATTCATCACGACTTGTTCATTAAATTTGCTCCTCCACCTGTTTGTTCATCAAGCAATTATCAACGGTGGCGGGAAATATTTTAGCAAGCTACATGTTAAAGCACTCATCCATAGGATAGGTGATCCAAAACTCTCATACAGAAGATATCATGCTGGAAATTCTTGAAGACAGATTGCAACTCGGTGATAAATGAATGTACAATTGGTTTAATCACTCCATACATTGTTCATGGAATGTTAACAATCGAGCTGGACAGAAGTTTTGGAACTATAAATACAAAATTGGTATAGGAGGAGAAAACAAGAGCAGCAGATTTGAAATACCAAGCACACAGGAGAGAAACAGAAGGGCGGAAGAAAAATCGAATCCGACGATTACGCCATTAAAATTCCGCAGAACCAGGTACCCGGGGGAAAGGAATTGCATCTCTTATATTTTCTAATCCAGTAGCAAATTGCACGAGCCTCTCAAAACCAAGTCCGAAACCCGCGTGAGGAACTGGCCATACACAAACACGAGATCACAACAATGCGTGTTTTGAGTAACAGATTTTCAGCTATTGAGAGATATCAAGGCAGTCAAATAAAAACAGGAAGCAAGTTCCCAAGCTCTCCTGAAAACGCCAAATTGTATGTGGTATGCATTCTTCGCACCACTGAATTCAATCTAGAAACTATCATCAAACCTCAACGCGCAAAGCTCAGCAACTTAAGAGAAAATGTTAGCTTCAAGAAGTGAGATTTCTAACCTGAACCATAACGTCGCAAATCAAGATACCACCAGAAGCTCTCCTTGTTCAAATTTAACTCATCTAAACGGTCTTCTAGATATTCAAGCCGTTCCTCTCTTTGGCTTCCACCAATAAGTTCACCAACCTGGCAAATAAACAATTTATTACATGATAAATTCTACCAAAGCAACATTTCTTAAACTCCCTACCCCTTGCTACTTCTCTGTTTTTTCCAGGATTAGGAATAAATATTTCATTTTCACATCCCAAACAAGTAACAAGGACCCAATATGAAATAAATCACGATGGCTTCTTGCTCTTCATAATCTATTCCACTGGGAAGAGGTCCATAAATGCTTTAGAATATTACAAGCGATAGTTACTTGACAATCAAAAAAAAAGTTAAAATGAAACAAGGAAATGGAGATTTACCCGAGGAACCAGCATGTCCATAGCAGCAACAGTTTTCCCATCATCATTTTGCCGCATATAAAATGCTTTGATGTCCTGAGAGTTTTAGATCGAAGAGCCACATGAAACGAATGTTAATTATGAGAACAATACACACTCCAATGTATTTTTTCAGTTATTTTAGGAAAGTGAAAGAATATAGATCAGGTAGCTGTCCGTTGCATACCTTTGGATAATCTCTGATTATGACGGGGCACCCACCAAATGCCTCTTCAGTTATATAACGCTCATGCTCGCTTTGCAAATCACATCCCCATTCCACCTAGAAATTGCAGGGGATCTTTATTAGGCAACAAAATACTCTGTATAATTTTCATTTATCATTTTAGGAACTTTAATTTTGCTTAAGAGATTACTAAAGAAGTTCCAACCATAGACAGATAAAATCAATAATTCATTGTGAAAGTTTTAGAAAGTTAATCTACAACTTTGATTGGCTTGAATCGCAGGTCTTCCTGTTTTAATCAATAAGAAAAGACTATGATGCCTGCCATTCTGCCAAATCAGACAAGATTTCATTACTGTAATGAGTCCAGGCTTCAATAAGTGATCCTGTCATCACTCGGATGAAACAGAGACTGATAATAGTGGCTCTCATTAGAAACCAAGATCAAGAGGAAATTCGAAGGGGATAGTCAACATCTATGCATCACTTTAAGGTACTACAAGTATAACTATTTGTGGCACTTAATCAGGAAAAGAAAGAAATTTAAGAGAAATATAGTTTCTACCAAGTCCAAGCAACAGTTGATAGCAACAGCTAGCTGAACAACATCAACAAGCAATAGTCATCTGAGAAGTCTAAATATTGGGGCTAGTATGTAGTACCGGGAATTCAAACTTCTTTTTTGCTTTCAGAAGAAGTTCAACTGCATCAGTATAAGTCAATTGAACAAAGTCTTTCTCAGCCACATCCTGTAGATTACAACAAAGATACCGTGTCAGAAAAATATGGAAAATACGTCCAGAGCCAAAACAACAAGTCAAGAACAGCGTCATGAAACAACACAAGTGGAAGGTATGAAGCACATGACAGAAAGTTCGAAGAAAAATAGGTTACACTAGAGAGCTCATACAGTCAATCGATCAACGATTCCCTTCTCAATCCAAGTATTGAAAAAATCCATGTCTTCCTTGCAGTTTTCAAGGATATGTCTCACCTTCCACATAAAATTTTTGTCAGTCAATTATTCGATGAGAAAAATATGCAAGTTTGTGTGTGTTAGTGCCTATCCAAGCTTTCCTTTAGCCATATGTGTTAAATTAACAATAGAGAAGATGTGAAAAGCAACATACTACGTACTGGAGATAGGCAGTGGCACAGGCCATGTCGTCAGTCAGATCAGCAAATGCAAGTTCTGGTTCAATCATCTTAAATAAAGAAACAGAAAAATTATAAGAAACTTGGATAGTGCATGATCCAGAATAAACTTATAAACAAACAAAGTACACTAACCCAAAATTCAGCCAAATGCCTTGAAGTATTAGAATTTTCAGCTCGAAATGTGGGACCAAATGTATACACCTAAAAAATGAGAAAAATTGTGTGATAAGAAAAGGTTCAGATATTTTTTATTTACTATCTGACATTAAAATAGTGAAGAAAGCATAAATGAAATAGATACATCTGAAAGAGCAGTGGCATATGTTTCAGCATTGAGCTGGCCAGAGACTGTCAGAAAAGCTGGTTTGCCAAAAAAGTCCTGAGAAAGAATGAAGGCAATGAAAATTACATCAATGGAGTTCAATAACAGTACAGTCATCTAGCCTGTTTCCAAATTAAAGCAGAAATAAGCTCAGTTTAGGGTTTTTTTTTTGGGGTGGGGGGTGGGGGGGGCGGAGCATAGTTCTGGGGCCAGCACTTAAAAGTTTCTTATTTTCAATACTGGTCTAACATAAAGCTTTGCCAAGGACATACAATTTTCAGATGGCTAAAAAGATTAAGTTTGTAATTGGCATTGATTGTTCTGGCAGAAAGAGGAAAGGAGGGAGGGATATACTATACTCAGGTCTGCTTAAGAGCATAATAGTGAGAAAAGGCATGCTCAACTCACTTGTGACCAATCAATTAAGCCATCCTTTGTTTTTGGAATCCTATCCACAGGAGAATTGGCAACTTCTTGAGAGCCTGGAATCTGTTCATTAAAGTTAATATAGATCATCACGTATGGCAGCAGTTTTATAAACCTGTAACAATGTTAGTTACTGATAGAATTATGCATAGATTTGTTAAGTAGATTCTATCCTCTGCTACATTATATTAGCAAAAATCATGCATGGTTATGTATTTTAAGAGATTAGTTAGATGAGATTGAAGCAAACCATGTAAACCATAGTGCAGCTAAAAACAGGCATCTCAGTGTGCTTGTAGTATTTTGAAAATAATGTTTATACAATAAAATAAAAAAGTAACAATCAGTAGTCATAAATAACTTAAGCAGCGCATACCAAAGTAGTCACACAGAACTGCTCACCGGCCCCTTCACAATCTGAAGCTGTAATAATAGGACTTGAGACCCAAACAAACCCATTTTCTTGAAAAAACTTGTGAGTGGCATATGCTAAAGCATTCCTCACCCTTGCAACCTAGAATTAATTAGCATTATTTACAAAGATGAGCATGAATCAGGGACAATAAAGTTACATCCAAAAAAAGTTATAAAAACATGCTTGCCATATTAAGTGGTTATGTCATATATGACTGGAAGGCACTAAACCCAACCAAAAATTAGAATAGAAACAGGCAGCAGAACCATACCGCACCAAATGTATTTGTTCTAGGACGAAGGTGAGCTTTAGTTCTCAAAAATTCTCTGCTGACCCTTTTCTTTTGAATGGGATAGGAAGGATCACTCTTGCCAACCTATAAGAAGAAAGAGATTTCGGGTGAAAACCTTGGAGTAGAATCACATTTTTATGTAATATGCAGAATAATACTCAAATGCCAATGGAAATCACATAAAACAAAAGGGAATCATATCACACCATACCAAGACCCAGGCTTCCCAATTGCTTGTCATCCAGAATATCATTGAGGATAGAACAGACATGACATTGATGATCCCAAGACCTCAGAGTTCATTTAACCCCTCACCGTTTATAGTTTTAAGCAAGTACAAATTTATATCAATTTATGTGTCACGTGGAAGGTGGAATGTGAGAAAGCTTGAAAACTTCTATTTGTTTTTGTGAACTCTTTTTTGTGCCCAGTTTCTCCCTGCCATATGTTAATTTGCCTCATCTAACACTCCAGTCAATATAAATTTTGCAAGTAACAGTTTTAAGGTCTGTAGTTTTTCAGTAATTCAGGGGTGGAGGGATATTTAGATTTGTAATCTGTACAAATTTCTGGTGCGATCACTTACAACTTGTTAGAAGCATGTTATCAAATTATGTATTGATGAGTTCATGTGAAAATTAGCTCCCTATCTACCAAGAATGCCTAGAATATCATACCAAAACAATTTTGTTGACCTTCAGTTCCACCTTTTGTTTTGATCCTTGGCTCTCCACCACAGTTCCTTGCACCAATATTGATGCACCAGTTGTTATCAACCCAGATTCTACCTATTAATAAACTCCAATGCTTGAATAAAGGTAAGATGACGAGAATATAGACCACATGAAAGATGAATACATCATGGTATAAACATATTATGAGAACTTTTGAATTTTTATGCAATAAATCAATGGAGCTTGACATTTTTGAAACAGATTTTCATCAAACAAAAGAAAGTGAGCAGAAGTACACTTGTTCCTAGTTGTTTACACCATGGAATATTTCTAAATAAAATCCCTCAGCTATTAATGTCGACCAACCTTGAGAAGAAAAAGAACAGGGAAAGTTAAGGAGGTGTTCACAAACAGAGTAACACTCCAACTTTCTAAAAAACTAGTTGGAAAAGAGAGAGTAGAATTTCATGTTTAAATACAATATTTCTCCATCTGAAGAACCAAAAAACTAATTTTTCAAATTTGTATTGAGTTTGTAAATCATATTTTTGAGGTTCTTCACAATTTTTCTTTACAAGTTTTTCATTGGTTTCCAAATTAAATAAAAAACCCCCCGATGAACAGAACAATGTTATTCTTTTATAAACAAGCACTTTTACCAATGCGAAAAATTAATTTTTTTATTATTTTATAATTGATTCATGTGATGAATTTATTTTCTTATTATAAATGTAATGTAAATATTTACTTTTTTTCTTGTTAATAAGTACAACTTTTTCATGATAATTTTTCATTTCAAAGAAATAAAATTATTATTTTATGATTAGATTGTCTTAAATACAAATATTAAGATGATCATAGGAAATTATGGTTTCAATATTTTTATGAAAAATAAGTAAAATCTTGACGTATTTCTTTTTTTTTTTTTCCTGTAGAAAATTTATTCTCTGTTCTCAAAAAATGAACATGCTTTCCAATTTTTCATTGAAAAGTAAAAATTAAAAAAAGAGAGAGAAGAAAACTGAATATAGACAAGGAAAATGGTTTTCTGTTATTGGACAACCCCTGAGATGTCAAGTCCAAAGCGATTATGTTCCACTGCAAATTAAAGAATTAGAAAATGTATATGCATGACTTTATTGTTTATGGTAATACCTGATCATAACCTTCAGCCTCCAATCCCATTACACATTGCATGTTTGATAGGCATGAACCATCATTAACCTGTATATGTTTAAGAACAGACATCCCCATCAACTTATCATAGTTCAATTTAAAACAACTTTATCAAAGAAATCATATGAGTAGCCACCATTATTACCTCAATAAACGTAACACTACTCTGAACACGAAGAGTACGAACCCAACCCATCACGACAATGGTCTTCCCTAC
>NW_011499870.1:483522-595074 GCF_000495115.2 Populus euphratica
CCACAATGGTCTTCCCTACACGATCCAACCCTTCATCTGGACCACCCTTTATATCAGCAATCTTCAACTTTTTTCTAAATTCTCCAACTCTATTTCCCACTTCACTCTTCTCCTTCTCCAAAAATCCAACTTTTGCACTTTCGTTAGACTGTAGAGCTCCAGAAATCACACTGCAGAAGAACCTCCGGCGAGGCAAACCTGAAAGTTGAAACAAATGGTGGAACTTTGGAGGAATGGCATGAGGTTTTGTTATTGTTTTGAGGATTTCAGGGAGGTTACTAGGGTTTGATTTGGGGTAGAAAGACAGCAACCGAAGAGTAGACCCCGGGTTTAACCGGAGCGAAGTAGCTGGTCCTAAAGCAGCAATAGCCATATGGTTCTTGTTTTTTCAGTGAATAGAATTGTATTGGTCACTAAAGTATTTTAAACAAACTAAAACTGGCTTTTGATGTTATTCCATGGAACCCCCTGCAATATCAAGCAGAAAGTGATAGAATCATATATTCATCAAAAAAAAGAAAAAGATTTCAACTTTATACAAAGGATAATGTTTGGTTCACTCAGACAATGTCATTCCTTAGTTTAATGCTCTTTGCTTCCCTGGAATCAAGTAGTCAAATCATTCAAATTTCCATCATGAATTCCTAAGTAAAACAAACATTACTAAAGTAAAAAAGATAGAAACTTTATCCAAAAGGGTCGTATTTGGTTCACTCTAAGATTGAAAATGGAATGAAATCTCACTCCAATTCTTTGTTTAATTTTGTTTAGTTCACTAACATCAAGAATTACAATCCTTTCTTATTCCATCATCAATTCCTAAGGTTAAAAAAAATATACAAACAAACAAATATTGCCTAGATGAACAAACCGGAGCATCATAAAGAACAACAATAATAAAAAAGAAACTTTACAGCTCAGAAATACGAAGAAATGGACCAAAAAATCCAACTTTACCAAAAACTGGAAGAACCCAGTTGGTCTCTACTGTGTGGTACCATGTATGTGGTGTGAAGATGAAGTACTATGGCAACTCACAGCAATGGAGTATTGAAACTCACCTGTTACGACAGATGGAGAAACATGAGCAAGGGATTGTATGAGTGTTGGCGTCGAGAAAGAAGGGAATCGTTTGAGTGGAATGGGATTGGGTTAATTGTATAGGGCGATAAGGCCTGGATAGTTGATGGGTCTACACTCCCTTGTAAGTTCCTAAAAGAAAGTAGAAGTTTTTAAATTTTCTTATATTTTTCAAAGAAAAACCCTGTTTTGGGATGGGAACAATAATGTTGGAGTATTGTAATAATACTTTGTTTCATAGTCATAGTAACTAAATTGTAATTTTTTTTTATTAAATATTAATTAAAAAAATTTAATATAACCCGAATTTGATCCATGAATTAACAAATAAACCCAAGTTATAATTTTAAAAAAAATTCTAAAACATGTTGATTAAGAAGTTATTTAAAAGAAAATTGAAAACAACACAATTTAAAAAAAAATTATTTTAATAATAAAAGACAATTTGTTCAAAATAAAATCCAACTTAAATCCACATTATTATTTATTTCTGCATTTTAAAAATATTATTTTAAAAAATTTCTTAATTTTTTAATTTATTTTAAATTAATATATTTTTAGTGTTTTCAAATCATTTTAATGTACAAGTATATATTTTAACATAAAAAATTATTTAAAAAAATTACAATTATAATACCAAACAAAATTATGAACTCATCCTACCTTGTGGTGGAGGCTTGACTGAATTATTTTTTTTAATTATTATTTTATATTTATTTATAATATTATCAAGCTGATTTATTTGATACTTAATCATAAAAAATTTAATTGTAGAAAAATCTAGATAAAAACAAAAAGTTTATTTCCGTGGTCTTTTCTAGAATTTGAATTTTAAATGGTAAGTTGTATAAGAAACCTATTTATCATTAAGGCTATGTGATCGATCGATTATTATTTTCTTACAATTATCAATTTATTTGAAAATGCTTTTTATTGCAAAAATTATTTAAAGCAAAATCAATTTCCATAGCTAATAACTACTTTATCACAAATTAATATATCGAATTAACATCTTGAGTTGCTGGCTTAGATAAAGTTGTATAAGAATTTATGTTGGTATAAATATTTTAAAATAAAAAAATCTTTTTCTTGTATATTGAAAGTTAATATGTAACTTTTTAATATTTGAATGAAGAGTTTTATATAAAATAGAAAAATTATTGGGAAAAGAGATAATTAAAATTTTTTTTATTGTTGAACCAATTAGAATATGAATTGTTTATTTAAAATTTTAAAATGTAAAAATTGATTAACTAATACATTCTTCACAGTAAATTAAAAATAAAAAGGAAAAAAACTAAAATTTAAGAATTTAAGAATTTATTAATCATAAAAAATCATTCTCCAACTTAAAATTTTAAAACTCAAGTCAAGAAATAACTTAAAAACAAACTTGGATTGCCAGGTTATTTGGTCAATTTATAAATTATTATATTTATTTTATTAAAATAATAATATTTTGTTCTTTTAAGTTTTTTAGAAAGTATAGTTTTTTAAAAAGTATTTTTTACTCTTAAATACATTAGAATAATATTTTTTTTATTTTCAAAAAATTATTTTTGACATCAATAAATTAAAATAATCTAAAAATATAAAAAATAAAATATTTTTAAATATTTTCATAAATATTTTTATAACACAAAAACAAAGCATTTAGTATTTACCTATCTAAATTTGGAGAGGTTAATTGAATAATGAAAAGTTTTATTAAATTAATATTTAATTTAATTTAAATCCTAAATTTTCAAGGCCAAACGATCAATTCAAGTCTTAACATCTAGTTTACCATCTACATGTGAGGCTCTAATTGCCCTATGATGCAAGTAAAGAATAAAAAATCAAAGACTTCTTGAACGTGCCGCCCCGCTTAAATAATTCGCACTCTCTTTTTAGCACCCTCAAACCCGTTAGCCCATACACAGTTTGCGCGGTGCCTTTATAGAACAGAAGACCATCACCGGAATACCCAAGATCCGATCACCGGAAACTTGCTGACACCATCTCCAGGTCATATTCTTAGATCCATATTTAATACATCTTTCTGTATGTGGTTGTGCTTGTTTAAATGCTAATAGATTCGGTAGATTGAATGACTGGCATATATGTGTTTGTGTGTGTGATTTTTTTGGGGTTGAATTGGGAATTGGGGGTTAAGATTGATGTGGGACTTACTCAGATGGGTTGTTAAGATTTTGGGTTGACGAGGGAGTTTGTCATGGAGAGGTGGTTTTGTTGTTTTATTGGTAAAGTTTGGAACTTCAGAGGATTTATGAGTTGATTTATGGATGAAAAGGAAGTTTTTAGTGGCTTTTGAATGAATGTGATTAGTTTGGTTTCTAAAGAGGATTGGTAAGGGATTTTGTAGGTATGCAATTTTGGGTACGGTAATTTTTGTGAGTTGTGGTGTATGATGTCAATTGTTGAAGTAGAAGTGACGGTGCTGAGAGGTGCTTGATGAATTTTGGATTGGTGGGAGAGTTTTGAGAGGTTTAGTGACGGTGTTTAATTGTTTGGAAAAAAAGAGGATTATATTTGGGAATATAGGATGTGTGAGGATTTTGACTGTGGATGGGGCTGTGTTTTTATGAACAATGGGCATTCTGGAAGCATCCTTTTTGTGTCTGTTGTTTCATGAGCTCCATATGAGTGCATAGCTCGAGTCTGTGTCTGCTGCTTAGAATATGGTTGGATTACAAGTTACAATTGGGTTTTGAAAAAGTTTTGAATTTAAGCATCCATTAGTAATCAGTGCTTGATTGACTCAGCTAAGAGATATTCAATGCTAATAAGCAGTTCTTCTGCACAAACTTGTTCTGATTTCTCTCCCTCTCAAGTGCAGAAATGTATAACAATGTGGGACCTCAGCCTGGGGTGCCAAGACCTCCGACCAACCCTCAGCCCACTCCATTTGGGAATGCCTTCTATGGAGCTGGCTCGGGACTTATTAAAGGTGGACTGGGTGCATATGGAGAGAAAATTCTGGGATCGAGTTCTGAGTATGTGCAAAGCAATGTAAGTAGCACTCTGAGACTTTTATGTCAAACACCATTTTGGTTTAAGTTTGCTGTAAGCCAAACTGAATGTTGATGCTTGGGTTGAGCATGCGCTAGTCCCAGATTTGACTTATGTTGGACACTACAAGGCCTCATGCTAGTTTCTTTAGACTACTGACAAGGCACCATTTACATAAATGCTATGGGTTCATTTTAGACAGATTAGATTGTTGTAGTTTAGTTTGAGAGCTATGTGATTTTAGCTGACATTTTCTTTCAAATAAACAGATAAGTAGATACTTCTCTGATCCACAATACTATTTCCAAGTGAATGACCACTATGTGAGGAACAAATTGAAGGTTGTTCTTTTTCCTTTCCTGCACAGGGTAAGCAATCTAATCTAATGTTTCTTCTAGCTTGCACACCATCTTTTTCCTGTTGACGTGACCTTTTGTCCTTGCTATCCTTTTCTCAGGGACATTGGACAAGGATAACTGAGCCAGTTGGGGGAAGGCTTTCCTATAAACCCCCAATCTATGATATAAATGCACCAGACCTGTACATTCCGTTCATGGCATTTGGTACCTATGTTGTTCTTGCTGGCTTGTCATTGGGACTTAATGGAAAGTAAGTAGATTATATTCTCCAATCAGCCCAGCTTAGCCTTAATACCTACATGTGCTGGTGGCAAGCTTATCAATTTTTGCGTTGGATGCATCTATGAACAGCTTCTCTGTTAGCCCTATTTGTTCCCATCCAAACATGACCCATGCTATTTCATGTTCACAACCTTAATTTGTCATAGTCCCATACAGATTATTGGATAGCATTTTGGCAACTGCTTCTAGTTATTTTTGGTGTTAGCTCTGTTAGCAAAAAGCAATTTAAGCTCTTACAAATGTTGATTAGCACACAACTATATCATGTTGATCTGTCTGATAATAGTTCTAAAGGGTGGAAAAAAAATGCAACATGTTCACCTTTTCTTTTTTCTTACATGCAAGTGGCTATTTTACCAAACCTTCGCTGCTAGATGGAGAGGGTCATGAAGGGAAATCCTTTATTTTCTAAGTGCTCTTTTTGTATGGCAGTTTTATTGCTGTCTGTGGCAGCAGTCATATGGTGGCAATTTCGATAGTGTTGCTTAAAGATGTCATTCTGATTCCTGCATCTTGCACTACACCTTTGTCTCACTTTTTTTTTCCTCTTCCTTATTTTTTTGTGCATGTCAAGACTTGCATGTGTGCATCTGTAAGCTTCAATAAAGCAAGTAATTTCTCAGCCAGATGAACAATTACTTGCATGACATCTTTATTCAACCAGATCTTTTGTTTGTCTTTCTTTGGCCCTTGAATTTCCTTTATCTTCAAGTTTAGTTCCATTTGATTCTAGGTTTAGCCCAGAAGCTATCAATTGGCTGTTCGATAAGGGATTGTGTGACTGGTTTGTACAGGATGCATTTTTCAAACCAGCCAAACAATCTCTGGAATTGGATCGCAGCATTGAATTCCAACACCCTTTCTTATCTTTACTTCGGAAATTAATTTCATCTGAGCTCTCAAGTTTAGTTTTTTTTTTTGTTTTCCAGGTTTAGCCCAGAAGCTCTCAATTGGCTGTTTGTCAAGGGATTGCTTGGCTGGTTTATGCAGGTTGCATTGCTCAAAATAATACTCCTTTCATTGGGTAGTGGGGAGGCACCCTTGTTAGACATGGTTGCATATGCTGGGTATACTTTCACAGGCATGTGTTTTGCTGTACTTGGAAAGATCTTACCTGGATACTCTTACTACATTTTGATGCCATGTACCTGCCTATGTATGGGAATTTTCTTGGTGAAGACAATGAAGAGAGTACTCTTTGCAGAGGTGAGGAGCTTTGATTCGAGCCGGCACCATTATCTCTTGCTCCTCATTGGTTTGGTTCAGTTCCCACTTTTTGCATGGCTTGGAAATGTTAGTGTTAATTGGTTTCTCTAAACTGCATTCTGTTATGTAGTAGTTAGAAACATGTATTTGTAGAGTTACGGAATATCAGAATTTTTTTGCTACATTAGCTGATTTACAGGCAATTGTTTTGCTGATAAGCATGTGAATCCACTTCGCTTTTCACCCACATTGAAAACTGGGAAAGTTTATGTTGTTTTATGTGTTGAGAAATTGTAAGCTGCAACATTATAGATTAATTATCTTATGGATGAATGCAAATTTATTCAACACTGGAAATGCGTTAATGGATGGTACAGATTATGACACATTCTCCTTCACTAGAACCACTGGACTTTATTTTGGATGCAAATTCAACTTGTATCCCACACGTGATTAGGAAGTAGAAACTTATCCCGTTGGAAATTACCGCTACTATAAACTGAGTATAGAGAATTTTCATGATGATCAACTGAATATGGTAACTTCTCAAGTCCTGTGATCTTGCTGCCCAACACACCAAGCCTGGCCTTTGTCCTCTGCAAAAGCGTATGTTCAGTGGACAGCTTAAAGCAATTGCGGGCAAGGCTGTTGCAAACTGCCACTGTCTGTCAATGTACTGCGGTGAAGGATTTTCCGTTAGAAAATTGTCTTCTAAGAACAAGATTTTCCATGAACTCCCCGGTTTAGGTCCATATTCTACTGGGATTCGTCCAGAGAACTGATTATGGGAAAGATCAATCATTGATAATCTTGCTACGTTAACTAAACTGATGGGTGGATACCCGTGCAACCAGTTAGGGTGTGCATCCAACACTCGAAGCTGTAAATCTGCCGAAGGGTATGGTATTACCTCCATTTCTGTGAATTTATTAGTTGGGATATTTAGGCGTACTACCGCAGGCAAAGTGAGAACTTCCTTAGGAATGGGACTTGAAAGCCTGTGATCCCTCAAATCCAGTACCGTGAAGTGTATGAAGACACTTGCTGGTGAAATGTGTCCTGATAGAACATTATGGCTCATAGACAATCTTCTCAAGTTTATTGGAAGATTAGGCACAACTCCTTTTAGATTGTTGCTACTAAGATCTAATGTTTTCAGCTACCACAACCAGAGAGGTCCGGAATGTCGTTTGCCCAACAATGCGTTGTTTGACAAGCTTAATTAACCGCACCAAGCTTCTCAAAGTGGTAATATTGGCTGGAATTCTGCTAGAGAGGTGGTTTTGTGACAGGTCTAAGATTTTAAGATGCTTAGATTGATGATTCCATGAGGCATTATGCAGTGAGGAGATTTTGAGACGATAATAGTCTGTTGAGCTTTTGAAGGTTAGCTATGGTTTCTGGTATTGGCCCTCGAAAATTGTTTTTGCTTATTCGAAGGGAGGTGAGCTCCATTAAATTTCCGATCAATGGTAATAGAAAGCCATCATATTTAGCGGCATCAAGATCGATTGCCATTATACGGTTGGCTGATTTGTCTGGAGGCTCCCTGAAACCCCCCTGAAGCCTCGCGTGGAAAGTTTTCTTTCAAGTGAAAAACTCATGAACCGTGATCTATCAGGGGTAATTTGGCGAAAAAGGGAGCAATTTCCTTTTCCATCATATCATGTGCCATCCATTGAATAGTACAGAACATTTCCTTAACGTTCAATTTTAGATTTGCAGGCACAAACCCTAGGCGATGAAGCTTAACATTGAGTGCAGCATCTCGACCAATCTGCATTTCCAGGGAAAGAATAACCATAGCTAGTAACGATCCATATACTAGCTAGTAATGTTCTAGCACGATGTGCAAACGAGCAATAGTTGAGAATTATATATTTTTGTTATTACAATCAAGAGCACTGATTGATGTAATTCCACTTTCAAAGGCAAACAAAAATACAGGAAAAGGTAGAAAATGAATCCATCGAACTAACTGTGATGCTACTCTCAGCTCTCTAAATACACGAAGTTTCATGCATGTTTATGTAAATACAGACTATATACATACAAAGATGCATATAGGTACTTATGAAAGTATGCATCGTTCTTCAAAAGTTCAACTCAAACTGCGGAGTTTAGCACCATGAGTTCAGCCAAGATCAGGTACGGTGAAGAACTCATCATCATCGATTTCAATCCTAGGCTTCTTATGGGGCATGCTGAATTTGGGGGGTCTGTGTGAGTTCACATTGGTTGGTGGTGAGATTGGAAGTTGAGGAACTTCAGCTGCTGCTAAAGCCTCCTGAGGAAGTTGCTCACTGAAAAGACCCATGTCAGCCAGCCAGTCAAACTCTCCTAGCCCAAGTTGCTCTTTCTGCGCAGAAAAGAAACAAGAAGTCATTGAGATTTCAAAGACAGAGGTCAATCCAACAGTTCCGACATCAATTTTGTTCATGTAACAGGGAAACAAAAAAACACATGCCCACGTTTTGCACAGGCAGGGTTGGATGCTCAAAAGCATCATCAAAATGGATAAACAGAAAGTGACCGCTAGTTTCTATATTCAAGGGAGCTACTGTAAGCCCCTTGTTCTCCGATTGATGGAAAACTGATCATTTAGGGTTACGTTGAGGGTCAACTATGTCAGGACGAACCATATACCATTACACAATCAATCAATGGTGCGAGACTCCCACTCATCTGATCTCAGGGGAAGAAATACCCACTTTCTCCCAACTTTTTCATCCCTTTTGAAGACAGTATTGTTTGCAAACAAAATCCAGGGGACATTATTGAGCCCATACAAAAATTTCTTATTACCTTGTCAGTGGATTCTTCAAAGTCAGAGAACTGTAGAAAATCATCAACAGCCCAAGAAGAGCCAAAACTCGATGCATGCTGCCAAGGCAACTTGGAAGTTTGTTGTTCGCTCTGATTCGGTGGCTCTAAAGAACTCTTTTGAGTGTCCTTGGAGCAACTAGAGCTTAAAGCCACTCGGATTCCAGTGGCCAGAAACCGCTGGTGATTCGCAGAAAGGCTACCAGCTGAATGGATTGGTTCATCACAATCCCGGCAAAAGAGGGCTCTGTCTTCAACACAGAAAATGAAAGCAGCCTTTTCCTGAAAATCAAATTAATTAGAGACACAGATGAGAAAAACTTCACAACCATAAAAACAGAAGTTCATAGAAATTCAAAAACTCAACGAGAGCATTGCGGTTGTCACTTGATAAATAATTAAAAACAAGCATTTTAGATATCAAGTAACTTCATCTTCTATTAAAACAGGGTTTAGAAGGAACCCCCCTAAGATAAACCGGACAGAATCCGTATGGCATCATCCACACATTGACTAATCCAGGCCGCCTAGGTGAGGTTTGAATCCAAGATGAGTGCCTTAACCACAAATCCCTACCTACTCCCTTCCCCATGGACTAAACCTGTGAGACTCTTATCTCTTTCAATATAACTTATGTCTCTATCATGAATCGCCATAAACTCATTAAAATTCATTAAATATACAAATCTACAAAGAATATCTCGGTTTAAACAAGGTATTAATTTACAGCAAAAGTGCCCTTAATAAGTTAATGCTCAAATAGCTGCCAAGACAAACTACAAGAACTTGATTACACAGTTATTATTCAAGATCTCACACCCTATCAGCAATGATTCCTTGGGGTTTTTCCCCATCTTATGATTACTTGGAACTCAAAGTGAGCATAGATAAATGAAAACATACTCAAATTCCTTACTCTGCAAACACCAAATCATAAACCAGATAGATAGATCACAATTCCAAAAGCAAGATCTGATAGAAAATTACAGAAACAAATTACAACAAATCAATTAAAAATTAGTACCAAAGGTGAGAAATGAAATTACTTGGCATATATCACATGGAGGCAGCTTGTTGGAGAGGCTCTGGAGAAGAAGTCTTTGGTGTTTGCTAGCAAGCTTGTTTGCTGCATGAACTTCTATGTCACATTTTTCACAAAGGGCAGCCTCATCAGCACAACAAATCACTGTGGCTGGTGCTTTCTCACACACATCACACTGAATTTTCATCTTCTTGATTGAAAGTTAAATCAGATCAAACCTCCACCTCTCTTTTAGCAGATCCCTTGTTAGTTCACCTTCTCTAGTTTCTTGCAACCTCTTGAGCGGTCTCAAACTATGCCAAGGTACAGTAAATGAGACAGTGAAACATATGTTTCAAAAAAACTACCTGAAATGCTGATCTTTTTTTCCCAATAAAGTGCAACCAAGCAACAAGAGAAAGAAAGAAGATTTGGCCAAGAACGCAAACAACAGGAGGAAAGAAGAGGAGAAGAGAGGAGAAAGAAGAGAAAGACGAGACCTAAAGAGAAGTAATGTAAGCTAGAATATGTGGAAGATACAGAAAACTGATTGCTTGGTGCAGAATCCAAGAAGCTGAGTGTGTGCAGATAAGACCTTGATATTTTGTGAATCAAAACCAAGAAATGTGGAAGAGACAGCAATGCATGGTGGGGCCAAACTCCATGTGTGGCTGTGGTTTTGTAAGCAAACAGCAAGTACTTATGGTCCATGATTATTTTCAGACTTCCTTAAGAGTTGAATTGGTAAGGCGAGGAGGGCAACATGCACGCATTTGTCTTCTTGTGTGGCCACTTGACATAGAACATTCATGCATGCCAACTAACTTGATGTAAGATTTTCGAAACCTCAAATTAGTCTCCAAACTGTTCATGAATTCTTGATTGAATCTTTAAACTAAAATTTTTTCAATTGGGTCTTTAAAGTAATAGACATTCCTCAGTTTTCCTTCTTTTGTTCATGTCCCTTTTTTTTATTACAGGAAAAAAAAAATTATTTTAAAGAATGTTTTGAATACATTTCCTTCATGAAATTATGATGATTCTGGTCAGACATGAAGATTTTCAAACTTATTCGATAATATTTATATATCCATGTAAACTCGCATAAAAACATAAGAGATTTTTTCTTTTTTTATTCATTATAATGCAACTGAAGAGAGTTTAATGTTATTCATCATGGAATCATGATGATTATTTAAGCATGAAATTGCCAGTAAAATATTATTGAGGAGATTCTCCAACCTATTCAACAACTAAAAAGTGTTCATATTCGTGTACAAAACATAAGAAATTCTTCTTTTTTATTCATTTATGTTGGAAACAACACTATTTTGAATAGAATTTGATGTTTTTTTCATGAAACTGTGACTTGATTAAAAAAATATCTGATATAGAAAAATAAAATTGATAAAACTAATTATTTTAGGATGAAATTAAGATTTTCATACATAAAAGAAGACAATAAAGTCCCCCCCTGAGATTTTATTAATTTTGATGGATTGCATTTCACACTCTTTAAGTTTTGCTGAAGTAATAGCTCTGATTCATGAAATGACTTGTCATTTATCACATGGATGGAGGCGTCTTCAAAAGTTGCTGTAATGCCAGTTGAGGAGGTCGCATTTAGATCAGTCATTCTAGGGTTTCTTAGTTGTCTTTTTTTAGTAAAACCCAACTTTAGCATATGAATCGAAAAAATATCTAAGTAATTCATAATTATTTATTAAAATTAATTTAAATATTATTTTCATTAAAATAATATTTTTTTATGTTAATTGGATAATCGAGCCACTAAAACTCGGTGAGATAATTAGATTCTTCAGGTTAATATTTTTTTGAATTAACTGGAGTTTATTTTTTATTTTGATAGCAATTGTTTTTTAAACTATTTTTTATTTTAAAATATATCTAAGAAAATTCATGTTTGTTGTTTAAGTAATTCTTTATAGTATTATATCAAAATGATTTGTAAACAAATAAAAAATATTATTTTTTCACTTGACTATGTTAAAGAAGAAAAAAATTCAAATCTTTTAAAAAATACTTATAATTCAAGCTATACATTGTTCGTAGTTTTCCAGATGAACTCTTTCGTGTGAGACTAGATTTAACAACTACAAAAGAAAATTTGACCCCCAAGTAAAATAATAAGAGCTCATAAAAAAGAAAAAGAAAAAAGAGAGAGGATAATTACTTGATTTAAAAGCAGCATTATTATTAGATCATATACATAATTATGATTCAGTCATCAATATAGTCACAAGGTGTTGCCAAATCTTGGTGATTGATCTGCATGAACTCAGAATTGATCACTGCATCAACTCTCTCCTCTTACCAATCCAGGGTGCAAAGCATCTTACACTAGAAAGAATCAAACATGGCAACCCCAAAGAGAACCTGAAGACTTTGATGCGAATCCTTCTCTTACAAATCTCTTCACGGATGTCCGAAACAACTCCTCTGACAACCTCGTTGATCTCCTTCACAGACCTCCTCAGCTTGTCCCTGATGCCATTTTCTTCTGAGAAATGGTAGCTGCTTAGAAACGCACGCCTTGCATTGCGATAATTGCTCTCATAACTGTCTTCCCAGGTATCAGAAAACTGGCGGAGAGAATGCTGTCTTCCATGGCCGGACAAGCTGGATGCCATGACTGGACAGACCTGATCAGTGTTCGTCATGGCCAAAGGTGGTTCAAGAAATCGGACATGGTATTAGTAGCATTATGGGATGTAGATTACCATGATGTGTTTATAAATAAACAAATAACCTTGGATTATGCTATTTCTTAATCCAAGATGGGTTGGTGGTTGAACCATTGTGGAAATGTTTAAACAAGGTTGTTGGGTTTTGTTGCACCCAAAATCATCAGCTGTACTAACTAATTCGATGATTAACTGTTAATCTTGACATTAATTGTGTAGGGTACTCCAAATAGTCAGTGCCGGAGTCAGTATTTTTTTAATAAGGGGATAAATTATTAATAAATATTATATTATATAAATATGCATTAAAAATTAATTTAAAAATATTTTTAAATTAAAAAAAATTACATTATAATTGTTTTTTTTCTAGTTTTTATATTTTAAAACTATTTCATAATAGCTTCATAATTGATCTTGTTAAAGATATTTTTCTCAATATATACAACCAAATTATCATTCATCCACTTATCTCACATCTTATTCCGCAATCTACTCTTGACAACATGTATAGCAGAAAAAACTCTTTTCACTGTAAGAGTTTCAACTGGTAGAAGCAATGATAATTTGATAAGTATATATATTAATAAAAATATCAAAAAATTTTCTCTGCAAGACTAGTAATATTTTCAATACTAGAGAACTCATCATCACCATGTAAATCAATAATATATATATCAAGTTAGTCACTAAGCATCATAAGATCCACTATAGAGAATTGAGTAGGATAGAAAAGAGCAAGGTGAAGAAGATTTTCTTTGTTGAAAACAAAGAAAAAATTAATTGGATTTAAACATGTCACACAAAGAAGTAACTCTGTACTCATTTCAATAAAACGATCATCCAACTTAGTAAGTTGCATGTCAATGATATTATTAAACAATTCATAACGAAAATGGTGTAGATTTGTAATTCCTTGAGATTTTCATTTTGAACGCCCATGAAACTTGTACTTATCATCCATGTTTAGAATATCAATATTATGTTTGATGCAAAAGGATACACTTCTTCCAATAAAGATTTTCAATCATTCTCTTTCATTATTTTGAATCATTTTTTTAATTTTTTTAATGTATTCAATAAACTCATAGCATTTTCTCTGTTTTGATTCTTTTCTTGTAATATTTGTGAAAACTCATTAGTAATTGCTAGTATCCTTTTCAAACAATAAAGCATAAATACAATATTAAATGATTTCATAATATCTATTTAAACAACTATTTTTGTTATCTGTTCTGAGTTCATCCCATCCTCCCTTATAATCTTAAGCACATCAAGAACTGATGAAAATATTGTAAGTAGATGAATAATTATAACATAATGAGAGCCCTAACGAGTATCACCATATCTTTTAAGAAAAGTTTCTTGATTCAAACCTCGTCCACTATAATTTTTTTCATTTTCAAGTTTTTCAATAATTTTAGTATATTGTTTTTTTTAATTACCTCTATCTTTTTGTATGATGCTCTACCTATATTTATAATGCTAGAAATAAAATTAAAAACATTTCCAACTATATTTTTAAAATTGTAGCATTGATTTGATATAGAAACAAAAGGGAAAGGGGAAAAAATTTATGAATAAACTCTACATATATATTATATTATATAATATTATATATCAAAAGGAAAAAAAGAAAAAAATTATTGAATGAGCCATGTATATTATATTATATTAATATATAAGCCAACAAATATAAACAATAATAATTTCTCTTTTTCCTTCCCCTATGATAATAAATTTTGAAATTAATATATTAATATTAAAAAAAATTAAGAGGGCAATTGCCCTTTTTATCCTTCAGTGGCTCCGCCACTGCAAGTAGTAATCAAAGCATGGCAAATTCTAGAGGACAAATTTGTTAGTCCTCAAACAAGAATAACTCTCAATTACATAGACACTACACGATCAAACCATGCTCATTGAAACTTATTGGCAGATCCGATTGGGAATTTGATTTTTCTAGGAGACCCAATGGAGGATTGGGACAGGATCTTGTTTCAAAAAGACAAAAAGGGAGACGAGATCGTGCCTTCTTTTTGCCTGTTACGATGAACAATGCACAAACCTTGGTAAATGGCTCCTTTGTGTTGGGAATTGTGGTGAGAATATATAAAAATTGAAAGTCGGTTATTGTTTATATGAGAAATAAGTCATGTTAATATATTTTTTTAATTGTGTGGGTAACAGCTTCATGTCTTAGCCAGAGAATACATCTTAAAAAATAATAAAATAAAATTCATAATTATAAAAAAATAAGGAATAAAATTAGAAAAAATACAATAAAAAAGGATAAAAAAGAAACATATAGCAATAAAAAAACTAAAATTAATATAAAAATAAAATGATAAGAAATGAATTGAAAAACAAAATTTATTTAGAAAAAGTATAAAAAAATAAATAGTAATTCATAGAATGAGAATCAAATATAATATAATAAATAAATAAAATCAAATGATAAATGATGAAATTAAAAAAATAATTATTTATAAAAAATAAAAAAAAAGTAGAAGTCAAATGAATAAATACCAAATTATATAAAAAAACAAAAAGAGACTTTTGCTTTTTATGTAGTGGAATAAATAAAAAATGAAAAGGAGAAGAAAAAAGTCCACCAGAAATACAACATTAACTTGCCATTAGTAAGATCTCGGTGCATCGCTCTTAACGCATATTAATCACCAAGGTAGGGCATGAAGCCGTTAACCAAATAATTAAAAAAAGTATATTAACATGACTTATTTCTCATATAAACAATAATCAATTTTTAATTTTTTAGTTTTTGTGTATATAATTTTTAAATTCAACTTACAATGGTGGTATCATCTAAGAAACTTAGAATTCAGAGTTTGATGGGGGGTTGAATTTCCTGTTAAATTGAATAAGATATTAACCGATAAAACTTAATTGACTCAAATAAATTTAATTCAAATTTGACTAGTCAGTATTATGAAAAAAAAATGTTTATTTTTTTAAAACAATTAACATGATAATTATTAAATTAATACAATGACCCAATGAGTTTTTATTCTCCAGGTCAAATATTTGATACTTTAAAGCAATATATATTTTTAATTGAAAATATATTAATAATATTTATTTATTTTATTTTTTAATTTTTTTTAAAAATAATATTTATTTTTTTTAATTTTTTTTAAAAATCACTCTGGCGAGCACCCTTACCTGCGAGAGGCCGTCGAGGCCTCAACATTGGTTTCCTTCTAGAGCCAAGTATAGCCCAGGTGTAGGTTGCCTAGTGGAATTCATACCAAATCTTTTAATAATAAAGTTTACCCTACTAGATTCATCGTGGTGTCTTTGGAGTCTATTAATAATTATTTTTAAAAATATTTTTTATTTAAAAATATATTAAAATAAGATTTTTATTTTTAATATTAATACATTAAAATTAAAAAATATAAAAATAATTAACTTTTTTTAAAAAATACTTTTAAAATACAAAAACAAACAGATTTATAATTTAATTGTTGAAATTTTCTTTTTTTAGTTTTTTTAAAAGTATTTCAACCTAAAATTAAAAAAATAATGATAAATTAAAATTAAATTAAAAGAGATAACAAAAGATCCATAATAAACAAGATACCACCCTTGCTAATAACTTATTGTAATAGTCAACTCAATAATGTTATATATTGTTCATTTTAACTCAGTCTAATCTAGTTTTTATGCCTTACAATTTTATTTTTGGCAGCCTATAGACCTTAAAATACATACAATATGTTGATAACTAGTATTACCAATAAGATTTTAATTCTAAATATTTGTTTTTGATATGGGATATCACAATCCCTTTATTTTAAAACGAGTTTATTTTTTATTCTGATATCAAATATAATAGTTCCGCCTAACATATTATATATTATCTACTTCATTGAGTTCAACTCAACTTTTACACCTTATAATATTTCACATATCTTAAAATACATATAATATATTAACAATTAGTATTATTAATAAAATCTTGACTCTAAATCTAAGTGCTCATTTTTTTTAATATGAAATATTACATTTATTCTCTAGTATAATTTCAATTAGATTGCACTTCAATTTTATAATCATGAGAGGTCTCTCTTGTTATCTCTATACCATGCTTTTTTTTTTCTATCAATTATTATTATTATTCTCATTAATAATATAATTATATATGCATCAAAACGAATTTCTTACTAATTACTTAATTAGTTCCTTTATTTTCCATGTGAACAAGATTTAAATTCATATCTTTTAATTATAAACCAAAATTCTAAATTGTCAAGTTCTTGGCAATAATTGCTAGTGCCCATGCATGTACCAACCGACAAACACTACAAGATTTTGATATTTCCCTGTCATATGGTACCAGCACCCGCACAAAAGGAAACTTCCTGCTACAATAATTTGAAATTCATTTGATTTGAATTAATTTTTGTAAAATAAATAAAGAATTCTCTCTAGTGTAAAAAGCTAATCAATTAGCTTCTTGATTAGTCTCGACTCTTTATCATGTTTAATTTAATATTATTTTTTTTAAATATTTTTTTATTGCCATTCTTTTTATATTAGTTTTTTTTTGTTTTTTAAATAAATTAAAAAATAACATAATAAACACTAACCAAGGAAATAATTAATTAGTTTTTAAAATTAAAAAATTATTTAATTTATTTTATAAGATTATAGAGACTAATTTATAATTTTCTTTTCCTGATATTTTTTTTAAATCAAGTTTAATAGAATAATTCGAGAGATAATAGTGTTTTTAAGAGTGTGGTCAAACCACATTTCTATAAACTTTCAAATCCAAGTTATCTTTGCAAAATACGGGAGCACCCAAAAGAAAGCACGAAACTACAAAGCTCAAACAAATCAATCAATTTGAAGCAAAAGGTAACAAATTTATCTCTCTAAAATGCCCTTTTTTTCTCTAATCTTTTTGTCAACAAAATCTAAACTTTTCTTTATTTTATTGTTCTTGGAACTGAAATTTCAAAACTTTAGTACCATTATTGGGATTAGCATACAGTTTATACTTGTACTTTATGAGGTCTTCAGTGTGAGAAAAGGGCAGTGTTTGATTGTAAAGGAAATCTAGATTTTTATTCATGTTGGAATGGTGGATGTGTAAAGTTTAGGGTTTCTGGACGTTAATTTTGATCCGGGGTTATTCAAATTTGTTAGATTTGTAAAGGGTTTTCGCCTTAGCAGATAAAGTTTGATCTTTGAGGAGAATCGACGCTTGTCTGACCTTTGGTGGATTTTTTCGGTAGTGGAAAAGTTTCATTTGGCATTGCATTGCTGAGTACCTTGCGGTTTTAAAGAGAGGAAGTGGAGGGCTTTGTTATAGATGGGGAGACCATTGTTTTATGAGATTGTGGAAAAGCCTGCTACAAGCTGTATAATAGGAATATGTAGTGCTATATGGTTTTATATACAGAAGAGAAATTTTGGGTACTCTCATGTGGGATTAAGTTATGAAAATGCCATCGAAGGGCACCATTGGAGGATAATAACTTCAGCCTTTTCACATATTAGTGTTATTCATCTTGTTTTCAATATGAGTGCGCTTTGGAGTCTAGGGGTTGTGGAACAGTTGGGGCACATTGGCCTTGGTGTGGCTTATTATCTTCACCATACACTTGTGTTGGTTGTTTTATCTGGGGCACTAGTACTGGGGATGTACCATTTATTGATACAAAGATTTAAGATAGAGTATTTTCGGAGTGTGATGGCTGTTGGGTATTCATGTGTTGTATTTGGGTGGATGACAATTCTTTCTGTGAAGCAACCATCCTCAAAGTTGGATCTTTTTGGATTTCTTTCGCTTCCTATCAGTTTTGCTCCTTTCGAGTCATTGATTTTTACATCAATTATTGTTCCACAAGCGAGTTTTCTTGGCCATTTATCAGGAATTGTTGTTGGATATGCTATTGCATGGGGTTTGATACATGGGATGAACAATTACTGGGCAATATCAATGCTTGGATGGATTGTGCTTGTTTTTGTGGTCAGTTTGAAGTGGTCGGGTGCCTATGATTTTGATTTTCTTGAGATTGAATCTGTTACGGATCCTTCACTGCCTTCTGTGCGGTTTCTTGGAAGTGGTAGAACCTTGCAGACGAGTTCACTGCCAGTTGAAGGTGTTGAAATTGTTTAACCTTCGCCTAAGATCTCATCCCTATTTGTTAACAATGAGCTTTTACTCACTGAATAGGCATCCCCAATACTATTTAATTATCTTCTGTTATGCTGGACCCTTACATTGTGATTTTCCTCATCTTCCTGACCATCAAAAACTCAAGTTGGCACTCCCTTCTGCTGTAGAGTTACTGACTTACAGGTGCATCTTTCTCGTTCAATCATCTGTTAGAATGGTGGATGCGTGTTGCTGTAGACCAATGTGGTTCGAGACATTATCAACCATTGTTGTGCACCCCTGTTCTTTGTTTTTTGTACTGCAGCTTTTCCTCCTTTTGAAATTCTTTGGTCTTCTGATCTCATGATTTTATTTTTGGAGTAGGCTCGATATCATTCAAGAAATGATGAAAAGGAACTTGTTCACGTATCCATAGTAATGCAGTGAAGATATTACACTGTTCTGTATAACTATCAGCTTACAAACAGAACATACTTTTTTGTGTTCAACCTTTTGCGATTCAATTGTAGCTCAACCCTGTGCTTGCATTTCGCAATGTGACCGTTGTTTGACTATGATGCATTAGGTTTTTTTTTTTTTATGAATGCTATTCTTATAGTTATCTAGTGCATTAAATCAATGGCTAGAGCACAAATGCACAGTAGTTGTTTGGATAATGTTTCCTGTTTCATTCTTTCATGGACCACTATACTAGATCTCTACTACATGCAATTAATTATCATATGCAAAGTCACATCCCATTTGGACTTGGAGTCACTGATTCTTACTCAGCTATGGAAAAAATTTGCTGGGAATGTTATGCTTCAATATAGGAATTGGAGGTAGATAAGCTCGGCTTAGTCATTCAAGAAGCACTAGGTTTTGGCAAAAAGAGATAAAACAACGGTTTTGAATGGTAAACAGAACACTTGTCACGGACTCATTTTGCATAGAGAACTTGCCAGCCTTTTTTCTCCTCTACAGTAAAAGGTATCAGAGCTTAAGTTCCCTCCCCGAACCTTGAATTCTAATTGTTGAATGGTGATAATATTGCTGCATTTGTCGTGAAGATTTTGTTCAATGGACATAATTGACAACCATTCTTTACTTCATCAGTCATCTTATTTTCTCTCGTGATTTTCCTCGGGTCCAGCCATCTTCCCGTCCTTAATATCATGCGCTACCTTGGGTTAAAAGAACCCAGAGAGAAGGTAAATTCACCAGCTCACTGTACTGTATCATTCGCTCCAGTTCTTTCTTCACCAGTTCAATTTATCTTCTCAGAACCTAAGTACATAACAGAAATGAAATTGGCAAATTCAACCTAGCTTTTTGTGGAAATAATACTTTTGAACTACAAATGTAACAGAATCAGCTACCAACAAATTTAATATCCTGCAAATAAGTAATATGATTCCTTGGCTGCCCTAACATACAGTTTACTCACAACTACAACAAATCAAAAGAATTAAATGGCATGGCTAGTAGTCGAGCAGTTGACTGCTGTGAACGTTTGATGCTTGTTACCACTTCAATCATTCTCTGACATTTAGATTATTAAGCGACTCCAAGCCGCATCAACGTTGTCCATGAGGAGTATCTGATTCATCTGCAAATGTTATTATGATCACCAGAGGAGAACAGTTAATTTAACTCGTGACCGCATTGATTGGTTAAAAATGGAAAAGTTGATGCCAATGAATAATTCCAGAACCAGCAAGTCAAATAACAATGATAGGAATAGATTATGCACCATAAACTTCCCGCGCTTCTCTTCTATAAAGGCACTGAATGGATTTGCATGTTAGGCAAGTATTGCACGTTTGTAACAGTCCAAACGACGGAAACAAACCAGTCCCTTCTGCTGTAGAGTGACAGACTAACGGGTGCAGCTTTCTCTCTCAGTCCTTTGTTAGAATGGCGGATGCATGTTATTGTAGACCAATGTGGTTTGAGACATTATCAACCATTGTCGTGGACCCCTGTTCTTTGTTTGTTGTACCGCAGCTTTTCTTCCTTTCAGAAATCTTTGGTCTTCTGATCTCATGAATTTATTTTTGGAGTAGGCTCTGTCATTCAAGAAATGATGAAAAGGAATTTTCACTTATCCATAGTAATGCAATGAAGATATTTCTGTTCTGTATAGCTATTAAGCTTAAAAACATGTTCAATCTTTTGCGCTGCATCTGTAGCTCAACTCTCTGCTTGCATGCTGCAATGTGACCATTGTTTGACTATGATGCATATTTTCTTTTTCCTTTTTTTCCTTTTTTGATGAATGCTATGCTTATAGTTATCTATTGCATTAACCAATTGCTAGAGCACAACTGCACACTGGTTGTCTGGATAATGTTTCCTGTTTAATTCTTTATTTGCATGCAATCAATTATCTTATGCAAAGTCACATTCCATTTGGACTTTGGACTCACTGATTCATACTTTAGCTTCGGCAAAAAATTGCTGGGAATGAGATTATGTTTCGATATGGGAATTGGAGGTAGATAAGCTCGACTTTTCAGGAGGCACTAGGGTTTTGCCAAGCTTTCGTTCGACAGTAATAGGTATCAGATTATACAGTCAAAGGGATCGGATGATAAGTCCCCTCCCCTAGCCTTGAATTCTCTTTGTTGAACGGTGATAATATTGTTGCATTCGATATTAAGATTTTATTTAATGAACATAATTGATAACCATTCTTTACTTGAGCAGTCATTTTATCTTCTCTCTTGATTTTCCTCGGGTCCAGCCATCTTCCCGTCTTTAATATTGGGCTTTCAAATCTGCTGAGGGAACAGTTAGTTCAGATGATTTTTGGTGCCTGCTAGATTATGCACTGCTTAGGTTAAAAGAGCCGAAAAAGGTGAAAGTATTACCACAAGAAGCTGTTTGAGAGTCTTTTAGACCAAGCGTCGCCCAACCTCAAACTCAATAATGACCACACTTACATATTTCTTTTATTTTCTGGTACTGTTTGGTGCCTAAAACTGCTTTGATTGAGTTGCCTGAGCCCCACCAACACCAAAGTGATAACTATCAACACAATCCAGATCGGGACATCATATTAAGCCAGATGGAAGGTAAAGTATGGATGGTAAAGTGTGGATCCCAAAAGGCAATAATAGACAGAAGATACCAAAACAGAGATGTTTTTATCACCAAAAAATGCGATGTTGATGATAGTTTGTGGACTGCCAATGATAGCCAAAAAAGGATTGATACACAAGGTTGCAAGTTTTGCCCTGCAATATTCAAGCTGCGTCTATGGACCATCCAAATTAGCCCTTCTTTTATCCCTTTATTTTACAGTTGACCGGAAGTCTAGGGTCTGGGCCACTTATACCATAACCATCGGACTCATTAGTCTAAGAAGGGTCAAATTCAGGATGTAGTTCAAGAAACAGCAAGGTACTAACGGCTACAGCAAGCGGCAGTGAAAGAGCTTCTTTAATCAAGGCACAATGCCAACTCCTCAAGGCAGATTACATTGTGCAGCATCATTCACTCCAGTTCTTTTCTCAGGAAACTTCACCAGTTCAATTTATCTCCTCAGAACCCTAAGTACATAACAGAAATGAAATTGGCAAATTCAACCTAGATTTTTGTGGAAATAATACTTTTGAACTACAAATGTAACAGAATCAGCTATCAACAAATTTAATATCCTGTAAATAAATAATATGATTCACTGACTTCCCGAACACAGTCTGCTCATAACTACATCAAATCAAAAGAATTAAATGGCACCGCTAGTAATCAAGCAGTTGAATGCAGTGAACATTTGATATTTGTTACCACTTCAATAATTCTGTGACATCTAGATTATTAAGCTACTCCAACAGCTGCTTATACACTGTCCATGAGGAGTATCTGATTCATCTGCAAATATTATAATGATCACCAGAGGAAAACTTTTAATATAATTCGTAACCGTATGGATTGGTTAAGAATTAAGAAGTTGATGACAATATATAATTCCAGAACCAGCAAGTCAAATAACAATGATAGGAATAGATTATGCACCATGACAAGTATGTAACTATCTGGAAGTGAAATCATGTGGAAGAAATCTTGTAAAGAACTTGGATGATGAACAAGAGCCTTTTGAACTCTCTCACATAACGAATATCCTAGAGCCATAATCAATCCTTCAAGTTTTGACTAATTGCACAAGAAGCACAGGCAAGTTGAATGCAATTACTGAGACATTTCAACATATGGGAACATTGTTAGTTTCTAGAGTTAAGAGGATATAGTAAATCCAGGAAAAGGTCTTGGAAACAGACAATGTCGACAGACTTTCACCAGGAGGAAATATCTCCAAAGCAAGAACTATTGGGAAGCATATAAGGAGAAAGTGGTGATTGATGATGTTTGCATACTTAGGCAACACAGATAACTTGACAGGGCATAATTGACACAAGGAAGAAAACTCAACTATTTCTATCTGAAAGAAAAAGGAGTGGATGATAACAGATTTGGAGACAAAGGCACTGAATGGATTTGCATGTTACGCAAATAAAGTAACCTTCCACATGATGGAAACAAATCATAAAAGGCATGCATCTTACGTTAAATATTGCCAATTATCTCATGCCAAAAGACATGCTAATGACGAGGTCGCATACAAAGGGCTTCACTAGGCATGCCTGTTGTCTATATGATCTCCTAAGAGATGGTTTTCAATGAATAAAGCCATTATGACATTATAATAGTCTTCCGGTGACGCAAACAATAGATAAAGTTGAAAACTTGAAATCTTTTTTTATGAGCTCACTTTTACATGGCACCAAAACAAACCACAATTTAAACCTTTACTCACTCAAATGTAAAAATACAAAAGTAATTGCAATTCACAACCCTTACCATTTCTTTGAGTCTTCACAGCCCTCTTTTAGCTCAGAAGTTCCATTAACATGGGCTGTGTCAGAGGTAGAACCATTTTCTTGAGCACCTGGTATGGGATGAAGGAGTTGAGAAAATCCCTGGCCAATTGACTTCCATAAGCGTGTCGGCAATGAAGACTGCAAATTATCAGTGTTTCCAAGAGGTGACGGCTCATATAAGGAAGCACAAGCAGGATTTAAGTCAGAAAATCTCAAGGCACCTAAGAGTCGTTCTGGAAGCTCTGACTCGCTTTGACCCTCAATGACAAAAGCTAGGTCAACAGTCAACATTGAGATGTAACCAAATGCCAAATGAACTATTGCACTTGCAACCATTGAAGATCCAATATCCACATCAACTTCCAAAAAATGTTCATCGAGACAGTACTTGCAGGAAAGGGCACGCCCAATTATGCACACAGCCTGCTCTCCAACTGCCTTTCTTACTATCCAGGGGCCTTTGACAATGTTGGCAATCAGTTTAAGCCTTGAGTTTCTAAACCCGTCATCACCTTTCAAGAACTGGTCCATTAAAGATCCCTCTGGAATTGGTTCTGTGCCTACGAAATAAGCCACAGCGCTATAGTTTTCCTTGCCGGGAACTTGTAGATTAAACGCCCAAACAAAAGGCTTATCACCATTTGGAAAAGCTTCATCAATGACCTTCCTTACACGGCTTTTACGATTTTTTAGAACCTCTGTAATCTTTGTAGAACCTTTGATCCAGTCAAATCCAAGAGGCTTTAAAAGAGATTCACCACCAGGGATTTTAACCTTGGTTGTCAAATACTTTGGACCTCTTACCATGAAACATTCTCCAGGTGGAGACGCCCAGCCATTTGAACAATTATATGGATCAAGTAGTGGAACAGCTCCCTCTGATTTTACCCTCTCTATCCATTGATGCTCACTATCACCAGGGATAGCCATATGGTTCTGTTTGGCATAAACATATCAGATAACCAAAAGTGACAAAACAAAAGCAACAATGGGAAACATCAAACATATGCAATCAGTGGCAATATTATATATTATACGCAAGCTCTTGCCAGATATGTGTTGCTAAACACACCCTCACCTCATAAAACAAAAAATATATTGAAATAACTAAAGACTAATTGGTCAACCCATCAAAACATAACCAAATCTAATTTCAGAGTCAAGAATCTTCATATCACATTATCATCAAATTTAGTTACTAATTTTTCTCTCTAAAAGGCTCGTCTTTGAGGTTTTATTAACCTGAACAAGCATTTAATATTCAAGGACTAATTACTAATCCTAGCTATCAACATGTTTAAGTGATTAGGTTTGGTGCATACAGTTATATTGAGAGAATATCCACGGGCAATTGTTTCCATATCTACATCTCTTACATGAAAACAAATTCAAACATAAGAACCAGATGCACAACACTAGTCACCATAATTAAAACCAGCAAAGAAACCCCATCAAACCCAATTTCACTGTATTTGCAAAAGAAACTGAACTACACCACACCAATTACGACCAAAACAGCAAAAAATTCAACAAATCATAAAAACCAAAACCAAAACCAAAAACGAAAACGAAAACGAAAACCAAAAGAGCCACCTTTAAACATAACAACCACACAAGTAAGCATGTCATTTATCTACCCAAGAGTAAATTTAGCAAGAAACCCACGAAGGGTAGCTACAAAACCCTACAAGATTTGTAACAAAAACATAAATCTTTCAGTAACTAAACCCCAGAATCCAGAAAATTAGAACGCCAAAGAAATTAAGTAAAAAAGCGATTAAGACCATAAAGTTCTAACCTTTTTGTAGAGAAAAAAAAGGGCCACTCAAATAATCAATTTTTCTTTAAAAACCCAAATTAGATACAGAGACATAAATCAGGAATAAAGGTTTTGTCTGCCTTGGCTAAAACTAAAGTAGTTTGCTTTTTGTTGCTCTTGATGTTTCTGACGAAGTTAAACAGGTGCCCTGTTTGTTATTTACTGGCAACTGGTTAGATCAGTGGATAGTGGATATTTGAGAATGAGAGGGGCAAGTATGAGAGTTTTTTTTAAACTTAGCACATTTAATTTAATTTTTCAGAAATCACATTAAAAAAAATATTTAGAAAAATAATATAGATTTACTGGTGGTGGTAGATGTTATATACAACTTGTTTAAATTATTAAATGACATGCAAAACATTACAAAAAAAGAAGATAAAAAACTAAAAAAAATCTTAGAAATTTATTGAAATAACAAAAATAACAGCATTAATATCATAAAAAATTTAAATAAAATAAATTTAATAATATAAAAAAACTATTAATAGAGACCAACATCAACTACACAAGCTGTCTAAAATTAATAAGAACTCACTTGTTTTTTGAATTGTTTTATTGAGATTTTTTGATGATATTAATAATATTGTTATTAAAATTTCAATTCTCCCTCTAAAATCCTTTTCCCTGTGCTTTCTTTTTTCTACCTCCTCTCTCCTTATTTCAATTTATTTTAGGTCATTTAATATTTTAAAAGAGTTGCAAGTTATCATATGCAATTAATTAAAATATGCTATTTTCTTAAATATTTTATAAATTATATTATTTCTCTATTTTTTTGTGGTCAACTATGCTCATGTACACAAAAAAACTATGTATGATATGAGAGAGATACTGGATAAACCAGTATCAAGTACCTGCTGACAGATTTTGTGTTATTGACCAATCAAAAAAGCTCCACGTCTCCTGGAGCTGCTTTGATGATCTCAAGTACTTAGTTTTTCGTCGCAAAATACAGTTTCATCCTCGAAGTTTTATAGAAATGTTATTTTGTTTTCATGTTTATTTTATAAGAAAAGATATCTTTGATCAAATTTCGAGTATTGAGACTGTGTTCTTTTTTTAATTAATAAATCCATAAAATATTTATATGCTATCTATTTTTTAGAAATTTCTTAGTATAACTTAGTTTATAATTTTTTTTTAAATAATTATAAATCTCTTTAGACCATCACAATTATCCCTCAATGAGTGCGAATAATATCATTATTTGTCAAAGAAGAAATCCGCAGGCAAACTAATCTTCTTTCTTCTCCTAAAAGAAGAAATTGATCAAGAGATTGTATTTGAAAGTTGAGAGTTTCACATTTTTTGCGGCTTAAATACTTTATTTGGTGTAAATAAATATCAAAGCTACAACGCATTCACATATATTTACAATTTTAGTAATTGAAAATGCATACTTATAAGGTTTAAGATATGAGTTAATTTGGATTAATTTAAATTTTTTTAAATTTACTAAAATGTTTGAAATAATATTATTTTAATAAAAAAATTAAATTTATAAATCAGAATAATACTAGTATAAAATAAGCACTTTTAATTTCTTTTCTTCTATATTTTTTTTAAGAACATATATAGTTATATGCAAAACTAATAAAAAAATTCAAGATTGCACGGAATGAAAAGACAATAGTGTCACTAAAGACAATAATGTCACTAGAATGAGTATTGTGAATGTGTTTTGTATTATAATGAATGCTATTTTTGAAAAGTATTTTTTTACTAGAAAATATATTAAAATAATTATTTTAATTTTGAATATTAGTATATCAAAATTATTTAAAAAATCAAAAACCCATTATTGTAATGCTTTTTAAAGACAAATAAACTTTTAAAAAACATCAAAAAACAAAAACTATCACAATCCCAAAAAGCTTTGTTTGCTACAAGGTGGAAATTAACTAGCAAGCAAAAGAATTCCCCTATACGAAACCTTAACTAGGAAACCAAAGCAAAGAAGAACCCGTATCTCTTCTATTGTCTTTCTCAAATTAAATTTGGTGACCACAAACTCACTTTTGAACGTGTTGGAATCAATCTGCAATTGAAAGCAACAAAGCTTGGAGTGTGGGCAAACGCATAAAGTTCTATACACCATGACGTGTCCACTTCTGTCTTAATTTATGTTTTCGGATCATCCAAAAACGAACTTCTGCCTTGAGAATATAATAGTCTCATAATCTAGGAACTTCATGACTTCAGAAAACAATGGATCATCCTTGTAAAACACCAATTCTGTTTCAGGTTCGATGACAAGCATTGTCGCCCATGATTCGGCTACGACATATTCCTTCATTAGCCATTCCTCTGTAGGGCTCAAGCTAGCATGCATAGTGACCATAACAAAAGAAGATGGAGTCCCTAGAAACCCTAATATTTATCCACTAATTGTCATCACTACAAAGAAATGGAGGCAGTGAGATATTTGATCTAAATTGCTCTGATCTTCCGAAATTGAAGGCATATAGGGCTAGCACAGGATTATCTCTTCCACTAACAAGCCAATGAAAAGATCCATTCGCAGAGCCATTGGAAGACTCCCATTTGAATCTGTTCCAATCACCAGGAGGCAATCCCTGGTTTGCAAACAGCTTGCAAAACGGTATCTTCAGCTTTCGAATCACAGAGCATTCTAACAGCCTTAAACCAGTTAGTCCCATGATCGTACCCAAGTCCACATAGATTGTAATCCGAATGCCTTAATTCCCTCATCTCAGAGAGTCAGCAAGAGGTGGAAGACTCGTACAATCCCATGTAATCAGATTAAACACATGCATGTAAAGGTTGCGATAATCATTGTTCTTTCTAACATAGACAACAAACCAAGCAATTGCATGAATTGAAGAAATAGAACCCAACCGTTCCTCGAAATCTCCATTTGGGCTTGCATCATGCATAGCTAAATAAATGCCTGATTTGATAAAACCTAGTCAAATCCTGAGCCTTGCCTGAATTAATTTTAAATTAAGTTTTAAAATTATAAAAATAACTGTTTTTTTAATTTTTATATGTTTTTTACTTGAATAATTTATAAATTAAGATTTTTTTACAAAGAAATTTTAGACAAGAGAAATAATAAATAGTGTTTTTAGAGGTTTGTCCATATCCTTTTTATTTTTTAAATACATAAATTTCCTCTAAAATTATATTAAAAAATATTTTTTAATCTCTTTTTTTTTCCAATCAACATATTATTATCTCTATTTTTTTTCCTATAACCACACTACCAAGTCTTTTCTTTCTCAGAACCGTATTAAATGCTATCAAATGATATGCTTGGGCGAGACTGCTCCACGAGATCCCAACTACGTTTCGTATCAATCCTCCCTTACGACATGCTTCAAGGGATATTTTGAAAGCCCCCAATCGCAAGTCTCCAACAATATTGCAGGTCTGTTTGCAAGTTCTGGCGGCAGGCAACTATAGATCCTGGTCTTACGAAAGCTCACCGGTTAACAAGATCATCCTACAAGCTCATAATCTGTGCGAACAATATTATACTGAACAGTTCAAACTTCATGCATCTAGAAAGTAAAAATTTGTGAATTTTTCAGTCTTCACGTGGATGGCCTGTGCTTTTGACTGGCCCTAAAAGTGTTCTAGTTTTGGAGGGCCGAAACTGTCCCAAGAATACACTTCTTTTTACTCGATGGTAGGTGTCACGGGGTAATTTTTCGCTACGCGAATAAACCCGTGCGGCAGCCTAGTCCCTCGCTAGACTCAGCCTTCCCTCGTTTATCCACTCGTGTTTGCCTATTAACTAAGTGTTTCCCTCACCCGAGAAGTTTCCCCACTTTCCCATGTTAAAGACAAGCGGAATACACAAGTAGAATTGCTCTTAACCAAGCACACTGAGATTACAAGAATACCTCTCAACCTTTATTTATCTCATCAACAAAGGATTACACAACGTGTGCTATGCACAGAATTCGCATGCTACACCAACAAGTTTACATACGTTATTTCCTCTCTATGCATTCTATTCTCTATGTATTCTCCCTATACAACAAAGAATTATCATCACCATTTATAGCCAAGTATGTGAGCTGCAGGGCACCTCCATGATCCCCATATTTCAGGACATAATAGGTACTTACTCCCCCATGATCCCCATGATCATTTGTGGCTCACCCATATCCCCATTTCCAGGATATAGTGGAGAACTTCCTCCCCCATGTGCTTCATGATTTCAGCAACTTGGAAACACCCCAGTTATGCTCCCACTTTCTGCATGCTTGCCTGGCAGCTCCATCTGCCAGCTCTAGCTTCATCTGCTGCTAAATCACCCACATGCCTTGGACAGTCCATCGTCCTAGTTTTAGATCTTGCTAAGTCAAGCCCCTGACTTACGCAAGCTCTCGTGCGCTGCTGAGTGCGCACCCTGGGTACGGTCGCCAAATACTGCGATGCCAAATCCGCATCTGCGTGCAGACCCCCATGTCTGCGCTGCCGAATGCACATCTACGTGCAGGCTGCCCAATCTTGCACTGCCCCATCCGCTTCTGCGTGCAGGCCCCAAATCCTGCGCTGCCGAATTCACAACTGCGTGCAGGCCCCAATCTTGCATTGCCAAATTCGCTTCTGCGTGCAGGCCCCAATTCCTGCGCTGCCGAATTCGCATCTGCGTGCAGGCCCCAATTCCTTCGCTGCCGAATTCGCAACTGCGTGCAGGCCCCAATGTTTGCACTGCCGCATTCGCATCTGCGTGCAAGCTAGCCAAATCTTGCGCTGCCGAATTCCTATCTGCGCGCAAGCTCCCAGTGTCTGCGCTGCTGAATTCCTTGACAGCCCCAATTCTCGTCCGCCCATATCCCAGACGAGTTTTCCTGTCTCGCTTGGACATTCCATCGCCAAGCCCATAGACATCACCAATCCGTGCTGCCGCATTCCTCGACAGCCCCAGTCCTCGCCAGCCTATGCCCCTGACGAGTTTCCTTGTCTGGCTTGAACATTCCATCGCCAAGCCCATGTTTGTCAACATCCTGCGCTACCCCGCATTTCTCGACAGCCCCAGTTCTCGCCAGCCTATGCCACTGACGAGTCTTCCATTCTGGCTTGGACATTCCATCGTCAAGCCTAGCATTCTGTGCTGCCGATGTTTCCTTTTACAAACTAAAATATAAATTTAAAATCTGAAGGATTAAATTACACTTGTCCAATCTAATATAATCCATGTCTTTTTGACTAAGCCAGGGACCATGCCTTCCCATAAAAGCAGGCACCAGACTTCGGTGACGCTCTCTTCCCCGTCTGCCTAACTGTAACACCTTCCCATAAAAGCAGGCACCAGGCTTCGGTGACGCTCTCTTCCCCGTCTGCCTGCCCCTTCCTTAAGCATCCACTTGACAATAATTTTCTCTGAGTTTTGTCATATATGCATTCTCATGGAATCCACGAGGCCAATATAAAAGCATTCTTGTCACGCTCAAAACCCTTGAATTATATGGTGTCACCAACTCAGCAAATATGGAAATGCATGTACTGGTTCCATTTGACTATTCTTGCACACATCTCGGCTCCAACCTTCCATGAATATTATATACTTTCCTTGAATTATATGGTGTCACCAACTCAGCAAATATTATTTCTTTTTTATGGGATTAAGTGTTGAGTTTCTAAAATTTTTATGTTATTCTTTTAAAAAAGCAATCGTAATCCTTACAGCATCCCTTCGAAACTAAGGCATGCCGGCTTAACCTTGTCCTATACTTGACAATTGACATTTGCCCACCTACCGCCGATCACCACCATCGAACTTGGGCTCATCGTCTCCCTCTTATTTTTTTCTGAGGGGAATATGCCATTTAGCCAGGGCCCTTATCTAGCAGGTCTTCGATGAGGCGGTGCTATAGGAAGACTTGCAAGTTTTTTGGCATCAATTTCAAAACATATATATTTATGCATTATCAAACATACAACTGGCTTCGGATTTCTACAATAAAATGAGTAATCGAATACAGAAAATCTAACATTTAGTTTTTATTCGGTCTTCAGCCCAATTTTTCGGCCGTACTTTGCAAACTTGGATCACTCCTAGGGTGATCTGGCATCAGGCGCATAATCTCTATCACAAAATCTCTCACAACAATGGCAGGTCGTAAACCTGGAACTAGAGGGATCATAAAAAATTAACCACAAAGATCAACTGGCACATGCATTTTGTTTCATTTTAGATATGTGCAAAGACAATTCAAGTTTTCCCTGTGGCAAGCAATTCCATTGAGGGCTGCTTTAGTTTTGATGCAAACTTGCATACAGATGCACTTTCAATGGAGACATTGAGGAATCCAAACAAGCCCTCACGGATGAGGGTGGCCATTCAAGGATGAAGACTAATATTATAAATTGGACCCAAGTTCGCCAATGGAAAGCCAGGGTGCTGCTACAATGATGATGCCTCGATAGGTTTTACGAAAACTGGTACTGGTAAAGGTACAATGCACTACAGTTTTTTGTCTGTCCAACCCTAAAGGTTAGAAAAAAAGAAAAAGGCAAGCACCTATAAATCTATTTGCACCAAGGAACTGTATGAAAATCAAGACAAATAAAAATGGATTCATTGAAATTTCTGGGCTTATTCAGTCATACAAGCCTTCCTGCTCCCATACATCAACAAGAAAATCCACCATTTCCTGCCATTTGAATCCAATAAGCAGTGGGGAATAGTGAACTAGATTTCCAAACAATAAAGCAGAAACCTGAGAGGGAAGGGACTTACAGCAAGAGGGACAGGTCGAGCAAACGGCTTGTTACTCCCAAGTAGACTCTCGTAGGTGGCATTCCAACTGCAAAACATAAGAGTAAAGAAAACATGAGCTGACAAAAGGCAAATAAGAATGCTATAACATAATTGCAGACAAAAAATTCCAGAAGGATGTTGTTGCGAGGGTTCTAGCTGGACAAATTACTCCTCTTGAAAGGGCTGTCTGATAGACAAATTCCACAAAGGTGTTGTTGCATTTGCTATAGATAGACCTCACAAGGACACAATCTAAAATGTGATTAGCTAAGAATTTGAAAGTCAAGCCACCATCAAAACATGGAAAATCTCATGTTAGTATTTGGAATTTCATATAATTAACTTGCAGCATGGACCGCCCAAACTAAGAAAATTGCAAGAAAATCACGGTATTTAAATGGTTCCATGCCAACAAATTAGTGCTTCACATACTGAGGCATCAAATGCAAAGAAAGATATTTCACCTTATTGTAGGCTCTCGAACTTGCTTCCTGTTCTGAGTCTTTTTATTTCCAAGCCATTGCTGCCTTGTTTGGTTCCAGAGAAGAAGACCTACAGTCAATACTGCTTCTGTTATTGGGATACTTCACTTGAAGGATGCCTTGGTAAAGAGAAGGGCGAAATGAAAGGAAAGAAGAAAAGGACTTGCAAAATTCCTGAACACACACAGAACAGCAAAACTCATATGAAGGCTGTAACAGCCCGTAGCCTTGTTACAATTAAGCCAAGTTCCAAGTGGAAAAAAAGGCTAAAGTGGCATGTTAATTGAGAACTCCGCAGAAGTGCACATTACACACAGAGCAGGCAATAATCAACTTAAGCAAAATATTTGGCCAGTAAAAGACTTGAACTTGCCACGATTAACAAATTCAGAAGAGTTGCTAGTGCTTCCAGCATTACTGGGATCAAGCTGCTGGTTTAATGTGCTAATTGATGAAAGGCTTCCTTGGGAATGCATTGTACTATTCTCCATATCACCAGCACTAGTGCTCCAAAAATCGTTTGATTTGCTTGACTTTTTTACTAATCGTTTTTGAACTCTCAGTCCCTTTGATGACGCATCTATCGCAACAATTGTTGGGGTTTTAGCACAGCATCCAAAACAACCTCTGCTCTGTTACAAATCAGGATTCACCGCAGATATGATTAGCACCAGCTATCAATACTTCGATGCTCAAATGTTCCAGTGGAGGTAAAAAAACGTTGAAGCACCGAAAAAGAAGAAATGTAAAAGAACTATAAGATAGAAATGAATCATACCCTCCCCAACAAAAGCAAAATAAAGAAGATAGCCTTCAACATTATTCTAAGAAATAAAAAATCAATTTCAGACTTGCAAATGAACCATCCAATAATTCACTCAAAACATAAGCAAAGCTTATTATAATAAACAGCAACAAAAAAGGGTGACCTAGTCAATATACAGAGGGTACTGTGCAATAGTTGCAAATTGATTTGCAGGAAAAGAACAATGACATCAAATTATTTTAATTGTTCACCTGATGATGAGCACAGATACCAACCAAGGTAAAATTCTAAAAAAAGAGCCAGCCAGACGAAGTATCTGAAAAGAATCATGGATCTTGCATATCTGATTACTTATTTTGCTACAATATTGAGTCGACAAAACAACTTTTTTATAATTTCCTAGGAAACAATGTACAAAAGAACATTCAGCATTTACAGAAACCTTCCATGATAGAAAGCTCTCATCACCATAATTTACTAGTGCCTTTTTTGAAAAAAAAAAAACAAAGAAATAAAGAAGAACATTTAGAGAAACAAAAGAAGAAAAAAGAGAAAAGGAAAGAATCATAGATGTAGAAATATGATACATCTTCTGGATAATTCAAGGCTGTGACTAAATATTGACGGAGCTAAAGGGAAAAAAAATATTCAGAAACATCTGCAGGTACATAATCCATCAAAACAAACAGAACACATAATCATTCATCAGAAAAGACACAAACTTGACCATTCAAATACCCTTGACATGAAATCAGTTCACACCACAGTTCTAAACATGGCGCACGTACAAATTTCTAAACATATATAAACACTCTCATAATACAAGCATCGCGTGATTCCACATTAAACCATTAGTTCATTTCTCAGCTAATACTATAAAGAAGAAGAAGAAGAAACAGGTAAATAAAACAATGAAATAATCTCCTCACAACAGATAAATAAAACAATGAAATAATCTCCTCACATTGAAAACAGCCTTGCATTTTCTCTTAAAAGATTCCATCCCCAAAAGCAAAAGAGCACGAAAATAAGCCCCGGAAAACACTGCAAATGAACAAAAATGTTTCTTCCCAAAGCTTCTCCCAGTTTGAGTCAAGAAAGAACACCTAGAATACATACCTCCTACAAAAAAAGAAAAAAACAAATCCTATTCAAAAGAACAGCCCTGTGTATACTATATCCAATTAGCCATTACTTCAAGGAAAGAATGGCAAATCTGAAAAGCCACTAAATGCTTCTATTGTTCACTCCACATAAAGCTCGCTTACAAGACAAGCAAACAGAACAACATAAGATTCCAAACCTTTTTTTAAAAAAAAAAGACAAGTCAAACCACACAGACATCTTAAAATCCATGTATTCCAGTGACCCAGAAAGCTAGGCAAACCAAAATATACAAAAGAAGAAGAAGTGCCCCTTCCCCATCAAGTGTCAATATTTGTAAAAAGCTTCAGCTTTTACTAATAAACGCAGTTTTCAACAGTTCTTCTTGTCTTTAATTTTCCTGAAAGACTTTCAAGAAAAATGAAAAATTCTCCACAAACTAAACAAACATGTGTTATAATGTATAACAAATAAAAAAATTTCGCGAAAACTGAAAAAATTATAACAGGCCGGCCGCCCTGTATTATTAAGGGAATCAAAAAACTTACCCCATGCATGCAAAGAGATGACAGATCCAAGGAGGAAGAAGTCCACACAATCGCATTTACAAGCGTGACAAGATAGGATTTTGCTGCCAAAAGCTGAATCCAGGAAGGAGAGGACTATCAATCCTGCACCCATAATTAAAAAAAAATAAAATCAATTTCCAAAAAAAAATTGAAAAGAAATAATGGGTTTGGTATGATTACCTAAAAAATGGCATGACTTAATTGGATAAGAAAATTGATTGATGGGTTTTACTCTCCTTCCTGGAAACAAATTGCCCCCCCTCTGGTTATTGATTGAACCAAAGGGTTCTGTGTCTCCGTTTTTTTTTGCCCCCCCTGCTTTTTTCTTGTTTTGCCACAAGAGGGCTGGTTTTGGGGGATGGAGTAGGTTAAAGTTTATCCGTGGCAGTAAAATATGCAATGTTTGGTACACCTGATTTCTGTACTCTTTAATCACCGTTCAGATTTTGATGATTTAATGGGGCCCACGGAAGGACGCTGCTAATTGGCTGCAACTGCAGCAGCCAGTGCACTCTTGTTACTGCCGTGCAACCTGCGTTGCCTCGCAACCAAAACATCACGCTACTGAATGCTATTTTTAAATATATTTATTTTAAAATTAATTTTAATTTTTTAAATAATTTTAATATGCTCGTATTAAAATAAAAACAATATTTTTATATATTTTTTAAATAAAAATACTTTTATAAAACATATTTCACCACAATATTTTACACGTATGAAATGAAAATCAATCATGTTCTTTGTTGCGGAGCAACTTGTAGGTATATCACAATACTAAAAAATGCATGAATATTTGTTTTTATATTACAATCTATTTTTTGAATTATATATTTTTTAAAAAGTATTAAATTAATAATTTTAGATGTTTTTAAATGATATTAATATGTTAATATAAAAAATAAAAAAAATATTATTTTATCAAACACTCACATCTTTTATTGTCTATTTTAAACATAGTTACCAAACTTGACTTTCCTGTTGTAAACATAGTTATCTATTTTGAATGTATTTGAAATTATGATAAATATTATTTTTTAATATATATTTTATTTAAAAACATATTAAAATAATATATATTTTTTCGATGTAATAATATTAAAATGATTAAAAAATATTAAAAAATTAAATTAAAACAAAATATTTAAAAGTTTAGAAACACAATTGGACTGTTAAAATAAATACTACCTGCGAATTATCTACTGAACATGATTAAAGACTCAACTTGTATTTATAATGAGAATGTGTTTTTTTATTAATACTTTATAATCGCATATAAATATTAAAAAATTATTAAGTTAATTTTTTTAATATTTTAATATTTTTTCAAATAAAAAACATTTTTAACCACAACAAACAAATGGAATACTGACGTACAGCTATTAATGCTTTAAATTTTCTTATTCTACCATCAGCTTGCTTTGGAAAACGGGGGCCTGCAATGAGTGGAATCATAATTCATTAATAACAAGTGGGTACCTTTCTTTCTTGTCATGAATGAATGAATACATGGGGAAGGAGATGCCGACTACACTCAACGATTGAAAACGATCCTCTAAATAATCATATTTTCCCCACCACAGGTTAGATTTCTGTTCTTTCTTCTTCTCTCTGTTCACTCGAGAACTAGGCTGTGAAAGCCTGTGAAAAATGGATTTAGTCTTCACGTCGCCTTCATTTCTTTCTCAGGTAGCTTTTGACAGAAGACAAAAGCCTGCTGCTTAAATTCTTTCTGCAATGGTGGTGAATGTGCCTTGCCTGAGTTAAACCTATGGCCTTGTCGATGGCTTTTCTGGCATAAGGACAAGAGGAAACCATGATGACCCTACAAGCATCAATCATAAGAAGACATTTTCTCTTCAGCCAAGCTGTATGAACGTGCTTCTGGGTCAGCACATGGAATTCTTTCCATCTTCACATCTTGATAATGCAATACCATGCCCAGTCAATGCCACCACCGATAGAGGCCCATCAGAACAATTATTACCTAGGAAGAGAGTGGGTGGTACCGTGTATACAGCGTTGTTTTTAAAAGTATTGATTTTTTTTTATAAATTATATTTTTTGGGATGTTTTTAAATTATTTTAATTTATTGATATGAAAAATAAAAAAATATTTTGATAATCTTTTTTAAATTTTTTAAAAAACAATAATTAATGTAATATCAAACATGCTAAAAAAATTAAAAGAAAATGCTAGAATATACATGGGAGAATGCTAAAAAAATTTAAAGAAAATGCTAGAATATACATGGGAGAACTTCTATACATGTTCCTTTATTCATTGTGGTTTGTAAAAGTGAATTGATAATTTTACACTATAAAAAATTGATATGGAATGCCTTTTAAGAAGTAAAATGGTCTTTTTTTTTTATTTGTTTTTTTATAATAGTTTAGAGACATCTTGGTATTTTCATTAATTTTTAATACAATGAAATCACTTTATTACCCTTAAAAGATAAAAAAAAAACCTTTATTATGAGCTAAGGGTCTTTTGGTGCTTCATATTTTTGCTATAGTTTAATAAATTTCTTAATTTTAGATTTAAACTCTCCAGAGGAGTTTATTTTCCATTTCACAATAATTTTTTAAATGATTTTTGGTTTTCCAGTATAATGTAGTTTTATTTTTAAAATAAAAAATTGTCGACACAAGCATTACTTTGGCATTTTTAAATAGCATGTGCAATTGATACCGGTGATCAAAACCATTATTTCACTATATCATTAGATTCATCTTGATTTTTTTTCTTTTTGTGTAGTGCGTGTGGTCGAAGGATCTCTGATGTATCATTAGAGGCCTTTGTTTCCATTCTTTCCTTTTTTCTTTTAGAATCTATGTCTAACCCTTCAAATTTTTCATTCATGTTATTTTTATTTTATTTTTGATATTTTTATTTTTATTTTGTAATTAATTTCTGAAATTTGATTTTTTTTCAATTTTATCCTCCTTTAATTTTTTTAGTTGGTCATATTTAATTCTCATTATTTTAATTTTAATTTTTCTTTTATTTAATATAGTTTTTGAATTTGTTTTCCTTTAAAATTTCTCCCCCATTATTTTTTTCTTCTTCTTTCATATTAGATGCTTATTTTTTTATTGTTTTTTTTCTTTGGTGATTTTTTTAATTTGGGAATCTTCTTTCTTAATTTTATCTTCAGCATTAAATTGATTAAGAATTAAATTTTTTAATTGAACCTGCATATGTAATTTTTCAGGTTGTAAATTTAAAAAATTAACCTAGATTTAGAATATTTGCACATGTCAATTATTGTGGATTGAAATAGTAAATTTACTGGTTTTTTTCTTATAATACATATTACTACTATCTTTTTACTTATTTTTCACAAAGTTAAATTATTAGAATACCAAAGTAGAACAACACTTAACTTGTATCTAACTTTTTTCCTTTTCCATTCTTAAAGCTTGACTTCAATGATTTAATCATGATCTCAAGGACAATTTGATCTTTTAAGAAATATTGATAATAATTAAAAAAATATTTTTTTTTCAATTTATCATTTGATATTGGATTGGTTAGGAAATAGACTTTATAAGTGGTTTTTGTTTTTTCTACTTTGTTTAGAGTTATTACAGTTTCAAACAAACATCTATTTTAGGATTGATATTTAAAATTATAGGCTTCTATTTTCTATCATACAATTATATAAAAAATATTTAAGAATATTTTTATTAAACACAATTAAGCTCATGAATCGAGTCGCGAAATGACCGGGGTCATCTAATAAGCCATCATCTTAATATTTAAAAAATTAGTTTTAACTTAATTTTTTTTATAAGTTAAGTTATATTTTTACAAGTCATTTGAATTGCCTTTTAACTTAAAAAATTTCTAAGAAATATTTTATAGGAAACAAATAACTCTTAATTGTCGTTCATAATGGAATAAGCTACTAGAAAGAGTTTATTGATGGTGGAAAAATCATCACCGTATTAAATCACCATTGTCACCTCCCTTTTGGAAATAACAAGCTTCCTTATTCTCTTCCAAATCATTAAAATAGATAAGACAATCATGTTTAAATCAAGAAGAAATTATCGTTTGATTTTTCTTATTTTTTTTATTTTTAATTACCATATATGGGCCATCAATACTTTTCAATGTGGTTATCATCTTCTTCATCAACATTCTCTAGTCCATTAGAGCTCAAACAACATCCAAATCCTTTGTGTCAACATCAACAAAATTATCGTTGAAAACACGAAATTCAAATTTTCTTCTAAATCAATCGAAGGAGCAACTTGGTATGGTTCAACCAACTCACTAGTTTAAAAGACGTCATTTATCACACTTGTGTATTTGTTCTCATCTTGAACAACCTCAGCACGACCCTAAGGTTTGGTTTTCAAAATAGATAACCAATCAACTCTTGATTGGTCATTTCTAAAAGAAGGGGTGTTTGTGTAGTAAACTTGTTGGCATTGCTTTGCGAAAACAAAGACATAGTTTATGGTGCGGTGTCTAGCTTTTGAGTTGATTTCAACGAGACCATAGTGAGGATTTACTCTGATTCCTCTGTCAGTTGTGTCATACCAATAGTATTTGAATAAAAACACTCTATTATGCTTGCTATGATATTGTAGTTCGATGATCTCTTGCAATCTACCGTAGTAGTCAACTTCAAACTCACTAGAAGTTAGTTCCTTAATACAAATATCGTTGTTGTATGTCTTTATTCCATGCTTGTATTCTTTAGTATAAAAAACATATCCATTAATAAAATACCCATTATAGTACTTGACTTTTTTTTTTCAGGGCCCATTCTTAGTAAAGATAGTGAAATAGCAATATTACCTCCCATTTGATAAACTTTGTATATCAAATACAACAATAATCAATAAATAAATATTATGTATTATTAACATATAGTTAATTGCATTGCATGAGATAATAAGTTCGTGATAGGACTTACATGTGTTCTAAACCATGTGATAAATTGCTCATCTCGTAATTGAAAGATCTGGGATTCGGTCAACTGTGAGTTATTGGATAGTAAGTATCATCGATATTGCATGCAAGGTTGTTTCAAATTATATGAGTTTATAGCATCACAATATATAAATAATATACTCTTGAAAAAGTTTAAGTCGAACATCTACTTATTTAATAAAATATCTCATATCATCACAGTTAAATAGGACATAATTGTATGTTTGTTTGAACTCTATTTCAGACAAATATCTTCCCTTTACAGCATTTCTAGGTGTGGGTCGTCCAAGATTGAAGAATATTGACAAGTTCCTACTTGACAACACTTCACCACTATCATCATGTCGTAGAACATGATTGGTCCTCTTTCTCAAATGAGGTTCAATATAATATGAGATAAATGTTGAGATCTCCTCAACAATATAGGCCTCACATATTAACACCTCAACATGCACCTTGTTCTTAACCTTTTTATATATATATATATATAAATTAAACAAGTACCTGCACATATAGAATTAATATAAAATTATCAATTAAAAAAATAAAAAAATATTTAATTATAAATTACATAGCAACTGTAATATCTAACCTCTCAAATTGATACATATATCTGTACTGGACCGGATCTCCAACTTTTACCTTAAATGATAAATGTATAAGTAGATGCTCTATTGAGTTAAAAAAATAATGGAGGGAATATTATCTTAAGTTTGCATGTTGTCTCGACAATATTCCATTCAAGCATTTTTAATGTGATTAACATTCAAATTTCTAGAGCATATATCTTTAAAGAAATGATTGATCTCCGTGAGTGCATCCCATATCCCTTTTGGTAACAAATCATGAAAAGCTAATGAGATGAGTATTTACATAAACACATGGCAGTCATGACTTTTCATTTCATATAATCTACATTCCTCTGTATTAATAAGCCTTGATATGTTCGAGGCATGTCTATCGGGGAAACACGGACTCTAAAGCCATTTGTAGACTAGTAGTTGTGCATTTTTCTCTAATATGAAGTTTGCTCTTGGTTTTGCGACCCATTACCTATCACAAACCAATTCCATATTTTTATGGTTATAGAAAAACATTATATACAATCTAGCCTTGATGTTGTCCTTTGTCTTTCCCTTTACATCCATGATGTTGTTAAAAATGTTCTCAAACATGTTCTTTTCAATGTGCATATAGTCAAGGTTATGGCGGAGAAGATTGGTCTTCCAATAAGAAAGCTTTTAAAAGATACTTCGCTTCATCTAATTATAGATCAAACCAAAACCATGAAACTTCTGCTTACCTGATTGGATACCAAACACATTGTCATTGTATTCTGACACAACATCATGCAATTCTTCACCATAAAGACACAGGGGTGTAATATCCTTTTTAACTTTGCCAACAAAAAAATCCTTGCTGTTCTTTTTGTACATGTGATTTGGTGGTAAAAAAATGATGGTGACATTAAAAAAAGAAGAAGCTTTACCCCTGTTTGTTAGCGTGAATGCCTTGTTGTTCTCTATATAGTATGAATATGCTAATTTTCCATGCGTGCTCTAACCAGAAACCATTCCATAAACTGGAAAATCATTGACAGTCCACATCAAAGTCGCTCTTATAACAAATTTTTGTTTTCTCGAGATATCATAAGTCAAAGCTCTAGAGGGCCACAACTGCGTCAACTCATCAATCAATGATCAAAGACAAACATCTATATTCTGTCCCTGATTGCTCGGATTTGGTATGACCATAGATAAAAATATGAACTCCAACCTCACACACATCCTTGATGGCAAGTTTTAAACCTTCAATATGACCAGCTAACAAAAATAAGAAGCAATAAATGACTTAAATAGGTTGAATCTGTATGTACACAACCCAAGACGCACGTTTCTTGATTCAGTTTAAAAGTGAGGATGCACACTGTTAAAGTGTTTTCATGTTTCATCGCTAGAAAGATGCACCATCACTCCATTAATCACATGATATGATTGGTGCCATGTCATGTGCTCAGTAGTCCTTAGTGACATGAATAACCTTTACAGTCTAGGTGTAATTGGGAAGTATCTAAGTTTTTTATATGCCACGAGAGTCTTTCCTTTGCCGGTTCTAGGTTTGTAACGGGAATGCCTACATGTCATACACTCGATCAGTTTAGCATTTTCAAAGTAGTATAACATGCAAAAATTAGGGCACATGTTAATTTTCTAGTATCCTAAATTGATGAGTTTAATTATGGAATTGGTAGCATAGAAGCTATTTTTTAGCCTCTTCCCTTCAGGTAAAATGCTTCTTGCCCATTTGATAATCTTGTCATAACCAGCCCCACTCAATCTATGATCTGACTTGATGGTGAACACCTATGCTATGGCTGCTAATTTATCATTGTTCGTGTAGCCATCCCATAATGGTTCATCAGAATCTTTCAACAGATCAAAAAACCTTGTTGCATTTGCATTAGGTTCTTCTTTTACGATTGAACATTCACTGACATTACCTTCACTCATTCCCATTGCATCCCTAATCATATTCCTGTAAGGATTACTATTGTCATTTCCAACTTTATGCATGTTGCTAGCACTAGAAGTTGATCCAACCATTTTTTCTACTATGCTCTCATTAGGAACAAATAGTTCTACATGTGTATACCAATACAATTAATCCTTCATGAACTTTTTGGTTAGAAGATGCATTGTTATAACATCTTGATGCAGAAACTTTTTATTTTTACTTTTCCTACATGGACACCTAATACTGCTAGTAGGAAAATTTCTTGAAATAGATGTTGCGAACATAATAAAACCTTGAACTCCATTATAATAATCCATCCTCCGCAATCCTTAGGGTGAGTCTCGATACATCCATGAACGATCATCTATGACTTCTATCGAACCTCCATAAAATTATGATGACAACATATATTAATTAACTATGTTACGTAAATAAAATAACAAAAATATTGGTTTGCCCTGACATTATCCAACAAATTAAAAAAACACTTATGTTAAATATTTATTATCAATTATCAATTATCAACTATCAACATCTATATAAATTTATACATATATAAATTTACGGAAGTCACAACTTCGCAATAGAATTAATAAAAATTAAAATGGACCCATTAAACAAGCTATTATTTATTTCATTATAACACATCTAGTTCAGTGTAATTGAAACAAAGTTTTAACAATTTACAAACAAATATAATTTGACAAAATCTAAAACAAACTATAACAACTATAAAATTATACATTCATACTACAAGTTTCTTTGACAAATAACAATCAAATAAGTACATATATTAGCAACATACATATACTTAAAAAAAAAATCACATTTAAATGTTAAAACTAAAAAGGATAGATTTACTTACAAAAAATAATAAAATCCACAAGAACAGATGTTGTGACCACGCATAAAAATATATGAGTACTTGTGTTGAGAAGAGGTGGAGAGTTGGTATGGGTGGTTGGCTGCAATTTGAGAGGGGAGAGGTGAGATGGGAAAGAAGAAGGGGAAGAAGAAGGAGAAATAGAGGAAGGGAGTATCGGTAGAGGGGGTATATTTTAGCTTTTATTGATGGAATCACCGATAGATATGTTTTGTCGATGTACCTATCGGTGATTCCGTTGGCGATTGCATCACTGTATGGAAATCCTGGTTTGAATCCCTCGTCGTTCCATCGATAAACTTGTTTGAAAAAAATTCACATCATCACACCTTTGCAACTTGTCAAAAAAACTATATAATCTATTGGTGATACGGTTGGTATATACCTATGGAATGTATCTGTCGGTATATACAGACCATATCGCCAACGAGTATTGTTTGTTGGTATATACCGTCAGAATTAGAGACAGAATTATGTTCGTCGATAATTTTTACAGATGAAAACATTATATCGGTAATTTTGTTGATTTTCGCTGATTTTCTGGTAATGAGATCAACTGTCGCATGGAGTTTTGAACCAACAATAATCTCTTCCTAATTTTACAACAGCAATACATAAACAAGAATCACACACAACGAAGTCATTTAAAAATTCTCAGAAAAAAAGAGAGAGGTGGTTTTACCACGAAAGAGAGAAGGAATACCTCTGATGACAGGCAAGATACTGATCTTTTGACTGTTTGCTAGACATCGTTTGATGCCAAACTTCCAAAACCCTTTAGTCTCCAAATTGTTAGGAAACAAAGCATAATGATAGGGGGGGTTAGTGCAAAAAGATTTTAGGCATAATAGATCAGCAAGTTCATGTTACAAATCTAAAATCCTGTGAGAATCGAGTTCATCAACAATCCTTTACGAATTGGCTATGCAGGAAAAAGTCTAAGCAAACATCCTGAGAGGATAACACTTGCAGATGATATAAAGGTTTTACATTTAGGAAACCTGAAATGAAACCTGAAGCCTGACTCTAGATGTCCTTCAGCACTCTTTTCCAGAACTAAAATTACAGAACTGAAAACTGATCTAGATTTTCGAAAAGCTACCGGTCGCCCTTTGACGTTTTGATTCAGATAATTAAAATGTTGCAAGTAGAGCGGCCTAGGTGATTGAACGAACTCAGAGACAGGCTCCAAAGTAGTGAAAAGTAGCATAGCAAGGACGGTCAAGTTCTTCAGGAGAATGTTTCCAGTGCATCATGAATCAGTCTCAAACATACCATAAAAAAATATGAGTTTTTAATAACTCAAAGAGAGATTCAATATCACCTGTTTCTTACACCATTAGAAATCATCAGACCCATGTTCTTATCGGCAATCATCTACTCAAACTAGAAGTGAACTCAAGACACTCTATCTGTTGGCATGCACAAAGTCCAATTCAACCCCATTTAAAGCACTTAAAATCTAAAATCATCATACCCATGTTCTTGATAGTGTTAATAATGATTATAGTTATAGTTTTTAAAATTTTAATAATATTGTTGATGATAATGATAGGCATAAGATGATTATTGTGATAGTAACAATATAAATAAAATGATAGTTAAGTGATAACAATGATGAAAACAATATTGTTAAATATAAAACAATAGTAGTTATAATGATAGTGATAAAATGATAATTATATTAATAATAAAATAGTGGTTGATGTTGGTTTGACGGTGGTGATTATGATAATTATAATAATGATATATTATGATAAAATAATTATAAAATATTAATTATATTAATAATAAAAAAGCTATTATAGTGGTGGTGGATGAAAGGTGTTGGCAAATATTATAAGTTAATAATGTCAAAGATAATAATTTTTTATAAGATTAAAATATTTTTCTTCAAATTTACACCATTCAGGAATTAAATGAAAAATATTTTTTATTAACTTATTTTTTAATATTTGTTTTGCATTAACAAAAAAAAAATCTCAGAAATATTTTATATGAAACAAAAAACTCTTAATTGTTTTTTATAATGGAATAAACTACTAGAAAGAGTTTATTAATAGTGAAAAAATCATCACCATATTAAATTACTATTGTTACCTTCCTTTTGGAAATAACAAGCTTTTTATTCTCTTCCAAATCATTAAAATAGATAAGATAGTCATGTTTAAATCAAGAAGAAATTACCGTTTGATTTTTCTTTTTTTGTTTTTTTTACTTTGCAATTGATTTTTCAAAATTTATTCTAGGTTAAAGTAAATTTTAAAAATTAACAAAATAATCATAATGTTTTCATATATATTAAAACATTAAGATTAACTTTTATCACATTACTCATTCTCTTTTTTCCACCCCCACCTTCTCTCCGCTTTACAAAAAATGTGTAAACTATTTTAAAAGTAAATTAAACTATTTTGATTAATTTACAAAAAATAAATATAAAATAATCTAAAAAATCATTTTTCACCAAACAAACAAGCCGTAACAACCATTTTCTTTCACTTCTGCTCCACTTTTCTCCAATTAAATCACTATTTCTCCTAGAAAGAGCTTCAAATCTTGAATGTCATATCATAAAAGATATCAAATAGCAAATAACTCATGTTTAAACTCGAAAATTTTGGTAAACTTGTCAATATTTACTAAAATTACTTTTATGAAGAAAAAAAATCACTAATCTATCTAGCAGACTACAATTTATTTATTTTTTGAAAATCTAGAAATCATGCTGTTTGTCTGAGTAGAAGCTGATATTGCAAGGAGTCTGTAGCCGGAAGAATGTGCTTGTTGGTTATGTATAACGATTATAGTGCATTTGAAAACGTGTTTAAAATTATATTTTTTAAAATTTTAATTGTTTTATTAGTTTTCTAAAATTTATCTTAAAGATAATTTTTTTAAAATAAATAATATTTTTTTAATATATTTTTAAATAAATAATATTTTAATCCGTAACCATTAGTATAATTCTGAAGAGACAGAATTCAATTGGCTAAGTTTTCTCCACGTTTGAAGCCGTCGCTGGCACATTTTGGAAATTTCAAACTTCAGCTGTAGACTTTGAGCAAAATATTGAGGTCAAGCTTGTTTTGTGCAAGCTGTTGTGAGCTCCTGGACCCTCCATCGCTCAAAGGATTCTACGGTAACTATTTTTTTCCGGTGACCATCATGACTTGAAGCGAGTCGCTAGCACAAGCATCAAAAGTTGAGTTGATAAAACTTGTACAAGAAGCGAAGGGTAATCTGCCAATAAAGTGATCAAATCTTTCTATTAGCTTGAAGAGTTGTTGTAGTGCTCTATAATAATGAAAATTTATTTACTAAAAGCTTTAAAAAGTGATGAGATCTGTATACAAAGATATGTTTTCCCTGTCATGGAGGAGGAGGATGGAGGAACATGAGATGACGGCGGCGCCGGCTAATGTTTAACTTATTATTCAGGGGAAAGAAATTTAGTGATATTTTTTAGTTATATTTAGGCTTCACCAGCTCTTTAGTTATTATTTAAAATATAATAAGAGTCTTATAAATAAATAGATATTTTTTTATTAATATATATATAGTTTTTTAAACCAAATACATTTATGTCCGTTTTATATCTATTTTTTCTGTTCTTGGATGCTAACGAACGTAATTTTAATGGGTTTTTTTTTAAATAATATTTGGAAAAAAAATAATATTCAATTGGTCACCAGAATCAGTAATGAAATTCAGAAGAGATGAGAGATCATTAATGGTTACAGCATTTGCCAAAAAGAAGCAAAGAACAATCACCATAGTCGACATTAGTTTCTCTATGAAAATGCTTAACCATAATGTTGACAGCATCCGCACCAACCAAAAAGTTTCAACCACTTCAGGTGTTCCTATTATGCATAAAGACACCCTGCTCAGTACAGGGCCAAGAGTAGGGCTTGGTCCTCTTCCACGAATTAATTCATATACCTATTTTTGTTTGTTATTGTGCTCTAAAAATATTTTAAAAAAAGGTTTGGAATTTTTTATTTTTTCTTTGTTTTAAATTAATATTTCTTTAATATTTTTAATTTTTTTAAAATATCAAAAATATTATTTTAATATATTTTAAAATAAAAAATATTTTAAAAAATAATATTAACTGATTGTTTAAAATCAATTACCTATCTATCAACTTCCAACTGAAATAATTAAACAAGCTGCTGCTTCATCAATTCATTCCTTGCCGTGGCTGTATGAAGTACTATTGGATTTTGATTTGTTTCAACTCTCATGAGCCAAAGTCATGCCGCACTATTCATGTCCTTGTCGATCAATAAGTGCATGTTTGTTTTTACGGCAGAAATGAGGTTTTCAAGTATTTTGATTTTTTCTTCTTGAAATTATTTTTCTTTTTTTAAAAAAATTGTTTTGATGTAATGTTATCAAGAATTAATTTTAAATTTTTTTAAAATATATTATTTTAAAATATTAAAATTTTTTTGATGTAATGTTATCAAGAATTAATTTAAAAAAATTGTTTTGATGTAATGTTATCAAGAATTAATTTTAAATTTTTTTAAAATATATTATTTTAAAATATTTTAAAATAAAAACTACTTTAAAAAATAATATTTACTATAACATCAAACATGCACTAAAACAAAGTAAGATTACATAAGAGATTTGTTTTGAGATTATTTCCATGATCTATTAATTTTTAATTTAAATTTTGAAATTATAATTAAAAAAATTATTTTTTAAATACATTTTTAAAAGAACTTAATCTCGAACAAATGTATTAATAACTAGTCTTGCTTTATAAAAAAATTGAAGTTATAAAACTGAATTCTTAACCATTTTAATATTAAAAAAATTAAAAAAAAAATATCGTGTTCAAGCTAAAATTTTAAAACTCAGCTTGGCCTGACAAGTCAACCTTAGACTCAGCCGATCTAAGACCAGAACTTGTTGAAACACATGTCAAGTAACACAAAACTACTAAAAAAGAAAAAAAAACTAATGTATTCTAGCTATTTATCAATGTTAATTGTCAAAATTAAATATTAAAAAATATTATAGCAATCTACAATATTTTATAAAACAAGCTACAAAAATTTTCCATATGCTTTAGTTTTTTTTTTTTAATATCCAATTTTTTTTGAAACAAAGTAAAAACAACTAGATACAAATATGGATTATTTTAGAAGTTATGTTGACTTTTACACACACACACTAGATATATGACTCGCATGCCACCACAGATCATAAATTTTTCTTTTAAAAAATACCTTGAGTATGCATGCTATTTTCTAAAAAAAAATAAATCATAAATCAAAATGCTCATGCAAGTATCTAATCAAATGAATTGATAATAATTTATGTAAATAAAAAAAAGTTGTTAATAATAACAAAAAAAAAAACTTAAAAAAATTAAGTGACGGATGTAAGATAAAATATTTAATATCACAATATGAGTCATAATGTAAGACAAAATATTTAATATCACAATATGAGTTATTTACCTTGTTGTTTTTAATAAGTTTATTGGATTATATAAAAAAACAACGTATTGTCTATTAATTCTAAAATTCTTTTCAGCAAAAAATAATAATTAAAAACCTGATTATAATATGTTGACTATTCATTTTGATTAAAAACAAGACTTTTTTTAACTCAGAAACCTTTTTTTACCCAAACACACAAAAAAAAAACCCTAGAAACATTGTTAAATCAATTCATGGCCTCCAAAAACAAAACAAAAAAACCACCCCGAAACCCGAAACTACCCTAGAACTTGTAAAATCTTTGGGCGAAAAATCATAAATTAATAACTTGGTAACATAAAAAAAACAAAGGATACTCTACTGAATTTTTTTAAAAAGAAATCCCACAATCTTAAACATACTATTCAATACTTAAAATTAGTAAAGAAATGTTTAAGATTTCACAACATTATAATTTGAGATTGTTACAAAACTAAAAAGCTTTCTAAGTTCATATATGTCTTTTAGGTATTTTCAAAGTAAAAAACCATACTTAATCTTAACTCCATCATCATATGGAATATTTTGACATAATATTAGACTATTTTGAAAACCTAAATCTTTTTCAACAATAATTTTCTTTCTTTAAGTTGAATTTCAACGATCTCTTCTCTCTCTTCCACCTAAAAAAACTAAAAAAAAAGTTTAATATCAAAATATATATTTTTAAAATTATAAGGGCTGATCACCGAATATCTAAAAAAGATGGGGGGTGAAAATAAAACTTGAAAATAAATTTCAAATCCTATATTATCCATATTTTTCACTTTAGTCTCCTATATTTTAATTCAACCCTCGCCCCCTGAAAAATATGTAATTGGGCTTCAATTTGGGCTTAAAAGAGCTCGATTGTATGAATAAAAAGTTTGAGGATCAAATGAAAATTTTACAATCCATAATAAAATGTAAAAAAAAATAAAAGTAAATGGGTCTATAGTAAAAGTTTCTATAAACATATATGCCATGAAGGTTCGACACCATGACCAACTTTTTTATTGAAATGCTGCCAGTTTTGGTTGAAAGAATGTATAAGCATTTAATGGTATCTAAAATTAAGTTTCAGGTATTATTAATTTAAATAAAAAATATATAAATTTATCTTATTAGTTTGGATTAAAATTATACGAAGATATATTTTTTTGTTAAAACCTCAAATGGTTTAAAAAAATATATTTCAAGATCAATAATTTTTTTTTTATTGCTCATTGCACGAAACTATGCTATTTTATCCAAAAAGCTTTGTTTCATTTAATCTTTTTTTCTTTTCAATGTTCATTTTGCTCCTTGTACTTCTAATTGTTCCAATTCACTTAATCATAATTTTTTTTTTCAATTCGACCTCATATTTTTTTTTTCAATTCAACCTTGATTGAACTTAAATCAGTCATTATATATTACACCTAGGTATTGGTTTTCAATTTATTTAATTTTGTTCAAATTGACCTTAAAAATCAATTTATCTTTCAATCTCACCCCTAACTAAACTCAAATGAGTTCCTCAATATTGACGTTTTTATATTTTTGATCTTAACTCTTCAATTTATACAATCTTAGTTAAAATGACCTTAAAAATCAATTTTCTTTTCAATTAAGTCCTTGATTGAATTAACTAGTGCCCAAAATTTTCCATCTCTTTTATTTTGGTTGTTGTCTTGCAAAATTAGTCAATTTTACCCCAATCCTATTTTTTCTTCTCAATTGAGCCCTTAATTGGTTTAATTGGATATTTAATTTGTGCAATTTTGACTGATTTCAACTATTTCTTCCAATTTTCTTCAACAAGACCTTAAATTGCTTGTTTACAAACTAAAAACAAATTTTTTTGACTAAAATTTTTTTGAAAATTAAAAAAATTTTTAGGGATTCAAAATAGGTTATGACAAGTATCAGCCTTACCATCAATGATATTTATTTTTTCTCCATTCGCCACGAGGTCACTCTATATCATATTGCTTCACTCACTGCGAGGCACTCACAATTCTATGCACCGTGAGGTGTAGGTAACACCACTCTTCATGTTTTACGAGATAAGCTGAAGTGATTAAGATTTATAAATACTTGTTATTGCTAAATAAAACATGGCTAGACACCAACTCATCAAACAACATATACTCCTTATGTTTCTCTACATATTATTTCCTTATGTTTCTTTGCATATTATTTCTTCTCTTATATTTATTAACTTAAGTATACAAGAATCTTATGTTTTGAAAAAAGAAATTGATTTTATAACAACAACCAAGCTCATAATCAAAGCCTATATTAAAGCATGCATATTTGAAAATTGTAGTGTTGAATTTTTTTTTTGTTTCAAAAGCTCTTTTGAAAAAATTTGAATTTTTTTTATTTTTTTCTTTACTTCAAATTAATATTTTTTTTGATATTTTTAGATCATTTTGAGGTGCTAATATAAAAAATAATCTTTAAAAAATAAAAAAAATATTATTTTAATACATTTCTAAATGAAAAATAATTTAAAAAGTAACTGCAACCACACTCTCAAATAAAAATATACAGCCAACCATCTAGGTAGTGGTCAAGTGGTAAAGACTTGGGACTAAGGGGTTTGCTCCCTCTGTGGTCTCAGGTTCGAGTCCTTGATTACTCATATGATGGCCACTGGAGGCTTACATATTAATATAGATGTTCAGGCTAGCTTGTATGTATCTCAACTAATTCTACAAATTATAAAATTAACAATCATGTAAGTTTTCAGTGCAGCCATGAAAAACTCAACCCTTGAAATTATTTTCTCCAGCAGCACGTAGCATGCGCAATGTTTGCACGCATGTGTACTTTGGTGTTGACATTTATGTAAGCTTCTTGGTTACTTTTTTTTTTTTTTATTAATATAGATGTTCAGGCTAGCTTGTATGTATCTCAACTAATTCTACAAATTATAAAATTAACAATCATGTAAGTTTTCAGTGATCTTGAAATTTATGAAACTCGAACTAATATATCTAAAGATCAAACTTAAAACCTAATCAGCTAAGCCATACTTATCGGGATTCTTCTCAAACTCCTCTTGATTTCATTGGCAGATCATGTTAGATGTTGCTCAGCCTAGCTTGTGTGTATCTCAACTAATTTTACAAATTATAAAATTAACAATCATATAAGTTTTCAGTGACCTTGAGATTTATGAAACTCGAACTAATATCTCTAAAGATCAAACTTAAAACCTAATCAGCTAAGCCATACTTATCGGGATTCTTCTCAAACTCCTCTTGATTTCATTGGCAGATCATGTTAGATGTTGCTCAGCTGGGCAAATCAATGAGTATATGATATCATTTATTCCAGTTGGTATGAAAGTAGCCAAAGCTTTTCCATAACACCAATTCATGTGTAGGTGAAATCTTTATTGCGGCTTTAGACTTTTCCCATCCAATTCACCGACAATTCACATAAATTTGTCTACATATTAAGTGCAAGGTCCACTTTTCATATTTACCCTTCACCACAACACATTCGCTTCTCTCCGATCACTCTCGTACTTACCATTATCATTATGATCTCTGCAATATTTTTCTAGATTGCCTCTCCCTAAACATGGTACAATCAAAGAAATTCAGAGGCGTCAGGCAACGCCAGTGGGGCTCTTGGGTGTCTGAAATTCGCCACCCATTACTGTAAGTCTCCCCCCCTCACCCACTCACTTCATTAATAAGATCATCTACCTCCTTGGGAAGTATAAAGACCTCTAACCTAGCTAGCTAGCAAGCTAGCCACATTATGATATGGGCATTTCTCTTTAATGTAGAGAGAAGGGTGTGATATGGGCTAGCTTGGGGTATTAATTCAATGTTTCTTGTTTATTTTGTGTACAGGAAGAGGAGGGTGTGGCTGGGGACATTTGAGACAGCTGAGGCAGCAGCAAGAGCGTATGATCAAGCAGCTATATTGATGAATGGACAGAGTGCCAAGACCAATTTCCCGACAAGTACTCACCTTGATCAAGACACAAATCTTGGCAAAGATGACAACTCCCCCTTGCCTGCCAAGGCACTGGCTGAGCTTCTCAACTCAAAGCTAAGAAAGTGTTGCGGCAAAGACCCTTCTCCTTCACTCACTTGCCTGAGGCTTGATAATGATAACTCTCATATTGGTGTGTGGCAGAAGAAAGCTGGTTCTCGTTCAAGTTCAAATTGGGTCATGAAGGTGGAGCTTGGAAATTACAACAAGAAGACAGAGTCATCGTCGACGGTTGAGATTGAGCCGGAAAATGGTACGGAGGAAGAGGATAGAATTGCTATGCAAATGATAGAAGAACTGCTTAATCGGAATTGACATTAATTTACCTCTATTTCTTGTGGGGTTTAGACATTAAACCTTCTTGAACCTTGTCCATGCATACATGTCCTCCATGGTAGCTAGCTAGTATAAGAATCCCTTCTCCAATCCCTTGTCCAATTCCTCCATGTATAGTTGCCAATCACAGAATCCCACCTCATAATCTCCATGGTTTAAGGAACTTATTTGTTCTTGTGATTGGTGACTGGAAATATTGTACAAACCAATAATCACTTGCTTTGAACCCTTACACAATTTCTCAATGCAAGTTGTGTTGATTAGGTGCCACAAGCCTAGATATAACTTGTGGAGTGTTTATAAAACCAGTTTGCCTGATTTGCAAGGAGAATGATCAGCCAATAACATGGTGAATTCACATGGTGTTCATCGTGATTTTGTGCATTTGCAGCAGCAGTCGTGGAAAAGGTACATATATTATATACTTTTTCTGAAGAGTGGCTCGAGTATTCATTAGATGAGCGTGACATGGGGCATGCATACCTACCTGCCTGTTTATAGGTGTGCGAATTTAATCATAAAAATACAAGTACTTGAATACATGTGAGAATGAAGTTGTAGAAGAATACGTTGCTGTATTTTCATTTGTATTGATTGTTAGAAAAGACTCAAGAATTAACCCCCTATGGTTAGTACAAAAGATAAGAGTACTTGGCTTATGATAAGCCAGGTAAGATTGGCACGCATTTTTTTCATTAAAAAAAAAAAAAACAGGTTTGTGAAACAAGTACAAAGAGATTACATTAAATTAATATTCTTTTAGTCATTTCCATTAAACATAAAATTTGTGTTTTTTAGTTATTTTTTATAGTTTTAATGCGATGGAATTAAAAATAATAAAAAAATTACATATACAAGCTCGTTTTGAAACAAAACATTAATTAATTTGGTGTCTGGCACAGAAAGCCTGATGCCACTTTACATCATTAAAGCATTTTTCATACAATTAATTAATGAAAGTGCACCATCGCCATTGTGATAATAATGTATCATATATGTGTGTTTTTCTACAAAATATTAATTTATATTACTTTTCCAAGAATAAAGATGAAGCTTGAAATTTCCTAGGATCGATGTAGACATCTACCGGAAGAGATGCCTGTCGGCAAAATAAGTTTTGGAAAATTAATTCTGCCTCGTAAAAATTAGCATGTTTGGGATAGAAAACTTCCCCTAAAAAATAAAAATAAAAATAAAATTGTAACATGAAAAATAAAAATTAGCATGTTTGGGATAAAAAGCTTCCCCTAAAAAATAAAAATAAAATTGTAACATGAAAAATATTTACCTCAAAAAATAATTTAATAAAAATACTTATAAAAATCTATTGAACCATGTAACCATCTAGATGATAGTCAAATGATAAAAACTTGAAATTTAGAAGTTTGTTTTTTTTGTGTCTCAGATTTGAGTTCTTAGTTGCTTATATGATTAGTCTCAAATTTGAGTTCTTGGTTGCTTATATGATGACTACTGGAGACTTATATGATCGTTAATTTTAGGGTCTGTAAGATTAGTCGTGGTGTGCGCAAACTAACTTGGACACCCACGTTAATCTAAAAAAAAAAATATGTCAGTGATAAATACTTTATACTTCATTTAACATTTGCTTTTGTAGTCTATAATAATAATTTGATATTCTAAATGAATATTTGGTCTATAATAATTTGATATTCTAAATGAATATTTAGTTTTATAGTGATTAGAAAAATAAATTTTACAAAAATTCTTTTAAATGTGACTTGTTAGATTAAAATATATGTATGGTTGAATTTATAATTAAAATTGTTGTTGAGTAAAAAATAGTATATTTGATTAAAATATTTTTAAAATAATTGTTTATAATAAAATGAATAAAAATAATATGCAGTAATTTTATAGTTGTGAATTATATTATTGAGTATTGAATTTTTAACATATCATAAAAAATATAACATTAATATCCTATTTTTATTACTCCATTAAATTACTTTTAATCTTAGTTAGCATGTATGAATATAGAAAATTATTAAGAATAAAATTGAAATTATAATTATAATTATATTTTATAAATACTATACTTTTTATGATTTTTTTTTAATATAGTTATGTAATGTTATTGATGTCATTATAATCTACATCAAAAATCTTAAAAATAATATTTCTTGCTTTTATATAAATCTAGATATTCATGCTAATTTGGATATCCAACAACGGGATAATATTTCACCGTGACAAGAAAAAATTTGCAAGCAATTCGGCATCAAGTGCACACTCTCTCATTCCTGATTCGGGACTGAACAGAACTGAGAAAAGCTTCACTACACGTTGACAATTTGACCAATCCTCTCTTCTTGCTCTGTATATCAGGATAGAGTAGAGCAGCCAACTACCATACAGAGCCAACCATCTCTAAAAAAGAACTGATAGATCCTAATTTAATTTCGTGCAAGTATGATAGAACTGTTTCTGGGTTCCTGCAGCAGAATAAAAGAACTAACTGGAAAACTTAACCAGGCTACTAAAAAATTATAAATCCTGAACAATAGCAATCCACATCATATGCTATATGAACTTGTGAAAAACCAAGTTTCAATAATAATAATAATAATAATAATAAAAGTTCCATTGAAACCAGAAACATGAAAGTGTGTGGTTGCAGTTCAGTCCTGCAGCTCCAGGCTGTGCACCGAATCAACATCATAAGTAGGCCCATTGAGACTCAGGCAACACTATAGAGGATGGATCCCCCCCCCATTACATGATAATAACAAAAGAAATTGAAATCATTATAACTCAAACCTGCTTCACAAAAAGTAAACAGATATACAACCGCTAGGGTAAGGGGGTTACGCAAGGGGGGTGGGTACTAAGATCTTGAAAGCCTCAATAAATAAAAGCGTGTATTTCCAGTTTAGGAAGAGAGAAAGTCCTCTCAGCTGGGCGAAGGAAGAATTTGATGTGGAAGGTAGAATTGAGCCAATGTGTGGAACAGCATTCCCAGTATGACTTGCCTAGCTAGTGCTTCCTAGCTGACTGTACTAAATGATGTTGTCCAAGCAGCACTGCATTCAATCTTGCATAGGTAGGGTTTCCTTATTTACGTTATTCCGAACCTCAACTGCTAGGATATATCTACTTGTGTCTGGTGCAAATATTCATGTCTAGAACAAGAAAAAATGACTTCCAAGCTTTCTGACCTGATCGTAGGAAATAAAACCACTAGATCATTCCAAAGGACTGTCATTGCAACATGAGAACACTATTAGCAACAGTGATGATACCAGTTCAAAATCCAGCATCTTATATAATAAAAACACGACAGTTACTAGTATTTACAATATTATAGCAGAGTGGCATTGCAGCCAAAAAGTATCACGGCCACAATACATAACTAGGTAACACTTTCAGATGCTGGTCAAATTCTGTCAGCAAGATACTTGGCCAGTGAGTTGACAGGCTTAGCAGAGTCAACATTTCCCGTTTCCCTATGCCGAATCTTGATCCGAGCAAGGTAATCAGCTGCAATCCAACCAAAGCTCAGCATCACTGAAGTACCAGCACCATCTGGATCTTGTAACTCCAGAGACTTCTTCACCCAATGAGGATGGTAGGCAACCTGGTACCAAGCTGACGCCTTCTGCTCATAAAGCTTGTTCTTTTCACCATCCTCAAGTTGCTCAAACTCTAAATCCATTTTCTCAAAGATTTGCCTGAATTCTTTCTTTAAAGAATTGTAAGAATGTTTAAGCCTATCTTTCAGCTCTCCTTGCTTCCGGCTGCTGTACTTTGGCATAGACCATATGTGCCCTGTTACAAGCTCTTCTTCCCTCTTCACTTTATACTGAGAAAGAAGGCCATTCAACTGCCCATCATATGAGCACTTCTGATCCCAGGCATCATTGATATAATCACTAGCTCCCACCACTTCAAGATCAGAATCATAAGGGATATCACCAGGCACGGGATTAAGCTCAGAAGATGCAGCTACATCTTCATCATAAGCATCTTTTATCTGGCGATATAGCCTTCCCAAAATTTTCTCTGATTTGTAGGACTGGTATTCCTCTTTCCCCATAAAATCTGGGTACACCTTCGGTTTCAAATACGAAGGCATCGTAACAACTTTCCCAGTCTTGGGAAAATCGACAGCTGTAGCGGCTAACTCTGCCAGCGTTAGGCACTTCTCATCCATAGCACCATGCTCACTCAAATCAGCATGAACCACGTGTGCATTGCATATTGCCCCTAAATTCTCGTTCACCATGTTTTTTGCAAAGAATTCTATAATATCCTGTATGACAAAAATACAAAACATTAGTAATTTACTCAGTGGCATGCATGGCATTCTACACGGTTTATCCCCCAACCACAAAATAATTAAATGACCCCCAATCCGAATCCTCAGCGGTATTCAGAAATGTATACATGATACAAAATATCAGTTTCTGCCAAGCATGATTTTCCCTCATATCTGTTCTTCCAGTTCAGCAACATAGTACAATTAGAATGATGCAGCAAAGTTTTTCTTGTTTTTATAAGAAAAAGGCTAATACCCGGTTATAACCTTCCTTCAGGTGGAACCCAGGGAAAAGGAGTTTGGAAACTGGCATCCTTCAGCATTTTTACACAGAAAGGTTTCTATTAAAATCAGAACCTGCACTCCTATAATGCTCAAACTCCTAACATTGCATGAACTAGTTGCCCCTGATGTCTGATGCATGCAAATGGTTTAGAGAAGGTGCAGATACAAGACTTGCAGCTCAGAAAGTTCGATGATACTGAACTTGAGAACTGCTATCATATATCCTGGATTAAAAGAGACAAAAATACAAAAAATCCTCCCAGTATGTTTATGAAAGTTAAAACTGGCATGAAGGTTCTTCACATGGGTATTATGCTTAAGATTAGGGACATGTATGAGCTACCCAATTTACAGCGTAAAGGAGATGAAGAAACTCTCTCAAGGTAACAGGAGTGAAAAATATATTTGCAGATAACATTACAAGCACTACAATATTCCACAAACTTCAGAGGTAATATTTGAATAAAGCACATAGATACCTGATGATTGACAGGACGAGCAAGAAGTTTAGCTTCTGCAGCGTCATACTGCATGGGTATCCAGCTCCTCTTACTGGGAGGAATTAGGTTTTCATCCCAAGTGACAAAGTAGAGATCCCCATCAAGATCACTTCCAGAAGCTTCATTTGTGTGGGGCCTCTCACCTTTCTGTGGGAAGACAAGGCAATCATACAAGTGGTGAAGTCCTGGGACATCAACCGCTTCCAAAACCCTTACATCTCCAGGATGAAGACAGGGATTCTTAGCTATTACCACAGTCCCTTTGACAACTTGAAGATTTTTCTTGGCCTCACTAAACTTTGCGCCATGCTTGATAAAACATTTTTCCAGAGATGAATTTGACACTTGAATAAAGCACTGGCCTTGTTCAAGCATCCCTAGCTCGTCCAAGCAGCCCATCAACCATCTTCCTGAGGGAACAAAAATTCGAGCCTTTTCTCTAAGGCCCCAAAGCTGTGCTGCCCTTACACAAGTTAGCATTCCTCGTAAATGAGGTTCCTTCTGAGGCTTGAAACCTGCACTCAACATTATAGCAGCAACATTCCCTTGGTCAGCACATGATGCAGTGAGGACATCAAATGCAACATCCGAGTTAACAAACATTTGGTTTAGTTTGGAGACCATGGTTTCCTGCATCTTCCAGAATACTGCATCAGGAACATTGAGAGTTGAGAGCAGTGTAATTATCTGCCTGTTTAGGAAACCAGGTTGAAACCTAGTCCAAGAACAGATTTCCAAAGTCGTATGGTTTGATTGGAACTTGTTCATGCTCGGCCTCAAAGACAAGTGGACACCGTCACCTTTCCCCGGCCAACAAGCCACCACTCCTTTGCAACCAGCATATCTGATTTGGTAAGCGCAGGGGGGATCAATATCTAACTTGAGTTTCTCTGCAACTTCCCTGGCAAGATCTGGAGTGATAATGCCAATGCCATCAGAGAAAACATAGCCATTCCTTTCAATATCAGGAAGATCAAAATTAACCTCCTCTGGTGGAACTTCTATAGTCGCATAAGTGGAGGAGAAACACTGACCCATTCTTGCCGCACACTTTGCAATGTTCCTATTGGTGAACTTCCCCATCCAGCTTTTAATATCCAGCACACTTACATTTCTTTCTTCAGCAAAAAACCAAGCAGATTGGTCCCTCAGTTGATTGGCTGAGAAGGCCAAAAAGGAGTATCTCCGACCACATAAATAAAACCCTTCAGTCAGAATGCTCCTCACTCGTTTGAAGATTCTTGTTTTCTGATGGAAGGAGTTAGATGTGATGTCTCTGACAATAGGAGCAACATAATAGTTTAGAACATTTGAATTCATTCTCTGCAAGCCCTCATCCATGAAGGTAACTCTGAGAAATCGATCAGCAACATCCTTGTATTTCCTCAAAACCCTATTGGAGAGTTCGACTTCAGGTGGAAGGCAGTAGGCTTTAGTTGGAGTGATGACCAGCCTTCTAATCTCTACAATGTCGCCCAACTGTTTTGGATTTTTAAAAAGGTTTGGGTTCTTCAGCAACCATTCTTGGACAGCTTTAAGCCTCTTATAAGCGTTGAACACAGGGCGTCTGTAAGTACAGATGTGTTTCAGTGCAGACACATTGACTTCAGTATGTTGATTTCTCAACAAGTCAAAGAAGTCATTTGATAATTGATGCTGATTGAATATGCCTTTATGCATGACAGCATTCACTAAAAACAATACATCAAAAGCTATTCCCTCCTTGTGATGAATACAAAAGAATGGATCTGACATGGGCATTCCAAAGTCCGGTTCGTCCAAAATCCTGATCCGTCGTCTGTGGTTTTCCTCTTGAAGGACCTCAACCCTCCGTTCCTTGAGATATTTCACAGCCTTTCTCAACTTTGAACCATGACGAGGAGGGATTGACACTCTATAAGAATGGCACCGACCAATAGCCCCACTCCCTGTAAAATCTGTGGTCCGGATCCAAGGATCATCATCATCCAACAAATCAAAAGGAACCCATGCTTCAATATCATCATCAGCAGTTCTATACCAGACCCAAGGTGCAGAAGCCAGCTGCAACAAAAGAACTAGACATGATGTTTCAGTGTACTGTATGATCTCATTAATGTCTCTCACTAGGAACTCCACTTTAAAAGCACATTTTATAACAGCATGTTCAGATGTACTTTTGAGGGAGAAAGCAGTATTTCTAGAGAAACAAAACCTGCATGTTCCATCAAAAGGATCTACTAGAAAATCAACACCAGAGGGAGGTCCTCTCCAACCAACAAAGAACTCGTCATGACTAACCAAGCTCCCTATCTCAAAGCCCACATCAGATAGCTTAAAGGGAGTTGTTGTCCTCCTCTGCTGATTCAAGGTGAAAGGATTTTTAGGCCCCAAGCTAACCTTCAATGCTTTGTCATTCAAGAAGAGCTCGCAGCGCTCTGAAGCATTCATAGCCCAAGTCGCTGATTGAGGTAAGGCAAAATGCACAAATGCATGGGGCACCACTCTCCTATAATCTTCTGTCCTTTCGATCTTTGTGATGTCAGTGATCTCGAAGTTGGGATAGGACTCAGGAGGAGTCCACGAAGTCTTCAATCTACACCGCCAAACAAGTCCAATAGCTCTGTCCAAGTATTCCGAAAGATCTTTTGCAGTGACATGAATGCCAAACCCACCAACACTAACTTGGGTTACCACTGTTTCCTTCGCACTTCCTTCTGCCTCCATTCTATTGTTAAAGATTCACCTGCTGCTAAAGATTATAGCAAAATCTTCCACCTAGAACCTGTTAAAGAAAACATGACAAACAGAAAAGAGATATTAAAGCTTATACTTTCTTGCAACACATTGAACATCAACCCGACGCATTCTCTCAAATAAACGAATGAAATAACAAATTCACAACAAGTGCCAACAACAAACGAAATATAAAGCTCAAGACTGGAATTTTTTTCTAGAAAGAATCTTAAATATGTATTTACCAACAAAGGCATATGGCATGCCACTAATCATTTACAACACAGACTATCAAAATCTCATTCTTTGACTGCATATTTCAAATGTAACAGAATTTTGATTTAACCCCATTAACACAAAACCAAAGTATTCAACTTCCCACATAGACATGGTCTCAAATACTTGTGAAAATCACCAAAAAGACACAACTCATTTGAAAACATGGGGCTTTAATCTAAAACCGTGCCTGTTTCAATTTTCCTTCCACTTTCTCAGTAACAAACAGAATTTCAAATGAGCCATGGTAATGTGCTCCACAAGAAGCCCCATTGGTCCACAGCAAAACCCAGGACACACTAGTTAACACATAATCAAAATAAATCAAACGTGTCAAATATCGTATACATCAAAATAACAAAGCAAAAGCTCTTTCCCGCTAAGCAAAATACTTTTAACAAGTTTACAAATAGAAACAACTCAATTGAGAAGTTTGGGGCCTTGACTTATATTTTTTATAAAAAAAACCCAAATTCCAATTCTCTTAACACTTATTAGTTCCCGAACAGAATTTCAACAAACCCCATCAACCCATTTCATATAAGAACAACATTTTTCCAATGCAACACCCGGGACAAACTAATTATCATATAAACAATCTAAACCAGTGAAAAACATGATCATATATTATTAAACTGAAAAAAAGGGCACTTTCCCATGCTTGTAACAAGTTTACCAAATAGAAACAATCCATTTGCGAAAGTTTGCAGCTTTAATAAAATAAAATAAAAACACCTTAGTTCCGTTCTCTTTACACCTTCTCAGCAACCAGACAGGATTTCAACAAACCCCATCAACCCATTCATTAAAAAGAACCCATCTTTCCATAGCGAAACCCAGGACACACTTGCTAACACGTGAACAATCTAAACCAATGCATCATATACTATTAAGATGACGAAAAAAAACCATTTTATCAAACCCCATCACCCCTTTTCATGAAACAGAACCCGTTCCCCCATTGCAAAACCCAGGACACGTTATTATACACATGCACAATCTAAATCAAAATGAATCACACAATAATGTATCATCAAAATAAAAGTACTAACCTTTCTGTTTATCTCTTTTAAAGTTACGATCCTGATCAAGCTAGAATTGAGACAATCTTCATGTGTTTTCAGTGAGTTTGCTAAACAAGGAGAACAAAGGTGATATATATATAGCATGTGTCTTGGTTAATAGCTTGTACGGGAAGCTGTCTTGGTCATCAGCTTGCTTGTGAAGCTGTCTTGGTCATCAGCCTGCATGTGAAGTAACTTTGGACTTGTGCTTACCTCCTTGAAAAAGTTGTTCCGAGAAAAAGAGACCATTTTTCTTTAGCTGAGGTCACTTTCTCTTTTCCCCGCCTGGGGTTGCTATTTTTGCTTATTAACATGTTTTTTTTAAAAAAAAAATATTAGTAAAGTAATACAGTTTAAATAAATTACTGAAAAAGCATTAATTAAAAAATGTATTCTACATTTAAGTTCTTATTTATTTTTACATTTTAAAAAAATTTAATTTATTTTTTATTTTTTATTTTAAATTAATATATTTTTAGTATTTTTAAATAATTTTAATACATTGAATTCAAAAATAAAATTTTAAAAATATAAAAAAATATTATTTTAATATATTTTTAAATAAAAAATACTTTAAAAAATAATTATAACTATTAGAATAATGTCATTCAAAAAGAGTTAATAGGATGTATGTGAGGAAAAAAAAAGAAAAATAAATAAATATAAAAATTTTATAGGTATATTAAAGCTTGAATTATAATATTATTGGTATCATTAAATTTTTTTTAATAACATAAATAATTAATAATACAAAATATTATCAACCAATAACTTGAGACTTGAGTGTGCTATAACTATTATTTAAATTATAGTTTATTTTGTATATTATTATAATTTCATTGATATTTTTTATTTTATTATGTTAAGATGTTTTTTATATAACTGTCATATTCGCATAAAAAAGTTTTGGCTGGGCATGCAGTTACAAACAAAGGCACGTGGCATGCCACTAATTATTTACAATATATATTATCAAAATTTAATAATTGTTTTTTAAATGTTTTTTTATTTAAAAATATATTAAAATAATATTTTTTATTTTTTAAAAATTATTTTTAATATTACAAAATATAACACTAAAAAAATATTAATTTAAAATAAAATAGTAAAAATTTTTAATTTTTTTTCAAAAATACTTTTAAAATATAAGTATTAATCCCATTGACACAAAACCAAACTATTCAACTTCCAAAATGTACTTGTGAAAATCACCAAATAAAACAACACATTATTATACACGTGCACAATCTAAATAAAAAATTATAGCAAACATATAATTTAATTTGAAATTTGATGTTTACCCTGTTAATTATTTAGTATTTCAAGAATTATTTTCCTTTTTCTCACACAAAGTTGGGATTCATAAATAGTTTTTGTTATAAATTTTATATTTATGTGAGAAGAAAAAAAATAATTTGATATTATATACTATTTTTTTGAATAAAAAAAGAAAAAACTTATCAAATCATATCAAATAAAATAATTTATTTAAATTTGATAAAACCAACTTATCCGAAAAATGAGAAAGATCATTGTATGCATATAATTTAATTTAATTTGTTTTTGCTTCCTGCTATACAAATAAATTCTGTTAATTTTTCTGATAAGGACAGCACTGATTAAAACCTACTAATTCAAGACTAAAATCGGTTAATATTGAAACTTTGATGGCATTATGAAAATATAATTTATAGTTTAGGGATCAATTTGTAGTCATCAGAAAAGATTATGTCCTCTCACTCTCTGAGGAGACGAGCACAAAGAGGATATTCGAGTTCCTACGAATATTCTATTCTGCTTTACGCCCCGCATTCTCTCTCTCTAACTGACAAACAGCCAGCCGCCTCTCTTTTCTCGTTCCTCTTCGCTCTCTCTCTCTCAAAATTATCTCTTATAATCAGAAAAGTTAAATAAATAGTTGCCATCACCATTCATTTAACGATTGTCTTCTCCAGTGGCAGTGATCTGGTGCGGTGAGGAAAACAATGAAGTTCTGGAAGAGTTTAAGTAATTTAATGGAGGAAACGTTGCCAGATTGGAGAGATAAGTTCTTATCTTATAAAGATCTGAAGAAACAATTGAAGTTAATTTATCCCAAGGAGGGTGATAAGCCACTGAATAAACGGCCTAGATTGGATGATGATCAAATGGAAAGTGGTGAGGTGGAGAAGGAGGTAATTGATTTTGTTAGGGTTTTGGAAGATGAGATGGAGAAGTTCAATTCTTTTATTGTCGAGAAAGAAGAGGATTATGTTATCAAATGGAAGGTATATTTTTTTGCTTATTTGAATTTTAATTTCGATTTAGATTTTATTTTTGTAGTTCATGTTTGTTTGTTTGGTCTTGACCTTTTTTTAATTGATATTACATGTTAATTTTTTTTTTTCAATATTAATATGTCTTCAGTGATTGGGTTTTGGGTAGAAAACATATTTTATTTTTTATTTATTTTTTTCAATATTAATATGTCTTCAGTGATTGGGTTTTGGGTAGAAAACATATTTTTTCTTACGGTTTTTATGAAATTGCTAGTGATTATATGGAAAAAAAAGAAGAAGAAGAAGAAGAAGAGAAGAAAAGAAAGAAAGCAGGTTATCTCATGGATCATGCTCCCTCCTTTTCAAGTGGGTCCCACATGAATGCGAGAGGGGGGTAATCTGGATTCAGGGCTCATTTGCATGCGAGTGATATCGAGTGTATTGAATAAACTTTTTGGGTTTGAATTGCATTTTTAGAAGATAGGAATTAGTGTGTTTAATTGTTGATGTAGAATTCAAGTGATTGGTCGACATGAACATGAAAAAAAGAGTGAAATTTATAGACTTGAAGTGCATTTCTTTTTATAAAGTGATGGGATTTGGGAGAATGTGGTTGAGTTGACATGTATTTTAATTGAAATGTGATTTTTGGGCTGTGGTTGCAATGCAGGAGCTACAAGATAGAGCAGAAAAGGTGAAGGATTCAAATGAAGAGCTGATGAAAGTAGGGAGGGAGATAGTGGATTTTCATGGAGAGATGGTGTTGTTGGAGAATTACAGTGCCCTTAACTATACAGGTATTTGTCTCCCTTTTCTGTGGTTGGTGAAGTCCTGTGATCTTTGTGGATTAAGCGTGATGGACAGTTCATTGAATATGATTTATATCCTTGTGAGCAACTAGCCTTTAGGTGACATTGTCAATGTTATGGTGAATGGCATACAAATCGAGAGACTATGGCAAATAGGAATGCATATTAAGTTGACATGAGCTCAGTCGTGCCACTTGATGGGAATTGATTAGACTTGTATAGAGATAAGTCTCTGGTATTGCGTGCATGAGGGTCACCTGTTTAGTGGGAGGAAAAAAAGGGCAACAAAGAAACCTGCCACTGAGGCAGCTACTTATCCTAAACCAGGCCTAAGTCGAAGAAGTGCTTGGAATGGAGGTTTTTCTCATTCAACAACTTGAAATTATTCTTCTGAATCTTTGCGTTCTGTTTGCAGGACTAGTGAAGATACTGAAGAAATATGATAAGAGAACTGGAGCTCTGGTCCGCATGCCCTTCATCCAAAGGATTATGCAACAGCCATTCTACACAACTCATGTACTTAACAAGCTTATTAAGGCGTGTGAGACGATGCTGGATCATATTTTCTCTAGAAAAGAACCATCAGTCTCTCCTCAAATAACTGATGAGACAAGCGGCCTTGATACCGAAACTTCAACTGAGAGTTCAGAGAGGTCGCTCAGAGTTCCCAGCGAACTCCCAGAGATAGAGTATATGGAAAGCATGTACGTGAAGCTAACACTGTCAGCACTTCGCGTCTTGAAGGATATTCGGAGTGGAAGCTCAACTGTAAGCGTGTATTCATTGCCCCCTTTGCAAGTTAATACACAGGAGGGGGATTGGAAGAAAGTTAATGTCTTGGAACAAGCAGCCAAATAGACTTCTTCATACTGTTTTTCGAGAAAATCAGAAAAGCTAACTTGTTAATTTCTCATCGTCTTATATTATACACATGGATTCTGATACCGTGACATTGGTGTGCTTAAATCATAGCTTAGTGACTCTTCATTTTATTCCTGTAAATTCTTAAATATTAGAAGGATGCCCTGCTATTTGTTTTTTTGTGGAATAAAAATTTGGTTGTGACTTTATCTCGCTGCTAACCAATTAATTTCACATCATTTTTATCAACTTATGTACCTCAAAATGTGTCTATCCTGTACTAATACTTGGGCTACACTCAATTTTTATTTTATATTTCTGGGAAGATGGTTTTTGCTTTTATTAATAAATGAATATTCATGGCTCTGTTTCAATTATATTTATATATTCAGATAGCTTGATATTTATTCAATTATTTATTAACTTAATATTATTTATTATACGGTATAAAATAAAAGAGTAGTATGCATGCATGTATGCATATATTAAATAATAAAATAATAAATATTATATATACCAATGCTGTGCAACACATACACCTGTATATATTTGTGTTGAATTTTAAGTTCTGTTTAAAAATATCCATATTGCCATCACGGGGTATTTGGTAATGTGATTTAACTTATTTTTTTGTAAAGTGCCAAAAAAAACATGGAATTAGTATTATTTTTAAGTGTTTTTTAATAGTTTTGGGCGGGTAATATTAAAAATAAGATTATATTATTTTAATATTTTTGAAAAGCGGTATGAGTTGACAAACGTACAAAATATATTTACTGCATAGCGATGGCACCAACAAGCGCCTGTAGCTCAGTGGATAGAGCGTCTGTTTCCTAAGCAGAAGGTCATAGGTTCGACCCCTATCTGGCGCGATGAAATCTATAGTTTTTGTTATTTTTAATGAATTTGGTTATTGCTGCACCTGAGAAGGCTAGGTTGACTAATTAATTGCACATTTTTATGTGATCAACCTAACAGAGACTCCATCTTCTTCTTTATTTCTTGAATGAAATTTCCATGCTAATTCCGCTTATATAATAATAATATTGATTCCCTAATGCCCTCTAAATGACCATCCTGTTCCTCTTCTGACTCTGAACCTGCCCATCACCTTTACTTATATCTCAGCAGAACCGTATGATCCCTTATATCCCTGCACTCAGTCTCCATTGCTTTCTGTGAAACTTCAAGGCCTTGATCTCCTTGAATACATCCATCTTTAACAAAAATGTCCATTGTTGCAGAAGCACCTGGATACCTCCAAGTCTTTTCTGATGGCTCTGTAAAACGGTTTGCCTCAGAAACAGTCCCTGACTCAGCGGAATCATATTCCGATGGATTCAAGTTCAAGGATGTGGTGATTGACTCATCGAAGCCAATAACCGCGAGGTTGTTTGTTCCTGATACTCAAGGGTCTGTCAGTCAGCTTCCAGTTGTGGTTTATTTTCATGGTGGTGGCTTTTGTATTTGCTCAACCACCTGGCTTGGATTCCATCACTTCCTTGGAGACTTCTCCGTCGCATCCCAGTCCGTTGTCCTTTCCGTTGACTATCGTTTGGCACCGGAGAATCGCCTTCCGATTGCTTACGATGATTGTTTCCGCTCACTTGAATGGCTAAGTAACAACGTGAGTTCTGAACCTTGGCTTAAGCAGGCTGATCTGTCTCGAGTGTTTCTATCTGGAGACAGTGCTGGAGGGAACATTACACACCAGGTTGCTATCAGGGCAGTAAGGAGTAAAACCTATCAGGTTGAAATCAAAGGATTGATGTTGATTCATCCTTATTTTGGAAGTGAGAAAAGGACTAAGAAAGAGATGTCTGAAGGGGCACCAGGGGACGCGGCGATGAATGACATGTTCTGGGGTCTAAGTATACCAGAAGGGTCTAACCGAGATTACTTTGGATGTAACTTCGAGATGCAAGATGTATCTGCAGCTGAATGGAGTGCTTTTCCAGCAGTGGCGGTTTATGTGGCTGGCTTGGATTTCTTGAATGAAAGGGGAGTGATGTATGCACAGTTTCTGGCAAAGAAAGGGGTGAAAGAAGTGACACTGGTAGAAGCTGAGGGGCAAAATCATGTCTTTCATGTGTTTTATCCCCAATCTGAGGCAACTCTCATTCTTCAACAACAGATGAGTGAGTTTATGAAGATCCATTAGCATCTCAGGAGTCTTTCATATAGATCACAGGTGCCTGCTTCCAGTTTGCTAAATCATAGAAATTGATAAAATGTTAGTAGGAATGATCTCTAGCTCTGATATTATAATAAATAAAGATTGAAATAAATATTCTCAATGAAGTGCATATCCACAAATGGTTTATCAGAGTTTCTTCCAAAGGGCTGATGGTGATAGGTGTCACAACACAGAACATCTTGAACCTTTTATTGCCATAGCCCATACCTCCATTTCCTGCCTCAACTAACTGATCTTTCTGACTTTGTATTACTGGCTTTTATTCAGAGAAAATATTAAAATAAAACAGACTGATCAAGTGCATAAGCAATTTTGAAGAAACACCAGAACATTAAGTTGGCCAATTGCCCTTTATTTTTTCTGAACATTTTATTAGAACACAGAATCAAGTGCATCAACAGTTTCTTAACCTCAAAGAAAAGAAACATGACCATGATTCATGAATTTTGGCTCTTGTAAATCCAGAGATGGCTGGTTCCTTTAGATGACCAACCTAACATTTTTTGGTGTTAGTAATCATGGCATCTTCCAGTCAGCTTTGCCCATCATGTTATCACGTTATTTAACATCGTTTTCCTGTTAATCAATGCATTGCAACCTCAAATGATCATCCTATTCCTCTTGACTCTGACCTTGCACATTGCCATTTACTCATCAGCATAGCCATATGATCCTTTATATCCTTACATTATATTCTCAATTGCTTTGTGTGAGATATCAGGGCCTTAATCACCTTCATTTTGTTAACCAAAATGTCTATAGTTGCAGAGATACCTGGCTTCCTGCAAGTCTTTTTTGATGGGTTGGTGAAACGGTTTGCCCCACCACATCCAAATCATATTCCAATGGATTCAAGTTCAAAGATGTGACCATTGACTCATCTAAGAAAATAACTGCAAGATTGTCCCTTCCTGATGCTCCAGATTCCATGATTCAGCTTCCGGTTGTGGTTTTTTTTTTTTCACGGAGGTTGCTTTCGCTTTTGCTCAACCACATGGCTTGGGTTCCATCACTTCCCTGGAGATTTATCTGTGGCGTCTCAGTCCATTGTCCTTTCTGTTGACTATCGTTTGGCACCGGAGAATCGCCTTCCGATTGGTTACGATGATTGTTTCAGCTCACTTGAATGACTCTGTAACAATGCAAGCTCTGACCCTTGGCTTATTAAGCAGGCTGATTTTTCTCCGATTGTTTCTTTCTGGAGATAGTGCTGGATGAAACATAACACGCCAGGTTGCAATCAGAACAATGAGGAGAGGAGATTGTCTTATTAAAACCAAAGGGTTGGTGCTGATTCATCCTTGTTTCGGGAGTGAGAAAAGGACTAAGAAAGAGAAGACGCGTTGATGAGTGATATGTTTTGGGGTCTAAAGCATACGAGAATGATCAAACCGTAACTACTTTGGCTGTAATTTTGAGATTCTTCAAGATGTATCAGCAGGTGAATGGAGTGAGTTTCCAGCGGTTGTAGTTTCTGTGATTGGCTTGGATTTCTTGAACGAAAGGGGAGTGATGCATGCACAGTTTTTGGCAAGAAAAGGGGTGAAAGAAGTGGAATTGGTTGAAGCTGAATGGCAATGAATTTTCATGTGCTCTGTCCTGAATCTGAGGCAACTCCTTCGCCCCGACAACTGATGAGCGCGTTCATGAGGAGACATTAGCATCTCAGATGGTGTCACAGATCATATGTGCATGCTGCCACCAGCTAGTATGCAAAAATTCTAGTCTTGTTCGGATTTGGTAGCCATGTGATGAAGGATTCGCTAGTACTGCTATCGCAATAAATATTCAGAGATATTGTGAAGTTCCACCTGCTACAGTGACAGGTAGAAACCTCAACTCCTTCCATTACCGACTGATCTGTCTGGTTTTGTACATCAGCAGTTTCAAGAAATATCAAGGTATCTTATGCAAATTAATAACCACTGACATCAATACAGAATAACATGATATCTACATATATCATTGTATACTGTTGAACCTGTACAGAAACAGTCAGGGAGCCCATATTGGATCTTGTTTTTATCTATTTGAACAGATTACACACATGACTGGCTGCATTTACATGAATATCTCCATCCAATTGTATCATACAGATGCTTCTACTCATCAAAAGTGCTCATGAAACCACCGATGAATCCAGCTCCATTGCAATTCCCACACAGCATTTCCTTTCTGCCACTGCAAGATAACTCAATAAATAAGAAGTGATTCATGTGTGCCACAGTCCACAAGATCAGGTAACAATTAAAGCCTGTATGAGTACTTACCCACAAAGCCAGCATGAATCACCAGCTTTAAATCGGCCATTGAAAAGATCAGCAGAGTTCACTCCACTGCCTTCGCACTGAGAGCACAGAACAGCACCTGGTAGTTGGACAACGAAACAAAACTCTAAATCAGTAGCCGCATGCATGCATTTTCTATCACAATTCTAAGATGGGCTACTTAACTTTAGTTTGCTTACCATTTCCATCACAGTCAGCACAAATCATACTATTCGGCTTCGTTTTTCGATTACCTGGAGCAGCCTATCATCACACCAACAATCAGATTAGCCTATGTGGTGTGCCGTCAAGAAAATTAATGCAACAAATGAACATTTATAAGCTCTTGCAAGTCTGAATACCTCCACCATTGGAGTTCAGAGAATCATAATATAAGCAAGACTTATGATTTTAAACAGGAAGAGTGATATGAACTCTGACCTTAACTCTAACACAGCAACGTCTAGCAGTTGAAGAGTTGTGAAAAAAATCATGGACCCCAAGAATCTTAATTTCTTGCTTACCAGAATTGGTTCCATGTATTCCTGTGAAACAAGATTCAGAGTGGATATCTAACGTTATACTTGAAGAACAAGTCGTATGTGGATGTTTGAGACAGTTACCTGAATCTTGTTGCTTGGCTCTAAGTGGAAGAACAAATGGTGAGCATGAAGCCATGACCAATGAAGACAGCTTTGGCAGTGGTTGGCAATCATGAGGATTAGATCGTGAATAAATGGGCTTCTTGTATTCTTGGACCCTTGGTGGGTTGGGCTATTTTGAATTCAAAATTAGCTTCCATGTGAATTTTTTTTAAGAAAAAAGATAATATTTTTAAAGGATGAAGATAATCTATAACTCGGTTTATTAATTTAAAAGAGTTTAATAATATTAATTAATTTAATTTTATAATTTTAAATAATAATAATAATAATAAATACAAAAATATAATAATGACTATAATAAAATAAAAAATATTTGTTAATATTATGACCACTCAAAAAAAAAAAGGCCTTTTGAATTTTAAAAGAATATTCTCAAGGCCACTCTTACACTCTTATCACATAGGCATTTAAATGATCTTTCAATATAATATAGCTACCTTTATAATTAAGAGGATGCTGAAAGGGAAAAATTTTACCTATAAAGAAAAATAATTGGAATATCCATTGATTAAAAAACAATATAAAATAACATATGTTAAAGTCCACTTCTTATGGTGCATTTAATAAACGAATAGCATTTAAATAATAATAATTTATTCTTGAAATAATGTTACAATATATATATATATATATATATATATATTATTTTAAAAAATAAAATATTATTTTAAAATCAAACCATAATTGATGAAATAATTTATATTTTATATAAATTTAGTATTATGATGTAGAAAATATATAAATAATTTTTAATATTTTTTTTGATGTCATTGTATCAAAATTACTGAAAAATATTAATTAAATATTTTAAAATACAAGTATAAATGCAAACATAGACTTTGCCAAATAAATTGCATTAAAATCCAATCCTGGCTAAAGAAAAGAAAAAGAAAAAGAAAAAGAAAAGGCAAGTGTAAAAGATAAATTGGAAAAACAAAAAGCTCAATCGAAATTAACAACGAACCATAGGGCCATTAAGGTCAATTCAAACAAAATATCTCCCAACTTCTCTCCCTCTATCACACCTTTTTTACTATAAAAATCATTTACCATTGAAGCCTTATACTATTTTGTTAAGCTCTACGCTTCGAGCCTTTACTCTCTCTCTTTCTATGTCTCTTAAAAAAGTATTTTCTTTAAATTTCTTGCTAATTGTTTTACTTTGCAGCAAACCCTAACCCTAAGCTCTTAAACCCCGTCTTCATTTTACTTTCACAAGTATTCCCCCTTTCTCTCTCCAATTCACAACTCAATTTCACTGCAAAACCCTAATTTATTAGATCTATATTCGTTTTCGTTAAAAAGCTCTAATATCATTGACACTAATTTCAAGATATGTGTTTGTTTGTTGTAGAAATCATGGGTGAAACAAGAGACAACGATGCTTATGAGGAAGAGCTTCTCGACTACGAAGAAGAAGATGACAAAGCATCTGACTTCGTTAGAGCTAAAGTTAACGACGAAGCCGTTAAGAAGTGAGTTTTGTTTTGTGTTGAAAGGCCGGCTTTTTATAAATTTTGATGGAGATTGATAAATCAGTTATCCAAGCTTGTGTCTTGTAGTTTTATTTGTGTTTTTATTTACATTGGTGTTTTATTTTTTGGTGTACAGGGGATATGTTGGAATTCACAATTCGAGATTCAAAGACTTTCTTTTGAAGCCTAAGCTTCTTCAGTCCATTATTGACTCGAGTTTCGAGCGTCCTTCCGAAGGTAATCTATTGCTATGCTCTTCTGATTTTCTCAATTTTTACTCAGTATTGTCTTTAATGTACAAATTTTACTTCTTCTAAGGGATTTGTGTTGAAATTATGTTTTTTAGTCGTGCTAATAAACTTTGACTATCTGCCTAAAAAAGTATACAATTTCCAATGACATCATGCATATTAATATATAAATTTGAGTGGAATGCATAGCTTTATTTTTTTGATTTTTATGCTTTTATGTGAATGTGCTAACACTTTAATTAACTGAATTTGTAGCTTTCCCATGTTCGTTGATGTCTTTTTTGCATCCTTAATCATTGTGGTGTTTATCTTTTCAAGTAATATACAATTATCACAATCTTGATTTTGGAGTTGTATTCTTTTATGGTAAACCTTTTCAATTAAAAGATCAGAGAGGTTATGTTTTACTTACCAAGGGTTCCTTCCGTATAATTTTCTTTAGTAATTCAGCAGTGCAACATAAGTGTATTCCCCAAGCCATCTTGGGAATGAATGTCATCTGCCAAGCTAAATATGGAATGGGAAAGACTGATGTTTTTATTCTGTCTACTCTTCAGCAAATTGAGCCTACCTCTGGATAAGTTATTACCCTTGTTCTATGTCACACTAGAGAGTTGGCTTACCAGGTAATTTTAAAGTAACAAACTAGATTTCCCATTTACTTATGTTACATTTGCTTCGTGTTGCATTTCATTTTTCCTCATTTTTTTACTATTTTTTACTTAATAGATCTGTCACGAGTTTGAGAGGTTCGGTACTTACTTGCCCAATACAAAGGTTGTTATTTTCTATGGTGGTGTCAATGTCAAAACTCATAAAGATTTATTGAAAAATGAATGCCCACATATTGTTGTTGGAACTCTTGAAAGAATCTTGGCACTGGCTAGAGATAAAGACCTTTCTTTGAAGAATGTCAGGCATTTTATCCTTGATGAATGTGACAAAATGCTGGAATCACTCTGTATGTTTTTATCGTAAAATCTTAGCCCTGAGGTCCTCCTATGTTTTTATCCTAAAATCTTAGCCCTGAGGTCCTCCATTCTCCATTTTAATTTGATATTAATGTTGTAATCATGCATATCCCTTATTTCTTTGTATAATTGATGTTTTTTGCAGACATAAGGAGAGATATTCAAGAGATCTTCAAGATGACTCCTCATGATAAGCAAGTTATGATGTTTTTTGCAACACTCAGCAAAGAAATCCGCCCAGTTTGCAAAAAATTCATGCAAGATATAATGTCCTATAACTAGTTCTACTTGAATTTAGAAGTCTTTTCTTTTTAATATTGCCAGATGTCCTTGCGAGTCTTCTATAGATATTTAGGATTCAGTTCTCCATCAGGAATAATGATAAGTGGTCATTGTGGGGAAATTATATTTTGTTGGGTTGGAATCACAAGCCTCAAGTTTGTGACAGGTGCCGAAGTGGGGTGTGGTTGTGTCTTTCTTTTTTTTGTTTATTTTTTTATTTTTTTACATGTGCTAGGTTATGCCCTTCTTACTTCTTCTTCTTCTTCTTTTGGGGGGGTGTGGTTTGGGGAGTGGGAATTTGTTGGATGGGGTGGGGGTTTCTCCTTTATATGTGGCGCTTTCAGTTGTAAAATAGAGTTATGTTGAGCTATAGTGGCCTTGCTTAATATGACTATAAAAAAATATCTGTAAAGAGATGATTCGTATGGACCGAAATCTTGATTGAAGGGATGTAAATCCATCTATCATTTTCTTCTGGATAGCATTAGCTTCACGAAGGCTTCTAATATGATTTATTGTGACATTTGTTCCTTTCAGCCAATGAAAATTTACGTTGATAATGAAGCCAAGTTGACCCTTAATGGTCTTGTACAGGCATGCATTCAGATTTGTGTTGTTGTTTTATAGTGGTTTTAAAAGGAGCTAGACAATTTCAGATTAAAATGCTATAGAGCTGGGGTTTGAGTGAGAAGATAATGAGGAGAGGAAAAAATTGGGTTAAGAAATAAAAGGGTAGAAAGGAGAAAGAGAGGTGGGATAAAGCAGATGTTACAGAGAGATGTAGAATGAGTGAAGATAGAAAGTGGAGATATGGTCCTACCATATGGAGAGAGGATATAGATTAATGAGAGAAAATAAGGTCTCAAGTATGAAATAAAGAAATTGTATTGAGGCTAGCTTTTCACTAAGGACAAGTCTAGCTTTTGTAAGAGATGTGTTCATCTTTGAACCTTTAAAACAATGCTCCACGTTGAGGAATCCAATTGGATGGCAGATGGTGATGCCATGCCAATGTTATAATTCTTCTCCTCTTGACAAGACAGTATTATACCAGTTTTTGAACTTCCATCTGACTATCAAAACTGAAATGGCAGCACTACATCAAACTAATTGAGTTGGAGAAAAATCAAAAGTTGAACAATCTTCTTGATGCATTGGACTTTAATCAACTTGTTATCCTTGTTAAAAGTATGAACATAGTAGCTGAGCTGAACATGTTACTTGTGGAGTGTAATTTTCCCTCTATTTGCATCCATTCTAGCATGTCACAGGAAGAAAGGTTTATAGATTTTACATATTATATTATTATAAACACCCTGTTGCAGTCATTCATGGTCTTTTTTCCCCACATGCTGTAATCTACTTTGTTTTGCCTTTGGTTAACTTGGTCTGCTGGTGCATTTATTTTGGACAAAATTTATTGCTTTAATTGGTGTCAATGGTATTTCTGTTAATGCCAGTCTAACGTCATTTAAGAATTGGGTCGGGTTTGGTGTATAAATCGTGTTTTTGGTGTTTGATTATGTTTTATTACCATGGTTTTGGATGTTTCAGAACAACGAAACAATGTTGGTTTGTTTTTGCAAACCCATGTTTTGAAAAAATCAAAATTAAGTGTTTCATATATTCCTTTACTTTGGATGAAGTCTTGGAAACCTCATTTGAAAAGCTAGAATATGCATAGTAAACTTGTATTTTATATTGTATTGGTTTGTTTCTTTGGTATGGATTTGATTATGTATGGAATGTGTGTTGTTAACATGGAATTGAAATTTACTTGGCTTCTTTCTAGGCTATTACACCTTACTTTTCACTATACATCTGATGTTGTATTTTGTTATGGGGTTATGTTGATTTTTATGACCTCATTGAAAATGATTTTTGTGGTTTTTATCTTAGAAGTGACTGTCATTTTAAGTGTATTTTAATTTCAATAATATAATGCACTTCTGTTCTGGCTCTTGGTTGACATGCGTACTGTAGTTGTAATATAGTTTTAGTAGTGATATGTTCTATGCTGAATGTATCCCATTTGTAGGTTGATGCGCTACAAGGGTTTCAAAGAGGGTCATAAAAGGATTCTTGTTGTCACTGATTTGGTTGGCAGGGACATTGATATTGAACGTGTAAACATTGTTATTAACTATGACATGCGAGACTCTACTAACAATTACTTACATAGGGTAAATTCAACTGAACTTGTTCAACATATCTATTTGCTGGCTTTCCTTTCTAGTGCATCATATTTGTTGAAATGTCTTACAGTTATGTTTTTTTTTTTAAAAAAAAAAAATCTATGACAGGTTGGTAGAGCTAGTAGGTTTGGCACAAAGAGCCTTGTCATTACCTTTGTATCATTAGCTTCTGACTTTGATGTTCTCAACCAGGTCCTGCAATTAATTTTGTTTCATCAAATTTGTATTGTTTTCTTAAATTTCTTGCTTGTTCTAGAACTTATTAGTTTGATTGCAGGTTCAAGAGAGGTTTGAGGTGGATATAAAGGAGCTACCAGACCAGATTGATACATCTACTTATAATCAGTTTCAAAATGCATATTTTTTTCAAAAAAAATAGTTGTAAGAATTTGTTCTCTTTATTATTTTGTTTTGCTTTTTCTATGTTTATCCAAAAAGCAAATAAGAACATACCATGCTTTCCATTCTCTTGTCCTTGTTGGCATCATCTTCTCCTTTCTAAACTCATGGGATAATAACAGTAACCAGCAATACTATATTGGTGCTCGCTGTTTAAATGGGGATTATGAGAGCAACCGTGCAACCTTAATAGACTTTACCTTCTTTTTTTTTCCTGTAATTTTGTTTCTTAACTCTTTATATTTATGGCATTGTTGGAAGAATATGGCACTATATACTCCTTATTATTTGCAAACATTTTCATTTGCAGTGCCATCTTAAAGGAGATTCAATCAGCATATAGTGGTAGTCCCTTTCTATCTTATTTGTTCTGCATATTGCCTAATAATTTATATTGGTGAAACTACTCGATGGTGTATGTTACTTTTGAACTACCTATAGCCTTTGGGAACTCTTGGGCCGTGCTTTTTTGGACATGGAGCTTGTTAGACTTGCTCATGAATTATTGGTACAACAGTAACTATTCATAGTATAACTAGTTTAGATTTGCAGGAGAGCGTCATATTATCATATGCATTAATGTTTTAGATAAGCTAAAACTAAAATATTTTTAGTGTGTTTTTGCTTTTTTAATGTTAGCTTAGCCTTGGTAGCCTTTAATTGGCAAGGTTTTTATGAAGTTATTTCTATATAAGGGATTTGCTAGTGCTAACATGAGCACGAGTGTGCTTTGGTTTTATTCGAGTGGTATTAGTAATGGATTGAGCAACGCGTGTAATTAATGTATAGATAGAGGTGAGATGGGCCAAGCATGAAGAGATTCAGTATGAGAGATAAAGATATAGATTAAATGAATACAAGGTGTTAAAAAAATCATTGTGTTCAAGCATGTCCAATCGGGTCATGGGGTCATTACATCATCTCAGAATTAACTCTTGCGCTTCCTTTACTCATCTGATTTATAGTAGTAGTTGCTTTACATTAGGTTTTGTTGAATCCCTGATCAAATACGGGTCATGATTCTGTTTAATAGTAGAAATTCATGTCTGCATAATGATATGTTGTTTTTACCCTTGATATCAAGGTGAAATGAATAACGTGTTTTGGCTTTCAAATTCCTCAGATCTTCCCCTGTATTTTCATCCTATCGCGAATCCTAAACTAGAGGATTTATCATCATTACTAATATGAAGCTTGGTTATCGAACCTTTGTTTTTAATGAGTTGATCTAGAAAACTTGTTATTGAACTCTTTTTTGATGGGTTGAGTCGAGAAAATTGTGTGTTAGAGTCGGGCTAATGATTGTTTTGATTAAAATCATTAATTTGGACTGAAATTATTTTCTAGCATTCAAATTATTTGAATGGCTATGTTTTGATTAAAATGATTATTTGCTAGAAGATCAGGTTCACATCTAATGACTTGGACGCCTTCTATTAAACTAAGATTTAGTTTTGAAGTCTCTAACCAAGTGTTTAGTAGTATGCTTAACAATGACAAACTAGATAAGATTTTTGGTATGTGTAGATAATGTCAAGGTTTTTCTAGTGGATAAATTTCTCCTATTAAAGGGATATAACCCTTGAAAAAGATAAGACAAAATTAATTCTTTACTATTTATGTTTTTTATATAATATCTTTTGAAAACTTAGACTTATAATTAGTCTATTAATTTGATTTTGATTGAGTAGTGGTGACCTGGCTTAGTAATTGACTAGGATTATTAAGGCTGGATTTGGTAGTAGACTAGGGATAATGATAATGGGGTTTAAGTTGGCCGTGGTGATGGAATTGTTTATTGATATAAAAATAAAAATAATTATTATTTCGTGGTGATGGAATTGTTTATCGATATAAAAATAAAAATAACTATTATTTTAAGTTATTATAAAGATAAAAATAATAATTATTATTATAATTTTAACTTTATTTAAAAGTTAATTTGATCAGTTTATGATCAATTTAGAATAAGAATCGAGTCACATAATATGTAAGATAAAAATAATAATTATTATTGTTTTATAATATGTAAGATAAAAATAATTATTATTATAGTTTTAAATAACAATTTGAGGGTTGATAGGTAAGGCACGAGGTATGAATCAATATGGTAAACTCGTGTTAATTTAGTCAATATAATAATAAAAATAATTTTTTTTATATAGTTTTGAAATTCAACAAGGGACATGAAAAAAAACTTGGGTCATGAGCTGGATGTCAACTTGATCAAGATAAGGATATAAATGATTATTATTATAGTTTTAAGATCCAACTTAGGTGTTGATCAAGGGTAAGGTTTAGGTCATTTGATTTGACCTAATTTTTCTTTTCTAATTTTTTTTTAAATGTTAAGTTTTTGACTCAGTTTGATCAAGTTACAGGCAAACTTGAGTTTTTTATTGGTTAGGTTTGATAAAAAAATAATTTTATATAACTTGAATTGATCTAATTTTTGAATTTGTTAAGTCTTAGATTAAATTGTAAGGTGTATCCCGATATTAATTTTAGCATTCAATAAATTAAAATAAAAAATAATATATATCAACACTCAAGTATTAGTGTTATTATAATATGTTATTTTGTCTTACTCAATGTTTATCAAACACAAATTAAGATAATTTATCATATATACTAAACAAAATACAATATAAGACAAGATAAAATAATTATTTAACCAATTTATTCATATATAATCTAATTAATAAGCATTACCTCATAGTTTCAACTTTATCTAGAAAAAACTTTCAAACTAACTAACTTGTATTAAAGAAAGCTAAAACTAATAGGAAAACTAATAGAGAAATTACTATAGTTGTACAGGGAAATTATATAGTTGTAGACTTATTAGCAATGTTTGTTGGAGCAATATAATGATGTCTTTATTCCTCCTATAATAACTAATTAAAAATATTAATATCTTTTTATGAGGTGTATTAGTAATTTTTCAAATTAATCTTGGCATAAAAACCCTTTAAAGCAAAACTTTTAATATTGACATCAGGGTCAATGTACTTTCAAAATGATTTTTTAATCATTATCATATAAAATGAGGTGAAATTTTGTATTTGGATAAAAATAAAAAATAAAATAAAAATTAAAAAATACTATGAAATAACTAAAATATTCTTAAAAATTAAAAAATAAATTTGATCTCATGAGGCTTTTTTAATATTAAAAGCATTGAATACTTTTACTATTATAAAAATCTTTGAATAAATATGTTATACCTTTTAAATATCACCAATGGCAAAATATGATGAATAAGGTGTTTGGTGCCTTGCTATGAAATGATACATGGATTTGCATACCATTGAAACTTAACATTAATATTATAGGTAACAAATGTGTATCAAGATTAAAAAGAAATGCAAATAGTGAAATTGCACGTTACAAAAAAGACTGATGGTTAAAGGATATCATTAGCAACAAAGTGTGGATTTCAATGAGATGTTAAGCCTTGTAATCAAACTAACAACAACTTGTATTGTTCTTTAACTTGTTATAACTTACAACTAGTATATACAAATGCATTTCTTTATAGAACCTTATAAAAAAAAAATCTATGATTCAACCTGCCGAGTTTTCATATCCTCAATATCTAAATCATCTGTCTTTTTAAGGAGTCTTTCTATGGATTATGATAAACACCTCATGCTTGGGTGATAGATCTTTTTATATTTATCACACATTTCCTGTCATTCTGTAAATTCTCATATATGTTAATGACATAATCATTACAAGACCAAGTTTAGTTGTTAGTGATGAATTAATACATAAGATAAATTTATATTTTCCATCGAAACATCTCATGCCTATAGGATTTTTTTGGGTGTTGAAGTTGTGCTTATATAGGTGCTTTATTGTTGACATAAATATGTTATATTGTTGATATTCTTAAACAAAGGTATATGGATAAAGCCAAGCATTGCGCATTGCTCAACTCCAATGGTTACCATAACCTCTCTCGTAATAGATGTAATTTTTTTTTTAAGACCCTTTATTATATTGATATGTTGTTAAAAGGCTACAATATCTTTTCTTCATTAGACATGATCTCACATTTGCCATACTCAAGGTGAAAAAATTTATGCATAAGCCACATGTTCCCATTGATTGTTATTAAATAAATTTTAAGTTATCTTAAATGTTTTATTTCAGGTGGATTATATATTAGCAAAAGTCTAGAGTTTTCACTTCATAGTTTTTCGGATGCTGATTGAAAGAGAGATTGTGAAGACATAAGATTTGTAAGCTCATATTGTGTAAGACTTAATGATTGAAAAAATTACTGACTAAATTACACATTGCTACATCTTTCACACCAATTTTATAGTATGACAACAAAGGTGCAACTTATTTGTGTTCTAATATGATGTGTCATGCATGCATAAAACATATAGAAATTGATTTTCATTTTGTATGAAACTAGGTGATGAACAACTGTCTTCAAGTTAAACTTGTTTCAAATAAAAATTAATTTGTAGATTTATTTACCAAATTGGTGGGTACTACAAGGTTTTATCTCTTGAAGACCAACCTTAAGGTACACCACCCTCCCTTATGAATATAGGGTGTGTTGAAAATCAAGATCAAGAAACAATTGTTAGAGACCAAGTAAATAAGAATACAATGGAAAAGGATCATATTTGATCTTAGAGAGTTATTGTAGTTGTAGTATATCTAAATGTAATCTTAAATTTGAATTTTTGTTACACTCATACTGTATATGTCTTGTAATACTAATGTAAAATACTATAAAAATAAAAAAAGATTTTTTTTACGACTAGAATTCTGAAACCTTATAGTTAAGAAATGGAATTAGATAAGAATATCTAATTGATTTATTTATTAATGTATATAATTTTTATATTAAAATTTGATTAGAAATATAAAGAATATAGAATTAAATTGCTTTTAATTTCAGTTATCGTGTGACAATGATGTTTAACATGACCAATTATTTAATACTCAATAATTCTTAAAAAATATTATGAATATTAAACTGTTTCTTTAATTAATCATAGGTCATATTGAAATATTAGTTAATTCATATAAAAATTGATGATAATTTATGTTGGAAAGTAATTTTAATTGTATAGAAACCATGTGATATGAAAATCAATGAAATTTTGAGTTAGAGGCTTGTAGCATTAAAACTTGTGATTGTTTTTCTAAGTTCTGAGTTAATGACTGATATGTAAAATAAATTTTTTATTAGGATAAAAGATTCTTGATTGCTTAAATTAACAAATTTAAAAGAAATACTCGTGAAAAAAGAAATATATGAGAAGATAATGTTTGTGTGGAACATAGAAAGTAATATATAGTGTCAAGCATGCTTGAATGAATCTATCTTTTTTTTACTTAGTAACATATAATATTTATAAATATTAAAAATTACATAAACTTATCTAGTAAAGAGAAAAAATAAAAAAAATATATCTTATTTTTTAGAAAGTTGAGTCATTGATTAATATGTCAGCTTGTCATTAATTAATATATTAATGTTTAAAAATAATTTATTGGTGAAAAAGATGGTTATGTTAGGAAAGTTGGTGCACAGTGCAGCTTAAAAGCAACATGTGGATAGTTAGAAAAAGAAAAGATGAAAGAGAAAACTAAGAGAAGAGAGAGGCCAAGAGGGGAAAGCAGGGATAAAGGGAAGACCGAGCTTGGCATGTGGTTATGTGTATGCGGACCTGAAGCCAGGCAGGAGGCCTAATCCTTTGATTTTTAGAATCTCAATTGATTTTTTGGGCCGAATTTTCTTAATATTGCAATTGTGTTGGAGCCCCTTTTTTTTTTAATATTTGGAACAAAAGAAAGTCATAATTTGCATCTGTTAATTATTTCTCTGTAAAAAAATTGTTAGTTATTTCTTTTTAGAAAAGATATATTTTTTCCTAATCCTAATAGGAAATATTATACTTTTCATAAATAGAAGATTTTTGGCTTCCGATTTCCTAGTCTGCAACAGCAACCAATTAAAGAATATGAAATACATGCATATATAGGAAAGAAATGTTAATTAATTCTTTGAGTATGACATTTAATTAGCATAATTAAAAATGCATTAATTTTATACATAGTTTGTCTACTGCTTGCAAAAGATACATAAATACTGGAATAAAGAAGATGCTATCTATCACGTTAATGCTTTATGCTATACTACTCGAGTCCCTTTATTAGAAAGATAGTTGATGGTAAGAACTGCTTAATTCATGCTGATCTCCCTTCCATGTTCTTGCAACGCCGCCGCCGCAGAAGCTACTGTTATTTTTGTCATTAGTGTTCACAATTGTAGTTTTTGAATGCAGGATGCTTATTTCAGCTTTTTGATCCTTTGCATTGCTGCGTCTAGTTTTGGCATTGGACATGGCCAAAAGGTTTTTAATGTGGTTGATTTTGGTGCCATAGGAGATGGCCAGATTGATGATACCAATGTATATACTTTAGCTCTTCTTGCATGCATACTTGCTCAATAATCCGTTGCCAATTGTTTTTTAAGTAATGTTTGGTTATTGTTTTTGGACAGAAGAGATGGAGATTTCATTCGAAACTGTTCTAGAGATATTTATTTTATGTCTCTATGTCCTTCTCTATCTCTTCTTTCTGCCTTGGAAGACGGATTAATCAAGGGGATTTCTCAAGTATCTCATTATTGTCACTTAACTATCGATTATGTGCATGCTCAGGCGTTTCTATCTGCATGGCAAGCTTTGTGTGGAGATGATGCAGCTCAGGGTACACCTTTCCTTCAGATTCCTGAAGGGAAAACATTTTTACTGCAGCCTGTGAAATTCCAGGGTCCTTGCAAGGCTGTCTTTGTTCATGTCCAGGTAAAAACTTTCAGGTCACACACTGCCTGTGAAATTGACCTTGCCCATTAACCTGCAATCTGGATTTATGTTTTTGTGTTGTCATCTCTTAAGAGTACAGGTTCAAGGGAAAATCATCGCTCCCAACACCATTGAGGAATGGAATAACTGTCAAGCAGATTACTGGATAGGCTTTGTAGGCGTAGCCAATCTCAATATGTATGGATCAGGACTCATTGATGGCCAGGGTTCGGTTTGGTGGATGTGTGCTATGCAAGCCAACAGCTTAAATGTCATAATCTAAACTTACTGCTAATTAAATGCACTCACTTTCCTGAATTCTTTCTCAGTTTATTGAAATTTTCATCAGATTGAAATTTATATCAACTCATTGTTCTGTTAATCTTCAGGCCCGTAAGATAGCCTGCAACCCTCCCCGTATAGTAAGTATACCTCTTCCTATTGAAGTTTTCTTTTCTGGGAATCAACTCTTCAATATTTGGAAAGCTGAACATATTTGTTCTCGGATTTTTTACACCGCCGAGGTTCATTTTCTATCAAATTACTGAAAAAGCAATCGAGAACGTTGCAGGCTCTGAACTTCGAGAAATGTGATGATCTTCAGCTTAGTGGTCTAACTCATGTTGACAGCCCAAAAGGCCATATAGGAATCACTGATTGCAATGGTGTCCTTATCTCTAATCTTAATATCGCTGCACCTGAAAACAGCCCCAACACGGATGGAATCGACATGGCTAGATCGACCAATGTTCATATTCAAGATTCTATGATAGCAACTGGTGATTTTGAATTGGAGAAACTTATGCCTCTTCATTGCCTCCTCATTTCTGATGCATTTGGCTGATAGCTATTTATGCATTTGCATATGTAGGTGATGACTGTGTTGCTATCAATGGTGGCTGCTCTTATATCAACATCACCAACATTGCCTGTGGACCAGGCCATGGCATTAGGTTTGTGGAAAACCTTCCTTTTGATTTGCACTTGCCATCCTAGTTAAAACCTCTCTTTCCTCCACAGCACTTTACAGAATAAAAATCTGGCTACCACAAGCACGACTGTTCAAAAGTGAAAATTGTGCATGACTGATGATTTGCTATTTGACAGCGTTGGAAGTTTAGGAAAGGATGGACAGTATGATACAGTGGAAGAGGTGCATGTTCGGAACTGTAGCTTCACCGGGACTCAAAACGCGGCAAGAATCAAGACATGGCAGGTAGAAAACATGTTACAAAGTGATACTGGACACATTAACGAATGAGATATGAAAGTTATCTGATTACTTTTCTTTTGTTCAGGGAGGATCCGGGTATGCAAGGAAGATTTCCTATGAGCAAATCACGCTTGTAGCATCTAAAAATCCTATCGTAATTGATCAGTATTACTGTGATGGTGTAAATAATTGCAGAAACTCGGTAAAGCCAAACACTATATGGCCATTACTTCTAATCATCTCATAATCTTGAATGAAAATATAACAGATGGTTGATTTCTGATTTCTGATTTCTGATGCAGTCGACAGCACTGCAAGTGAGCGACGTGAAGTACAGTGGCTTCCAAGGAACATCTGTAGATGAAGAAGCAATCAGATTGGACTGCAGTGACAGAGGTTGTATCAACATTGTAATGAACAATATCAACATAACCTCATTGGATCCAGGAAAAACTACTTATGCCTATTGCGAACACACTAGTGGAACATCTTGGTTTACTACACCGAATGTGCCCTGCCTATCAGCATCAGGATACTGACTGGAGAGAGCTTAACTGTTTTTCTTTAGGGATTTTTACTGAACATACCACAGACCATTACAGTCATGGTGATCCAACCAGACATCTTGTGCCAAGCTATTTCTTGTAGGTGCCTGATGGCTGCGTATGTTGACCTTTTCTGACACATTCTCCTCTTGGCATTGTTAGCCCTTCTTCCTTTTTACCTTCATCCCCTTCTGTTGTCTGATATCTCAGGTTTTGGTCACCTCAAGGTTTTTCTACAAGGAATTTGGAAGGTTTTTTTTTTTTTTGGTCGTGCTTCTAATGAATTAATCAGTAATTTGCTAAGAATGTAATCTTGGACTTGATTTTTGCAATTTCAACAACTTATAGGATGCCTCTTTTATTAATTTATTAATTGTTATGGTATGTGCTTTGGATGAAATTAGCGTTGTTTTCTTCAATTTATATAAATAAAGTAGTAGTTTAAAAGACTATTTAATAATATTTTTCAAGTTTTGATGAATAATATAATTTGTTCTAATTGATTTTTAAAGCAATGGTCAATAAAGCATTTGTGTGATAATTCCACCAAATAAAGATTTTTATATTATTTAGGTAGTGTTTTGTTACCATTTCATAATAAGACGGATGGGAAGAATGAAAACAAAAATGTTATTGGTTAAAGATAAAAATAAATATATAAAAATAGATCTATTTCTGTTTTTTCCAAAATAAAACATGTGCTACACAGGGGATATATCTTTAAAAACAATAATTTTTTTATTCTTAAAATATTTTTTGTAAAAACCTCTCAATTTCTAAATTGTTTAATTAAGACAAATATATCTTTAAAAACAATAACTTTTTATTCTTGAAATATTTTTGTAAAAACCTCTTAATTTCTAAATTGTCTAATTAAGAAAAATAAATATAAAAATAATAATTATTATAGTTTTAAATTTCAATTTGAGGGTTGATCCGAAGTAAGGCTCATATCATAGATCGAGTTGACTTAAATTAGTGTAAAAAGAAAATTGTTACTGTTATAGTTTTAAAATCTAACTTTCTAGGCCGATCTCGGTCATAGGTCGGGTTAAGTATTGACCCAGGTCAATATAAAAATAAAAATAATTATTAATATAGTTATAAAACCTGATTTAATAGTTGACCGAGGGCAAGACTCGAGTCATAGATCAGGATGGTCAATCTAGTTGATCCAAGTTAACATAAGAATAAAAATAATAATCATAATTTTAAAACTTGATTCGGGATTTGATTTAAGAAATATAAGGTTCTCAAGTAAGGAGAATTAACCCGAATCAATGTAAAGATAAAAATAGTTATTATTATAGTTTTAAAATCTAATTTAAAAGTCAATTAAGGTAAATGTTGGGTTACAGTCAACTTGAGTTGACTTGAATTGATGTATAAATAAAAATTATTATTTTTATAGTTTTAAAACTTAAACTAGACTAATATGAATCAAGATTTAGATCATTGGTTATTGGGTAAGAGGATGAAGTTGTCATAATACTTTGAGGATATAAAAAGGGATACGGATTGGTGGATTGAATATAATTGGAATTTGTTTTAAAACTTCAAAGAAGGATTGAAGAGGTATATTGCTTGATTTCAGCCAGCTACAAATACTCTAAGGTGTAAAGATCCATTTGTACGTATTGAAAATCTTTAGAAGAATCAGATGAGATGAATGCTGGTGAGGTGGAACTACTGGTAGCATCAGAGATTAAAAAATAAATAAATGAAAACAACAACGGAAATGCTGACAAAGTAGAAAACTCTGACGAGCAAGTTTTTGACGACAATATTACATTATCCATTTTGTTGGTATTGAAAAATGCCGATAAAATCTTTCCTATATATTTCATCGGTATTTTATATTTGGTAAATGACACCATGTTCTTATAGAACATAAAATTTGATTCATTGTGCATTCTAGAAAATGGACCAAATCGACGAGTATCTCTGCATTCTTGGAGAAAAAATTCTGTGGGAGTTCTTAATAGTTCTTCATTCTAAACTGATAAGATCCAAGTAAAATAAATGATAAATTTGTTCTACTTGTTGAATGAGCTTTTGTCTACATCTATTGTCAATTTTCCAAAACAATTAAAGGGAGAAGATTAGGAGTAATTGCATTTCTTGGGTCTCCAGTTTCAGAATAGTGCCGGCCACTCACAGCTTTCCAAATGCATACAAAAAGAGGAATTTATATTGTCCAATAATCCGAATCTCTCCTCAAACATCACTGTTTAATTTAAACTAGGAAACAACACTACATTACAACAGACACTTCAATTGCCTGTAGAATCGAGTCAGGACTTATATATGTGTGAGAAAAATAACGAAGTCTTGGGCTCTATTCTGTAGCCACAGCAATGGGTATTCTTCTCTTCCTAATCTGCATCTTTCTCAGTGAATTAGCTCTAAATCAAGCTTCTTTAGATCCCAGTGTGAAGGAGACATCCTTCTCGTACCCATCGTTCGATGCTGATAGTTGCAATGCTACCCTGATATGTATGGGCTCAGTAAGCGTTGGCGACAGGCGCTTGAAACTTACACCAGAACCACTGCCAGTCGATTCGAACTCGACACAACCTGTGCTGAAGGACCAGATAGGCAGGGTTCTATTTCATCAGCCTGTGATTGCATGGCCCGCGTATATCAATACAACGTTCACAGTCAGGATTTTTACCTTTCCGAATACGACCACCAATGGAGATGGGATGACGTTTATAATGGCTCAGAATAACAGTCCTTCTCCACCTGAAAGCAAGGGCTCATATCTTGGAGTCCTGGATAAGTCAACAGAAGGTGAATCTCCACTATAAACTGCATGCATATATAAGTTTTTTAATCATGTGTTGATGTTGAGCATCTGCATAGTTTAGTCCATCACAAATCTAAATGCATCAGGAGGCAAATTAATGTAGCTCAATAATTGATTGATCCTAATCAGGAGCTTAATTCGTAAGAATATTTTCTCTGTGAAATGAGACAGGTGGTGTTACTCGACAGATAGCTGTGGAGCTTGACACTTACCCGAATGAGTTCGATCCAGATGGAAACCATATGGGCATTGATACAACAAGCATAACAAATCCAGTGGTAGCTAAGAGTCTGAACAGAACAGGCATTTACCTTACAAGTGGAAGAGATATCACGGTTCAAATTGTTTACGATAGCTCGACGGAGGAGCTCCAAATATTTGTTGCATATGCAGAGAACCCACTAGTGAGTTTCCTGAATCAGTCTATTGACATGTCAAAATGGGTTCCGAATTCTGTTTATGTAGGCTTCACAGCCGCTACAGGGCCTTTCTCAGAGGCTCATGAGGTTCTGAATTGGACTTTCCAGTCAACATCCTTGCCAGACTTGAAGAAAGCTTCTGAGAAAGAAAATAGAAAAAGGTTCCTCTTGACTGTTGCAATTGTCTTGGCAGGATTGGGGGTGCTGATACTATTCACTTTACCGATTGCTTTAAGGGATTTAAGGAAGAGAAAAGAGAGGAGTAAAAGGAGAGCTGAAATTGAAAGCCGATCAATGAGAGCAGCAAATGCACCCAAAATGTTTACATATAGACAACTCTCAAAGGCTACTCTTAAATTCAGCAAGGAAAACCTGTTAGGAACTGGTGGTTTTGGAAGTGTTTACAAAGGTGTCATTTCCTCGGATCCTCCCATGATCTTAGCAGTAAAAAAGATCTCAGCGACTTCAAGACAAGGTAAGCTTTCCTCGTTTATTACTTCGAATTTTCCAAACGATTCTGTAATCAGAAACATCAGTAAATTCCCAGTGCATTATTGAGCAGGTGAAAAGGAGTTTTTGGCAGAAATATGCACCATAGGGCGAATGCGGCACAAGAACATAGTGCAACTCCAAGGCTGGTGCCACGAGCGCGAGCAACTTCTTTTGGTTTACGAATACATGCCCAACGGCAGCCTTGATTGCTACATCGGCAGGCGCTTTCTTGACTGGAACACTAGGTACAAAATATTAACAGGCCTGGCATCAGCATTACATTACCTCCATGAGCAATGTGGCCATCCTATTGTTCACCGAGATGTTAAGCCGAATAATGTAATGTTGGACTCCGATTTCAATGCTCATTTAGGCGATTTCGGCCTTGCAAGATTGCTCAGAAGCGATTCTGCAGTTACAACAATGCTTGCTGGCACTCCAGGATACTTGGCTCCTGAAGTAGCTTACACAGGAAAGGCTGCTCCAGAATCTGATGTCTATAGCTTTGGCATGGTTGTAATAGAAGTCGTGACAGGACAACGGTCAAGGGGTATTTTCGAAGAAAATAGTTTACTAGATTATGTATGGAGTTTACATGGAAGAAAAACATTGCTCGAAGGTGTTGACCGAAAGCTAGAAGGCAAGTATGATGAACAACAAGTGAAGAGGACATTACTTGTTGGACTTGCTTGCTTGCATCCTGACACTAAGAGTCGTCCAACTATTAGAAAAGTAGAGCAGATTTTCTTGAACCCCGATGAGCCTCTGATGGAGGTGCCAGAATCGAGGCCAAATGCAATTTTTGTGCCACTTTCTTCCTCTGCTTCAACCACAAGGTCTGCAACTGATTTTGGGTCTAAAAGTGACGATATCTTGTTGCGGTCAACCCCTGAAGAGATGGTCCTTGATGAGATTATTGTCCACCATGAAGATTCTGACATATAAAATTTGTCTCTTGTGGGTGTTGAAGATAGAATTTTACTTCCATTTCCTTATTTCCATCTGCATTTTGTGTATGTTGTTCAGCTGTTAATTTTATCATACATCTTTCTTTGTACATTCATGTATAGGTGTGAAAAAAAAAGGGCAGGAGAGGACAGGATGCTAAATAAGTTAATGTTTGTTTGGAGTTAAAGACACTGACTCTTTCCCATGTAGCAAAGAAAGATAGAAACAGAATTATAAGCACAAGTGCTCTTTCGCATGTAGCAAAGAAAGATAGAAAGAGCAAGTGAGGTTCTGGCCTAGCGGTGGGAGGGACTTGTCCTCTTCCTCCGCACCTGGGTTCGAACCTCATCATGCACACCTGTCACTCCCGCGGTGCCTTACCTGCTCACTGGGCTTGCAGGATGTTCAGTGGGCCGTGGGGATTAGTCGTGGTGCGCGTAAGCTGGCCCGGACACCCCACGTAAATAAAAAAAAAAAAAAAAGATAGAAACAGAATTATAAGCACAAGTAGAACCCTAAGAGTTGGTTTCACTGTTCAAATGAATAATGAAAAGATTGATATATTTTTCTAATTGTTTAGTGACAAAGTTTCGTATTATAACTCATACAAGAAAAGGGATAAATATTACATGACATTCACTGTTAAATTGAAGAAATTAGTTGCAGCAACATGTGAGAATATAGCTAAACTGCTTAGGCTATAAATTTATTTTTAAAAAATTATAAGTTCAGGTTATAAAAATTTTAAAGTCATTAAAAATTTATAAAATCATTAATTTTAGAATATGTAGAATTAATTAAAATATATACAAGCTAATCTAAATATCTATATTAATAATAAAAAAAAATTAAAATTAGTTCCAGGACTGACCTCCTTATCTTTATCTGAAAGAGTAGGAAGTTCAATACGAATTTGGGAGGCATGCAAAGTGAATAAAGATCCAGCCAAAGTTGCTGAGTTCTTTATAATACAGACCACATCAGTGCCCTTCACCTACTAAATTCAATTCCAGGAAAATATTTATTAGTCATGTATGTTAAAGAATATCTTAATTTAAAATTTTTGAAGTTTTAGTTAAAATTTTAAGAGATAATTTATATTATTTAGTTGCAGGACTGACCTCCTTATCTTTATCTGAAAGAGAAGGAAGTTCAATACGAATTTGGGAGGCATGCAAAGTGAATAAAGATCCAGCCAAAGTTGCTGAGTTCTTTATAATACAGACCACATCATTGCCCTTCACCTACTAAATTCAATTCCAGGAAAATATTTATTAGTCATGTATGTTAAAGAATATCTTAATTTAAAATTTTTGAAGTTTTAGTTAAAATTTTAAGAGATAATTTATATTATTAGTTAATATACCCTCTTAAATAAAAATTATTTGAACTATAAATTTATACATGTTCATGTTATTTTGTGCTTAATTTTTATCTAATAAATAAAAATAAAAAAATTTAAAATTATGATTACTCGGTTGTCAAAATTTTGATATTATATTAAATAACAATTTCATCATAAAAACTTAATCTTTTAAATAAAATATCAAAATATAATTTATATTATTATATAAAAACATACTACATCGTTTTGTAACCAGACATGCTTATGTGTGAGAAGGCATGTTCGTCATGAAATCACCCGAACAAGCTAAGACCATTGTGAAATAGTTAATAAATAAGCAAGCAAGAATCCCGCTTCCCTTCAGAGAATGGATTAAATAAGATTTACACTAGGAAAGAACTAGACAGAAGACTATAATCAAAGACTAGCAACGGATGTAATTCTCTTATCTCCAGGCTCCAGCCATACAGAAGTAGTTTCACTTCCAGTGAAGAGGTAGTGACCAACATAAATGGTGTCTCCTTGCTTCACTGCCTGCAAGACCAATTTGATAGGAACAAAAATTGGATGAAAAAAATAAATATATTACATAAACACACGTACACTTCCTTTGATCTAAAAATGAACATCCAACACACTTAATTTTAAGATTTGTGGATAGATCAGTTTATTAAGAAATAATTATATGCATAAAATACTTTCATTTTACACTTCGTAGATTTTGAAATGTTCCACTTTGGTCCCTATAGATTGAAATCTTGCAATATTAACTCTTAAGTTTCTTGCAAGTTCCAATTCTGTCTTTTGTTGTTAAAGTTTGGTTTGATGATGTTGTTGGCTTTTGCAATTGTTGTAGCTCTAATGACATTGTTTGACGATGATAATAAATTATGATATGTTTTTCCCACAAATATCTTAGACAAAAAAAAAAATTTTGTTCCTTCACAAATGTATCAGAAAAGAAGTTAGAGACAACTTACCGAAATGCTATTTTTTTATAACATTTTTTTCCTGCTATCTTTTTTCTATCTAACCCCATTACATGTCGATGGTACTTCTCATGAGGTTTGGAATTTTTGAAAGTGAAAAAATATAAAACAAATAACAAAATTTAAAAAGATTATCTTGTCTTAATTGACATTTATAATTGTTTGTTTATTTTTATATTTTAAAAGATTTTTTAAAATAGTTTGATTTTTTTTTTATTAATTTTAAATTAATATGTTTTTAGTATTTTTAAATTATTTTGATATGCTGATATCAAAAATAATTTTTTAAAAATAAAAAAATTATTAGCATATATGTTAATATAAAAATTATTTGAAAAGTAACCGTAACTATACAACTAACGTGCTTTTTCTTGAAATGTTTTGGAAACACATATATTAATAAAATTATTTAAAAAATAACCATAACCATACATACAACTAAACGTGCTTTTTCTTGAAATGTTTTGGAAAATCTGGATTGAAAGTAAGAGTTTTAACACTACAAGGGCCAAAATGAAATCTTAAAGGAAGAATTTAGGGAGATCAAATAAGAGAAAAGAAATGCAAAAGTGCGTCTGCCGGGAGTCGAACCCGGGTCTATTGCTTGGAAGGCAATTATCCTACCCGTTGGACTACAAACGCCTGCTGCTGTACCGTTACTTAATATATAGGTAATATAAAACAATATGGTACATATGAGCTATCGTAAAGAAACGGACTTACCGTTACTTAATATATAATAATATAGTACATATGAGCTATCGTAAAGAAACGGACAGACAAGGAAGCAAAGGCCGGCTGTGGTGCTAGGATGTTGAAAACATTGGTACAAAATAAAAATAAAATAAATGACGTCAAGGTACAATTCAAGAATCCAAGTCAAATTCTTGGCTATAGACTACCTTTCATGTCTCTTTCTTCCGTTTCAACGTCATTTATCCAACCACCCACCAGGTAAGACCTCATCTCGCTCGCTTACACTTGAGACCCTTTCACTTGTGTCTATCTCCATTGATCATTTTGATGGAAAGAAGATGTCTTTTGCTATTTCTTTACGAGAAAGAACACGAACTTTCTCCTGTACTTTTTATTGTAACTAGTTGGTATTTAATGTTTGCTTGAGGTAGTGATCAATAAAAGGGAGAGGAGCAAGTTTGATTACTAACTGGGAAAATGCGTTTCCCATGTTCTGTAAGTAAGGACACTTTTGTTAGTTTTGTAATTTTGACCTCTCTGTTTAGCTTTTGCCACGGCTTTCATGTCTCTCCAGGGCAATGTAACGCATGTCTTTAAGTGCATGGTGCATCATGCCCTGCTTCATTGTACCATGTTTCGAATACGATGAGGAGTCTCGATGAAACAGCTTCATTATTCAATGAAGATGATGATATAGCGAAGAGAACTAGTGATGGTTTTCTGGTTATGATAAACTGCAGCTGTCTGGCTGAGCACAAATTCTTCACCTGGCACTTCGACTACGAGGTCTAAACGGGGGATACTTGGGAGACCATTTCGTTGAGATTTGGTTCATCTGTTGGTTGTAATGCCAGAAAAGGTGTTGATTCCATCGCTAGTAGTGACTCTTGATCTTTTATGTGGCTGTTCTAACAATGCAGACATGGTAATCGACAAGCTGGTTCAACATGGAGATACACTTCTTGCAACATGTTCTCGGTTTAAAGCTAACACAGCTAGGACTGCGATATTGAATAGGCTAGACAATCCAGGGAGGAGATATTTTGTTTATCCCAAAACCAGGCCAGTAAGAGAAATGATTTTTGCTTTTGGGATTGATTATTAGTGTAATCTAAGACTAATTTTTGTTTGTTCAGTGAATATCTGATGTTCTGATACTTTTTTGTCTGTTGTCAAACATACTGTTAAGGCTTAAACTAGGGTTGAAGAATGACTTGCTAGGTTTGCAGCCCATATTTTAATTTCTAAATTGTCTAATTAAGACAAATATATCTTTAAAAACAATTATTTTTTATTCTTAAAATATTTTTGTAAAAACCTCTTAATTTCTAAATTATCTAATTAAGACAAGTAAGTATAAAAATAATTATTATTATAGTTTTAAAATCCAATTCGAGAGTTGATACAATGTAAGGCACATATCATGGATCGGGTTGACTCAAATTAGTGTAAAAAAAAATTATCACTATTATAGTTTTAAAATCTAACCCTTTAGGCCGACCTCGGTCATGAGTCAGGTTAAGTATTGATCCAGGTTAATATAAAAATAAAAATAATTATTGATATAGTTATAAAATTCAATTTAAGGATCGACCTAGGACAAGACCCGAGTCACAGATCAGGAGGGTCAATCTAATTGATCCAAGTTAACATAAAAATAAAAATAATAATCATAGTTTTAAAACTTGATTTGAGCTTTGACTTGGAAAATATAAGGTTTTCAAGCTAGGAGAATCAACCCGAATTAATGTAAGGATAAAATAGTTATTATTATAATTTTAAAATTCAATTTAGAAGTTAATTGGGGTAAGGGTCACGTCATAATTAATCCAAATTGATTCAAATTAATGTACAAATAAAATTTATTATTTTTATAATTTTAAAATTTTATCTGTATTAACTTGAAATAAGATTTGTGTCATGGGTTAAAAAAGGATGAAGTTGTCGTAATACTTTGAGGATATAAAAAGGGATACGGATTGGTGGATCGAATATAATTGGAATTTGTTTTAAAACTTCAAAGAAGGATTTGAAGAGGTATATTGCTTGATCACTCTCTTGAATAAAAATTATTTGGACTAGAAATTTTTACATATTCATGTTACCTTATCCTTGACTTTTATCCAATAAATAAAAATAATAAAATTTAAAATCATGATTACTTGGTTATTAAAGTTTTGATATTATATTAAATAACAATTTTATCATAAAAACTTAATCTTTTAAATAAAATATCAAAATATAATTTATATTATTATGTAAAAATATACTACATGGTTTTGTAACCAGACATGCTTACGTGTGAGAAGGCATGTTCTTCATGAAATCACCCGAACAAGCTAAGACCATTGTGAAATAGTTAATAAATAAGCAAGCAAGAATCCCGCTTCCCTTCAGAGAATGGATTAAATAAGATTTACACTAGGAAAGAACTAGACAGAAGACTATAATCAAAGACTAGCAACGGATGTAATTCTCTTATCTCCAGGCTCCAGCCATACAGAAGTAGTTTCACTTCCAGTGAAGAGGTAGACCAACATAAATGGTGTCTCCTTGCTTCACTGCCTGCAAGACCAATTTGATAGGAACAAAAATTGGATGAAAAAAATAAATATATTACATAAACACACGTACACTTCCTTTGATCTAAAAAGGAACACCCAACTCACTTAATTTTAAGATTTGTGGAAAGATCAGTTTATTAAGAAATAATTATATATATAAAATACTTTCATTTTACACTTTATAGATTTTGCAATGTTCCACTTTGGTCCCTATAGATTGAAATCTTGCAATATTAACTCTTAAGTTTCTTGCAAGTTCCAATTCTGTCTTTTGTTGTTAAAGTTTGGTTTGATGATGTTGTTGGCTTTTGCAATTGTTGTAGCTCTAATGACATTGTTTGACGATGATAATAAATTATGATATGTTTTTCCCACAAATATCTTAGACAAAAAAAAAAAATTTGTTCCTTCACAAATGTATCAGAAAAGAAGTTAGAGACAACTTACCGAAATGCTATTTTTTTATAACATTTTTTTCCTGCTATCTTTTTTCTATCTAACCCCATTACATGTCGATGGTACTTCTCATGAGGTTTGGAATTTTTAAAAGTCAAAAAATATAAAACAAATAACAAAATTTAAAAAGATTATCTTGTCTTAATTGACATTTATAATTGTTTGTTTATTTTTATATTTTAAAAGATTTTTTAAAATAGTTTGATTTTTTTTTTATTAATTTTAAATTAATATGTTTTTAGTATTTTTAAATTATTTTGATGTGTTGATATCAAAAATATTTTTTTTAAAATAAAAAAATTATTAACACATATATTAATAAAATTATTTAAAAAATAACCATAACCATACATACAACTAAACGTGCTTTTTCTTGAAATGTTTTGGAAAATCTGGATTGAAAGTAAGAGTTTTAACACTACAAGGGCCAAAATGAAATCTTAAAGGAAGAATTTAGGGAGATCAAATAAGAGAAAAGAAATGCAAAAGTGCGTCTGCCGGGAGTCGAACCCGGGTCTATTGCTTGGAAGGCAATTATCCTAACCGTTGGACTACAAACGCCTGCTGCTTTACCGTTACTTAATATATAATAATATAGTACATATGAGCTATCGTAAAGAAACGGACAGACAAGGAAGCAAAGGCCGGCTGTGGTGCTAGGATGTTGAAAACATTGGTACAAAATAAAAATAAAATAAATGACGTCAAGGTACAATTCAAGAATCCAAGTCAAATTCTTGGCTATAGACTACCTTTCATGTCTCTTTCTTCCGTTTCAACGTCATTTATCCAACCACCCACCAGGTAAGACCTCATCTCGCTCGCTTACACTTGAGACCCTTTCACTTGTGTCTATCTCCATTGATCATTTTGATGGAAAGAAGATGTCTTTTGCTATTTCTTTAAGAGAAAGAACACAAACTTTCTCCTGTACTTTTTAGTGTAACTAGTTGGTATTTAATGTTTGCTTGAGGTAGTGATCAATAAAAGGGAGAGGAGCAAGTTTGATTACTAACTGGGAAAATGCGTTTCCCATGTTCGGTAAGTAAGGACACTTTTGTTAGTTTTGTAATTTTGACCTCTCTGTTTAGCTTTTGCCACGGCTTTCATGTCTCTCCAGGGCAATGTAACGCATGTCTTTAAGTGCATGGTGCATCATGCCCTGCTTCATTGTACCATGTTTCGAATACGATGAGGAGTCTCGATGAAACAGCTTCATTATTCAATGAAGATGATGATATAGCGAAGAGAACTAGTGATGGTTTTCTGGTTATGATAAACTGCAGCTGCCTGGCTGAGCACAAATTCTTCACCTGGCACTTCGACTACGAGGTCTAAACGGGGGATACTTGGGAGACCATTTCGTTGAGATTTGGTTCATCTGTTGGTTGTAATGCCAGAAAAGGTGTTGATTCCATCGCTAGTAGTGACTCTTGATCTTTTATGTGGCTGTTCTAACAATGCAGACATGGTAATCGACAAGCTGGTTCAACATGGAGATACACTTCTTGCAACATGTTCTCGGTTTAAAGCTAACACAGCTAGGACTGCGATATTGAATAGGCTAGACAATCCAGGGAGGAGATATTTTGTTTATCCCAAAACCAGGCCAGTAAGAGAAATGATTTTTGCTTTTGGGATTGATTATTAGTGTAATCTAAGACTAATTTTTGTTTGTTCAGTGAATATCTGATGTTCTGATACTTTTTTGTCTGTTGTCAAACATACTGTTAAGGCTTAAACTAGGGTTGAAGAATGACTTGCTAGGTTTGCAGCCCATGTGAGACATGGAGTAAAACACATATTAAGATGGTGAGGGAGTCGATTGTTTTCATATGATAAAAATGTCAGTGTCTTTGATTGGTTACTTGAACATGAACAAGAGCTACCGTCTGAATTAGATGTTGTTTGAATTGCTCTTTGGTCATTATCAAACAGTAAAGAGTTAGAATTTCAGAGGATACGAGGTAAAACAGTAGTTCTGGGCTTTTTCTAAGTCTTTATTTTTTATTTTTTTTATTGTTTTTTTTTTTAATTTTATTTTTTAATTTTAAGCTTATTGACAAATAATCAGTATTTATAATAATCTCATGACTCAATATATATATATTATTGTCTCAATATTTATATATAAAAAAAATTCATCTAAAATATTTATTTTAAATTAAATTATATTTTTATTAGTTATTCAAGTTTTTTTTAAACTTATCAATTTAATTGGATTATATCAAATTATTTTTCATATAATTTAATTTTTTTATTAAAAAAAATATTAACAATATTTAAATTTTTTTTACCTGACTCATAGCATAATACAAACCAGTTACCTAATTAATTTTATAAACCTATCTCATATATATATATATATATATATATATATATATATATATTGTAAAAAAATAGCATAGCAGGGGGAATACCCAAAAATAGCTTATACCCAATTTGACAAATTGCACAATTTACAAGCCTTAAATATCACTGCAGTCAAAGCCAAAAGAGACTCTTATAAATAAAATTTATTGCAGTGTGCTTGACACAGCATGATTTATTCGAATCAATAGGTTCCCTGTGATCCATTTGTGGTCGAAATGTTGACGACGGCCATGGCTAAGTGGTTTTAGCCATGGTCCCTTGACTAGCAATACGTGTAAACTGGTTTTGGTCTTGGTCTCTATCAACTTCGTCCAAGTTCCAACCGTTGAAGAAATGGCCAGTGGCCTAAAACGGGTCCAATCCAATTTTTGCTATGATCCAAAAAAAAGGGTCAGGAAAGTGTCTGTCTCTTTCCTAACCAATAGAGCATAGACTAATTCAAAGCCTGAGAGGTGGAGACCACACGCATGAAAAAGTCTAAATTCTTAACTTTGTTAGGTATTTTTGGTGGAATATTTTACCAAGCCCTTTTGTTTTTAATTAATTCAGAATCAGCCCTGCGGGCAATATTCAACTTGATAACAGTCGATGTGCTCTAACAAATATTTACAAGTAGTTTTTATTTTTATTTTTATTTTTATTTTTTAATTAATAGCTTTGCATTAATGATTTCATGTCGGAATTTGCTAAGTGGGCATATACAGATTTTCTTTTTTCACAAGTCTTAAAAGAATTCCTAAACAATCCATTCATTAAGCAGTGTATTCCATTTAAAAGAAAAGGAAGCACACCAATCATGCCTTTAAGTGTTTCCACGTTCCGCACATTGGATTACCAAGTCTTGACTGTAAATTAACATGTATCACTCATGAAATGTTCACGTACTCAATATTTTTTATGATTTTTATTTTATTTTTTAAATTAAAATTTAATTTTCTTTTCAATCACGTCATTAGATTTACTGAATATTGAATTTTATAATTTATTTTTTATAAAATTATTTCAATCTTATAATTCAGGTTGAGTTTTACGAATTAACTGTGTTAACTCGGGTTATTTTTTTTTTTAATTAATTTCTTTCTCAACTTTATTCTTTAATATTAAGTTAATTGTGAATTAACCTTTATAATTATTTTTATATTTTCTTTTTATGAAGTCATCGTGATCCTACATTAAGTTAATTATGAATTAACCTTTATAATTGTTTTTGTATTTTTTTTATATGGGGTTATCATGATCCTTTAATTTAAATAGCGAGTTTTGCCGATTGGTTAAGTTGACTTTGACTTAAGTTTTTTTATTTTTTTTAATTTTTTTTAATTTTATTCTTTAATATTAAATTGATTAAAAATTGAACTTTATTATTTTTCTATACTTGCTTTCTATGGAGTTATTATTGTCTACTGACTTGAGTTCGCCAAAGTAATCCAAATTAATTCGAGTCAATTTTTTTCTATCTTTTTTATTTTTTAATTTAATCCTTCAATGTTGGGTTGATTGAAAATTATATTTTATATTTTTTTATTTAATTTCTATAGGGTTATTACAGTCTTATAACCCAGGTTGAGAGTTGAATTAGTTGACTCAGGTTTTTTATCATTTTTTTTAATTTTTTTTAAATTTTATCCTTTAATATTGAGTTGATTGAGAATTAAGCTTCATAATTTTTTTTGTTTGCATTCTATGAGGTTGTTAATTTCATGTCCCGGGTCATATGTTTGGTTAGTTGATTCGGGTTTTTTTATCTTTTTTTTTATTAATTTATTAATTTTATCATTTAAATTTAAGTTGATTGAGAATTAAATTTTATAATTTATTTTAATTTATTTTTTGTGGGGTTATCTCAATCTCATAATCCAAGTTTAGGAGCTTAACTCATGTTAACTTTGTTTATTTTTTAGTTAAATTTTGTTTTTAATTTTATTCTTTAATATTGGTTAGTTGATTGAAAATTGAGTTTAATATTTTTTTAATTTATTTTCTATAAGTTATCAAGGTCTCGTGACTTAAGCAGCAACTTTAGCAGGTTAGCTCAAGTTGGTTTTAGTCAATTCAATATATTATTATTTTAAAATTTAAATAAAGATTTCTTCTTAATTTTTGTTTTAATCAACTATATTTTTATCTATCATTTAAGTTGTTTTTTAATTTATCAAAGTGATAAGTTCATGTCAAATCAATGATCATATAATTTTATTTTTTTTATTAAAAATACATTAATAATACTTAGATTTTTCTTTTACATCCAAATTCTTTTTATCCGACCATCAACATAAAACATAGGAAATGATCTTGCTCTATTCTAAAAGGAAAAGTTATGGTGTGATTACGCATACATGGACCCGCTTACAGCTTCCCTCCCTCTCGTACAAAATGGTCCCGCCATTCCCGCCCCGAAACAAAGCTTTTCTAATGTTTCCATGACCTTTCGACTTTAATGAGTTTGGCAGCATGAAAGTTTCATCAACCTAGTGGCAGGATAACAAAAAAGTCATGACAGAAAGCTTCAGATCCCAAATAAAAGTGCCCGTCGAAGGTTTAATATGGCAAGTAGTTTTTATTTTTGTCATACTAGATCTCGTGGTTTTATCACCTAGGACAACTTCGAAATTAAAATTTAAAATTCTTGAAATTTATAGTATTTTAGAAAAGATTACTTGTGGACCCGTCGGTTCATTTTTTTCATGGAAAATAATGTTCATATACTTGTAAACATGTTTATAAAAAATAAAAAAAAATATATAACTCAAATTATAGATTCAACTAAATCAAATAAATTTATTTTAATTTAATTAAATAATAAAAAAATAACTAATGAAAATCAATTCCTAGTATTTTAAAAAGAAATTATTTTTTATATTAGTACTTAAAAAAATCTAAAAACACAAAAAAATATTAATATTAAATAAAAAAATTATTTTTTTCAAAAATATTTTTAAAATTCAAAAATAAACATGCTTTTAATACACTATTATCTATTGTCAATAAGTATAATTCTCTAAACAAGATTATTTGCTAACTTTTGCTGCAAAAACATTGCGTGCGAGAATCCGAGAAGTTCGAATGAAGGCATGGTTTCCTTCTGAAATCAACCATTCGAAGTCCCACCTCCCTTCATTTGGTTTCGTGATAAGGAAACTATGCCGGGTTTCAAGCAAAAGTTTGCTAAGTCCTCCCACAATTAAGCTCGAAACTATACAATTAAGCCATTGATAGAATAGTTTTGAAATCTGATTTTTATGGAGGGTTAATTTATGACTCGACTGATCTAGTATGGAATGAGTTCGGGTTAAAAAAAACAAAATAAAAATTAGTGGGATCTTATTAATCTAATAAAATAATTTGGTAATTTGATTTATTAATTTTTATTTTTAAACTAAAATAATATTATTTTAATTTAAAAAAATTAATTTGATGATATGTTAATCTATTCAAACCTTAAAATCCTGATTTTAGATCAAATTAGATTTGAAAACAATGATCAATAAGTCACACACTTGCATTAGTAAATGGCATTTATTTATATACAAGCTCGCTTTACCTTGACTCAAAGCACGAGTTATAATGATTTCTGTCCGAATAAAAACTTCTAAAAAAAATCTAAAACTCACAATTTAGCATCCATCCATTAAACCCGTCTCGACACCAAACCCAGATCATAAGTTGAAGAATTAATTCAAATAAATAAAAAAAATATTATTTTTTTTATAAAAAAAATCTTAAAAAATCAAGTTTTGATGTTATCAACACTGTTTAATCAAGTTGATATTTTAAAATATTTTTACATTGTTGAATTTCAATTAGGCAGAAAAAATTTAATAACTTTACCCACAATATATTTTGATAAATTAGGTATTTAACAATATTCTCTCTCTCTCTATACCCACACAATCTTAAAAAACTTTTAATGTCTTTTTCTTTCTATTTTTGGAAAAACAACATGTGTTGTTAGATGCTAAAACATAACTTTTTATTTCCAATTTTAGAAGATAAAGATCTGTTTAATCCGTTTAAACTTCCAATCAATAAATAAATCTTTTTTTTCAAAACAAAAAATGTAGAATTGTAATCAAAGGGAAAGCTGAGGGTTTATTAGGAAAGAAAATAGGATTTTCGTGTTTTTAAAATGAAGGGTCGGTCACTTTTGACTTAACACGCGTACGTCTCACTAGCTTTGCAAGGATAGTCAGCACCGCACACGATTCTGCTTCACGTGATGAGTAAAATATAATTTTTTTGGAACCGTTATTTCCCCCAAAACAAGTGTTTTTCCTATTTTAATTCCAAATCTAAGGACTTGATTGAAACTTCCAATTTTATTTTCACTCTCCTCATCCCCTTATCCAAACAAAATTTGCCCTAGACAATGGGCCTTTTTGCATTAAATTTAATTTAATTGGATCATGATAAAAATATTTATGTGTTCAATTGAATTAGTTTCTTTTTTTTTTTTTGCCTAAGAATGTTAAGAAAATAACTTTTTAGATAAAAAAATAATTATATTTGATTGATGTAAGTGTCGATCGGCTTGAAAATATTTAATGCTCACAGATGTAGCATTTATTTTATTTTATTTTTTTATATGATCAACCCTACGACTAGTGATTAATCCTATTATTAAATACTATAAAGTAAAAACAATACAAAAATATTAGAAAAAATAAAAAATACTACAGAAATGTAGTCAAAAGAAAGCCCAAGCCCACAATCCATACATCAGGTAGAAGCGCACACTCGAAGATTGCCACCTCTCTCTTCTCTACATCAACAACCCCAAACCCTCTCCTTCTCCATCTCCACACCACCATTCTCTCCCCGCCCACACCTTTCCTCCCAAATCTCTACACCGCCGTCCCACGGCAGCTTCACTAAATCCGCCAAAATGGGCAAGGGTGGATCCCTGAGTGACAGTGTTCTGAAAAAGATCTTGCTTTCCTACACCTATGTAGCCATCTGGATCTTCCTCTCCTTCACTGTTATTGTTTACAACAAATACATCCTTGACAAAAAGATGTATAATTGGCCATTCCCAATTTCTCTAACCATGATCCACATGTCTTTCTGTGCCACTCTTGCTATCCTTCTCATTAAAGTTTTCAAATTTGTTGAACCTGTCTCTATGTCAAGAGATGTTTATCTCAAATCTGTTGTCCCCATTGGTGCTTTATATTCTCTGAGTCTTTGGCTTTCTAACTCTGCTTATATTTACTTGTCTGTTTCTTTCATTCAGATGTTAAAAGCCCTGATGCCTGTTGCTGTTTATTCTATTGGGGTTTTGCTCAAAAAAGAGAACTTTAAGAGTAATACTATGGCTAATATGTTGTCAATCTCTTTTGGGGTTGGGATTGCTGCTTATGGCGAGGCTAGATTTGATACTTGGGGGGTTATACTTCAACTTGGTGCTGTAGCTTTTGAGGCTACAAGATTGGTAATGATTCAAATCTTGCTTACATCTAAAGGAATCACATTGAATCCAATTACTTCTCTTTACTATGTGGCGCCTTGTTGTTTGGTTTTCTTGTTTATCCCATGGATTTTTGTGGAATATCCTGTTTTGAAGGAGACTTCAAGTTTTCATTTTGATTTTGTCATCTTTGGGACCAATTCTTTGTGTGCTTTTGCCTTGAATCTCGCCGTGTTCTTGCTTGTGGGAAAGACTTCGGCTTTGACCATGAATGTGGCTGGTGTGGTTAAGGATTGGTTGTTGATCGCCTTCTCTTGGTCCGTTATTAAGGATACCGTGACCCCCATCAATTTGTTTGGCTACGGGCTTGCATTCTTGGGTGTCGCATACTACAATCACGCTAAGTTGCAGGCTATGAAAGCAAAAGATGCACAGAAGAAGGCTCAGGAGGCTGATGAGGAGGCTGGAAGGTTGTTGGAGGAGAGGGAAGTTGAGGGAAATGTGAAGAGAATTGAATCGGAAAACTAACCTTTCATTATAAAGAGTTTATTTAGTTATAAGGATTGGATGAAGTGAGTATGAAAATAAGAGCAGAAGGGAGATATGGACTACAAAGGATTGGTGTTGAAACGAAGGGAGTTTTGTGCTTCTGTTTGCCTTTGGTCATTCGGTATGCTGGTTTTAGGTTTATGTTTGTCATATGCTAGTTATGAGTCTTAGTCAGTTAAATGTTAGGGATTTGAGATCTGCATTTGCTGGCTTTGCCGAATTACATCTCTCAACAGAGGATGAATCTCAAATGCCTGTATTTTACTTTTTGTTTATTTTACCTCTTGATCATTTATATTACTGGTGTTGATGTAGGAACCATCTTTTATTGATGAAGTTTTTTTTATTTCTTGTTTATTCTTAGTACTTTCTTCTCATGGATTTTTTTTTCCTTTCTCAACACAATGCTATTGTGGAGATGCTGTGTTTATATAACAGGTGGATCCTATGTGGTTTGAATCACATTTTGCTTTCTTTTAGATGCGTTGTGCATTGATCTGTGCAATTTTGCCAGTTGAAGTTGTGCATCTTCGGGGATGCGAAAATGCAATCTTTGTGAACTGTGGAGTTATTTAGTAATCAATGTAGACAAATCACTGTTTTTGCTAGGAAACCATTAATTTATCTAAAGTCAATTGCATGTGGATCAACGTAGTTTGCTGCCAACAATGGGAAAATGCCTTTGGTCTGCAATTAGATGTGTTGGAGGCTGGCCACCTTGACTCTTGCAGCCAGCTGTTCTTGCACACAGGTTAGATTGGCCCAACTTGGGCATCTATGGCACTAGGTTACCACGAGCCAAGTTGAGCCAATGCTGATATTGGCAACACGGGCACACCTGTCTTGCCATGTCATGTTGAAATCATCGATTCAGAATGGAAGCTCTAACCATAGTAAATGGCATTGTTGTTCGGTATGAACGAAGAATTTATCTATGATGAAAGTCAAGTCTTTCTAGGAAAACGACAGTGAAAGAATTCACCCAGAACGAGGAACATGGAAATCAGACATGGTTTGCCAAATGCAATTTTCTTGCATCTGGAGATGGGGGCTCTGGGGAGGACTGTGCTTTGGCAATTGTCATGTCTATAGATGAGTGTTCCCATCTCCTGGAACTTGGTAGCCCTGGTAAAACCCCAGCTCATTGCTGGATCAGATCTGCATCTTTACTCTGTCTTAAGTTGCTTCGATTATGGAATTTGAAAGCATTTTTATATCTTCGATGAACCATCTGCTACGCGTAATAAGGGAATGGATTTGGCAAAGTGAAATGTACACATTCCAATCCATAAGCCTGAACCTTCCAGCTCACGGGGCCTCTACTTGAGTCCTTAACCGCTAGACTAATGCCCCTGTAGATTGTTTAGTGCAAGGGAATAGTCAAGGTCATCGATGTTCTAGGGCAATGCATGAATCATGAAGCCAATGACATAGGAGTTCGTCAATGAGGCAAGAACTCCCCAGCAATGTAAATTTTCCAAGCAATTTCTGTACCCTTTTCCAGAAAGAGCCTGTATGTCATGATGCTTTGGTCAATTGACTCATGGAAAAGCGTAGGTTTGTTCATTCACTTTTCTCTGCCTTTTAGAAAAAAGCATGTACAAAAACAACTACTCATGTCTTTTGATTTTGTCCTTGGAAGAACTTGGGGGAGAATTACTGTAACAAAAGGCAGAAAAACTGAGAAGGTGAAAACGCAGGTGAAAAAACAACTTCACTTGTCCACGGCAATGAGACATGTCCTTCCTTTCTTTTGCTTGACTTTGCTCGCCGACAAGGCTTGTGTGTTTACTGGTTCTATTTATTGATATTTTCCTTGATTATTAACGAGTGCAAAGATCACTTCCTTGTGGGATTTGAAGATGAAGAGTCTTCCTTCAAGTTTTGACTACATCATACCCACTGCTTTGCCACCAGATTTGGGAATTTGAGAATTAACGTTTCTGAATCCCGATTGGGAAGTACAAGTTTTGTACCTGCCTTCCGCGTTGGGGCGGTTTTATTTTTAAATAAAAAATAATTATGCAAGTTTTTTTTATGTAACAAATTTCTTGATCCTAGTCAAAATTAAAATGTTTATATATTTATCTACTTAACTAATTAAATTAATATTTGATTAAAAAATAATTAAAATATTTAATTTTGTAATACAAAATTTAATTATGTTTAACAACTATATTTTTAAAAATATTATTTGGTGAAATATATTTTTTATAATAATTATTTTGTATGAAACATAGTTTTTTTAAAGTACAAAAAAAAATGTGATAGACGCATGAGGTCGAGAGAATAAAGGTAGTCAATGATATCAAAGAGTGAATTGTATTAGTTTAGATTTGAGTTAAATAAAAAAATAATAAATAGTGAAATTATATTTTTTTTGTTAAATTAAGAAAAAAAAAATAATTCAAATATTATGGATTGACTTGTTAAATCTGCAACATGATAAATTAACTCAATTAAATTCAATAATTTATTTTGTCAAACTTTTAAACTAAATATAAAATAGCTAAAAAAAATCCAGGCATGTGAGCCTCAGCATTAAAAACTAGCCTCAACATTAAAAACTAGCGTAACCCACATTTTTGGGTTATCTTTTTTTTTTTAATTTTTTAAAGGGGTGCCCGGTCACCGGAAAATCAAGGTTTGAGAATTAATATTTCTATATCCCAATTAGGAAGTGCAAGTTTTGTACATGTCTTTATATGTAGTGGGGTGGTTTTATTTTTAAATATATATATATATATATATATTATTTTTTAATATAATAAATTTCTTGATAGCAAATCAAATTTAAAATATTTATATATGTATCTAATTAATTAAATTGATATTTGATTAATAGACAATTAAAATTAAGATATTTAGTCTTGTAACATGAGATTTAATTGTGTTTAGCAACTATGTTGCTTAAAATATTATTTTTATTTAGTGAAATATATTTTTCATAATTATTTTTTTGCATGAAACATTTGTTTTAAGTAAAAAAATTTGTAATAGATGCATGAGGTAAAGAGAGTAAAGGTGTCCATTGATAACAAAGGGTGACATTACATTCTTTTAGATTTGAGTTAAATAAAAAAATAAATTATCAATAATAAATGATGAAATTATATTTTTTTTTGTTAAATTAAGAGACAAAAAAACATTGGATAAAAAAAAATAGTAACTTGGATGTTGTGGATTAACTTGTTAAACCTGCAACCTAATAAAAAGATTCAATTGAGTTCAATGATTTGTTTTGTCAATTTTTTTAACCAAATATAAAATAGCAAAAAAATAATAATTCCAATAATGTGGGCCTCAACATTAAAAAAAGAAGAGCACAACCCACATATATAGGTCTGTTTTTTTTTTTTTTAAGGGCACCCCATTACTGAAAAATCAAGGGTTTGGTTTTTTATATATAAAATACTTGTTTCTTAATCTATTTTTGATCAAAAACACATATAAAATACCCTAAAAACCTTGATAAAGTTATTCATGACCTCTAAAAATCAAAAAATAACTTAAAATAACCCGAAACCAATCCAAATCTAAAATTCTTCTCGTAATCAAATCTACCTCATCAAGCAAGTTAAAGAAAAAAAACACCATGATGAAACTCTTCTCATCAAATAAATCTTATTAACACTAATATTAATCATTTTTATAGTCAGAATAGTTGAGAACAACTATTTTCTCTCTTTACACTAGAATACAGTAAGCTTTTTTCTTCTCTCAACGAAAAAAGAACTGAAAAATAATAAAAAAAAATATTTGATACTACAATTGAATTTGGAACAACTAAAGGGATTGACCATCCAATAACTAAAAAAAATAAAGAACTAAAATGAATTTTTTAAATAAAATTCAAAGTCACCATCTATTTTACCTGTTATTTTCACTTTGATACACTTTTTTTCATTCCAACCCTTCCTTAAAAATAATGTAATTGAATGCTAATATGGACTCAAAAGAGCTCAATTCACAAAAGTAAATTTTAGCATCAAATTAAAAATCAAAAATAAAAAACATCACTTTGTAATTTATGAGAAATGAACAGTAAAAAATGCTTAGGTTGTTTAAATCACTGTATTAATCCATAATAATTTCTGAAAAAGTCAACAATAAAGAATGTTATGGTGGTATTTCAACACACTTGGCTTCTTTTAATATATATATACTCCAAGTTGCAGAGTCCACTTAAAACATACATGTGTTCACCACTTAGAGAGATTTCTATATTTTCTAAAAAAATAATTTTTATAATATATTTTACTTTTAAAAAATAGTAAGTTCTATGTTAGTGTATTATACTATTTTAAACTAACATATTTTAATAATTACATGTAATAAATATCTTCAAAAAATCATTATATGGATATTGAATTAGAGAATTGAATGTAGTTTTTCTATATTTCAACAGAAGTGCACTTATCTAATATTGATGTTTCACGTTAAAAATTAAAAAAAATAAAATTATTTTTATATATTTATAATTAAAATTACTTTTAAAAAATATCATGCATCATAATATCAAACACAAATTAATTCTACTCTATATACCCATCATAGACGGCACAATCTCAACCAAGTTCAACAATTTATTTTTTTAACGAAATTTCAGAATTTCTGCTAGTTTTTGCAATATTTTGCCCTAGACATTCTTTTATGGTGGCTGGTGTTTGAAGTTTCTTCTATGAGAAAAGAGGACACCCCTTTGCTATTCCTGACAACCAGAGATGCTTTCTTTATGTTCTAAATTGGAGAATTTGTCCTGTGGCTGCTACACATCCCACTCCGGAGATTGAGACAAAAGGATCAATCTAGCAGCCCAAACCCATTAGCTTAGAGACATAAATTGCCATGCTAGCACATGGGAAAAAGGATTCTCAAGGAAAAATACTTGGGGATTTCAAGTTTTATCATTCTTGTCTTAGACTCTTGGCTGTAAGAGCATATTCAACCAGAGGTGTAAATGTAGAGGCAAATTAAAAAACATGTTATTTTAATTTTTGTTTTTTTATTTGATTATTTCAAAGGAGCACGCAGCAAAAAAAAGTAAAATAATATCTCAATTTAGAAAGAGCTATTTCTACAAACTTATGTAGAATAGCCAAAATTTTAGTAACATTACCAACAACTATTTTTATAGTCATTGGTCAATAGTGTTTGTTTGTTTTTTAAAGACAAGGAAAGAAACTTATTTTTTTAAAAAAATCTTGTATTGTGCCTCACTCTTCTCTCAAATTTAAAAAAATAAGAATTAATTATTTTCTGGTTAATTAATAACATTGGTTGTGTCAATTAGCTGAAATTAAAAGATATGTTTATTTAAAAGCTTTTTATATTTACTCTTTAATATCTCTTGATTTTGTAGATCTTTTATTGTTAATTTGATATTTGTGATGATTTTTATTTCTTTGTTATTTTATATTTTTGATATGTGTTAAGAAAAATAATTTTTTTATTTATGTTGTTATCTTTGACAAAATTAAGAGGAAGTAATAATGGTAGCTGATATTAATAAAAATATAGAGTGACATATTTAAAATTTATTTTTTATTGTTTGTTTTAATTTGAGGTTAATTATATTTTGTCTTGTTAAAAATGAAATTGAACTAGTATATCAATCCTCTCTTAGTTCCAAAAAATAGTCAAATTGTAATGTTAGAACAAGTAGGATGCAACGCTTGTTATTATTTCACATGTATGTAAACTACAAAATTGTTAGACATTGAATGTGCGCCTCTTTTACACTTTCTTATAAGGTTTTAACTTGAGATTTTTTTTTTAATGTAGATGGATTCAAATTTTCCAAGTTCTTTCACCAACTTTCTTATGAGTGAGTCAGAAAATATTCTCTCTTAACCAAGTGATTCTAATCAATTAATTGATAACTTAGCATACTCTAATTTAAATGTCTATACAAGAAAAAAATCACAAAGAAGTAAAAACTTCTCACCAGAGTAAGATTGTTGTCTCTGCATGGCTAAATACAAGCAAAGATCCAATTATAAGAGTTGAACAATAAACAAAACAGTTCTGGACTCGAATACATGCTTACTTTATAGAGAATGGAGAAAACTTAAATAATCGTTCCCAAATAAACATCTCAAATAAATGGCAAGAAATAAATAGAGAAGTTAGTAAATTTGTTGGATTTGTTACTCAAATTGAAAATCGACAACAAAGTGAAATGACCGAAGAATCAAGGATAATTTTAATATTCGTTTTCATGTTAAATTGTTTAACATATATTTTAATATTATTTAATTTCTCTAATTTTTTACTTACCAGATTAATGATGCTCAACAAATGTATGCTTCTTGCGTTAGCAAACGATTTCAACTAGAACATTGTTGGGTTATCTTAAGAAAAGAACCCAAATGACAATTTGAGCGTGTAAGTCAACATCAAAGGTCAAACAAGAACAAAAAAGTCATGTCAATGCAAGTTCGACCTCAGCAACTCCATCTATCCCTGATTCTATTAGTTTAGAAGAAGATAGTGAACCGTTGATTTATTAAGATAGACCAATTGCAAAGGAATGACTTAAACGTAAATAAGAAAAAGATAAATTTGGGGAGACAACTGTAACAAATCTCTTATAACAATTCAGGGATACTCTAGTTGAAATTGAGAATCAGAAGAAACAAGATAGAAAAATTATGTTAGAGCAATAAGCTATGGTGATTCAACAAAGTCAAGAGAAACAAGAATAGGACATGATTGAGAAAGAAGAACAAATTATGAAAATAGATATTTCTAATTTAAATCCAATTTCTACAGCGTATTTTCAAAATAAAAGGTTAGAAATCATGCAAAAGAAGGGTTTTAATTTTTAATTAACTAAATTGATTTATTGTTTAATGTAATGTATTTTTAATTAAATATGTATAAATTTTTTGATTATTTTAAATATATTGTTATAAAAGTGGTATCAATTCATAATATTTTTTTGAAGTTCTTTTAATACTTAACAACAATAAGTAAGATTAATTAACTTAAAAGATAACAAACATAATGAAAAAAAA
>NW_011499870.1:595226-595836 GCF_000495115.2 Populus euphratica
ACTCTTGCTTACTTGCAAAATATTTTCTCTTTGCTCGTAATGGCCTTGGGATTGTCTTAACAAAAGTTGACCAATTAGGATAAATCCCATCTGCTAAATAGTATCCCATTATATATTCATGCCCATTAATTGTATAATTGATAGGAGCAGTACAACCTTCAGCAAGTGCAGCGAAGATAGGTGACCGATCAAGAACATTAATATCATTTAATGATCTAGGCATTCCAAAAAAGGCATGCCATATCCAAATATCTTGTGAAGCTACCACCTCTAGAATTATAGTTGGTTCACGACAATGACCAGTATACATCTCATGCCATGCAATTAGACATTTCTCCTATTTCCAATGCATACAATCAATGCTCCCTAACATCCCTGAAAATCCACGCTGCTCTCCAATTGATAATAATCGACAAATATCAGCCTCATTTGGTGCACTTAGATACCAATCACCAAGAACTTCTACGATTGCTTTGATGAAAGCTTTAAGACTTTCTATCGCAGTGCTTTCTCTAATTTGAAGATAATCATCAGTAAGATTTGCAGGAATACCATATGCAAGTATTCTATGAGCTGCAGTTATCTTTTGAAGACAAGATAAACCAAGAAC
>NW_011499870.1:596174-678373 GCF_000495115.2 Populus euphratica
ATCATAAAAATTAAAATTAGAATGATTCATGATGAATTTTAATGAAATATATTTTTGATTGGAGAGAAAACAATGGAATGATGAGAAAAAATGTTAAGGTATATGAGAATATTTATAAATGGATTAAAATTTCAAATTTTGAAATCTTAAAATGTTGGCGGTCATTTTTTCAAAATTTGAAATTTTAAAATTTAAAATGATGGCGGTTATTTTTTCAAAGCATGAATTTTAAAAAAAAATTACATTTCTAAATAACTTTTTACCATTGGAATATATATAATCAAAAAAGTTATATTTATACTATTGAAAAAGCCATTTTATCAAGTTAGCTTTTTGCATTGGAAATGCTCTAACCATTTTTACTCAGTGAAATGTGTGCGTTGATAATCCTAGCATCTAATCTCTCTCAACTCATATATATGAAAATGGAATTTTCAAAGGTTAAAACCATTAACAGTTTTAAATCTAACATGTGAAATAATGATGACAGTGATGAACCCTTTTGGATCAAAATGTCTCACTCTCTAGCTCATCTGCTACAATCGTGGCGCAGAAGGGGCATTAACTTGGTGTCATAATCGGAAGTGAACTCATGCCGGCAGCATTTCCCCCCGGAAGCTGCAAAACAGAAGTACCTCCATTGTATATGCTGCCAGCTGATTCATAGAAGTACCTCCATATACAGCACATGGAATCCACGTTTATTCGAACAACCCATAGCGGCTGAGAAGTTTTTTTTGACCAGCTAAAGATGTGAAGGAGTCCTCGTTATAAAAGTATTAGTTGAATTGGTTGATCGATTTTTCCTGTGGATTTGGTCCGTTGGATCGAACAAGAAGTCCACACGAGAGCCCCAATAACGCCTCAGGGAACTGATTTATGTATGTTTTTCCCTGCTTTTAGAATTTTGACCATGTGTTTTTGGCTTTTGAATATCCAGCCCTTGCGATTCGATGTCCCCTGGATCGCTTACAACCATACAAGGACCACCAATTTTTGCCAATTGCAGGCTTTATTAATCGACCACAGATGTGGTTTGGTTAGCAAACTGCAATGACATTACATTGTCCTATGATATGAACGTGGAAAAATTGTTTCTTCAGAAATAATGCCCAGGTATCTTCTTCATTCCGTTCATGCCCATTGCCTCTCTAATCCTAGTTTTCTTTTCCCAATCGTACATTTTTGTGCAGATGTTGGACAGTAGTACGTAGTTGGACTCATGCATGGGCTCATTTCTGATTAGCTGCCTGTTAATTCTCTCCAAGCTTGAGTTCATCATGACCAGGGAAAGCATTAATCAGAGTACGCCAAATGACAGGGTTAGGATCAAATCATTCCCTGCATAACATCTACCATGCATCCATAGTATTCAATCTTCGGTACAAGGCCAAAATCTTCCTCACTGAATAAAAATATCCATCTAACTCGAAATGACTACAAGCAGAAAGCAATCCAATAAACACAGCAACATGCGTGGCCACCCCACCTCAACAGCCTCTACACCACGACCACGCAGTGCTAAGCCGCCAATCACTGAAGTCCATGAAAAAGTGTTCCTCGCTCTCATACTCCTAAACAAGTTCAAAGCTTTATCAACATCACAACACTTAGCAAACATGTCAATCAACGCTTTACTAAGCTCAGCACTATTCTGTACCCTACCCTTTCACCGTAAGACTCCACTCACTTCCCTAACTCGAGCACACCTAAACCCATACACGCACTCAAACTGAAACCATTATGATCTCATCAGGACAAACAACCTCGATTTGCAATTCCCTAAACAAACTAATCGCATCACTAGACCTCCTCACCTGCACGTACCCACCAATCATCGCACTCCATGAAACGGAATCCAACTTGCACATTTCATCGAGCACCTTTCACGGAAACTACCCCTCCTTCCTCTCGACAACAACAATACAGCGCACCAAAGTAATTTGCACGTTAACTTCATCACCAACCTAAATCTCAGCCCATGAACCGATTTAACCAAGTTCAAGTCCCCAATACCATTACAAGCCTTAAGAACAAAAGGTTAGGTGAATTTGTTAGGGGCAATTTTTTCTTTCAAGCATGACATTATAACAAATCAATAGCTTTAGCCTTTAATCACTAGTTTGGGCACATGCCCTGATGGTAGTATTGTATAAAAATATATCATATTGACTGGTATCGGATTCCGGTGAGAATAGATAAGAAGTAGCATAGTTCATGGCTTGAAGATCAGAGGATGTGGCAGTGAATTTGGTGAGGACTAATGGGTTATTTTGGAGACCTGATTTGAGAATGTGAGTGTGGATTTGGGTAAGTTATGAGAGACTTTTGCAGGCTAGAAGTAAACCTAGATAGCTCTGCCCGCCATTCTTGTGTTTCCGGCCGCCTTGGTGGTTGGCGGTGCTGGTTGTTGTATGGATTAGCAGTGATTTAACCCCTTGCTTTTGGTGTTTTGGATTTGCATTTGAAAGGAAAGAGGGTTCGTAAACCGCTTCGAAGCCTTAAATAGATGGGGTAAAGTATATTTTCATCCTTGTAAATTAAAAAATATCTCATTTTAACCTATATACAATTAAAAGTTTTTCAACGTTAACAATATAGCTTATAAACATTAATTAAGAGAACTTCAAGAGAAATTGAGGGTTAACATTGATAAACAGTGAACCATGCATACAGCTGAAGTTGAGCATCTCGGAATCTACAGGGATTGGAATGTAGTAAATAAGTTCATGACAAAAATTAATTTCTTATAAATAATTACTTCCTGCTGTAGCAGATGAGTTTCTCATAGACCAGCAAGCAGATCAAAGAGGGGCTAGCATTCTTTGCTTTGATGAAATACAGATAACGTGAGAGATTTATTAAGAAATTCATTTATATTTCCTTACCTCTAATCCTTTTATTCATGACTAAAACAATGATTTTCATCTGCGAAATATTTCGTCGGTGTTTAAGCTGTATTTCTATATTTCTCGATGTACACCTATCGTCGGGGAGTTTCTGCATATTGTACTTGTAACTGTGAACTCGTGTTTTTGCAGCCATAGGTCTCCATTGAATCAATTCATGATATGCTATTGGTTGAGAATCTTGTTGCATCTTGTTGAATGTTATGGCAGTCTGGCTAACTTTTTTCTTCAAACTTCTACCTGGATTGCCTTTCTAGATTCTAGCAAGAAATCCAATGGGGGATTATTTAAAGAAGTTGTTTATCTGCTGCTACGACCAGTTAGGGAAAAAACAGCTTATTGAATTTGCAGCTCATTATATGACCTAAGATTTCTGCTTCTATATTACAGACTGTTTACGTATTTGCTATTGTGGCCTTATCTGGAATTCTAAGCAGATTGCAGACTACTGGAACTGTTCTTGTGGCCTCCAGTAATCGAGCATCGAGGGACTTAAATCAGGGTTTCTTTTTACTTTTTGTCATTTCCTTTATTTTCTGCATATAATTCATTCCTCTAAAGGTTTGTGTAGCTTAATAGTGATGACCTGATATATTTCTGGATTACAGCTTAAATCTTCTTTCGATTGTGAGATTTCCTGTGTCCCTTTCCAACCTTTTGCAGTTAGTAGATACATGATCCAAAAAATAAAGTAAAAAGAAACCTCCATTGATGTATGTCCACTTCATTTTATATCACTGCATTATTACCAAGATGATCGCATGAGCCTGTCACTTTTATGGTTTCCAGTTTCCAATTTGAAACAGAGACAGAAGGTGGAAAACTGGCCCAACTGTTTCAGCTGAAGGCAATGTGGGCTCAGGAGTTGCATCGTCTTAGATGGTTTCTGATGATGTCCAAAAAAATTTAAGGAGTCTAAGAACAGTGATTTCAATTTGATTTGAACAATTAACTGATCCTAATAATTTTATTTATTTATCCTAGTTAATGTAGTCAATATCTTATATTTGATACTTGTTAAGTTAATATCTTATATTTGATACTTGTTAAGTTAATATAGCTTGTAACTAGTATCCATAAAAGATTTTTTTTAGTAGAGATAAGGAGTCTCTAATATTTAAATAAGTATTTTTTTAGAGAAAAAATACAATAATATTCTTGAGAGAAATGCTATGAAAATATATATGCAATTGATAATGAAAATTGTGAATCTTTGTTATTAAAATCTCTTGGTGTATTTATAACTCATAAGTTTTATTTTTTTTTATAGAGAAAAGAAGTTGGAGAGTAACTTTTTATTGCTATGATTTTATGAGTCAATATGTATATAATGTGTCAAATCGAGTTAAAACTTGAAATCGGTCAAACTCGGTAAAATCAAAAGAGTAAAATAAGATATAGGAATACTGTGTCTGAGTCCTCTAACACTCTACTACATAATCCTCACTCCCCAGTCTAGTCTTCCCTTTCACTATTGCCCAAATCTCAAATTTTCAATCTTAGCAGACTAACACCAACTTAGAGAATCTTTAATATGAGGAAGCCTTATACTGTATTTTAGGTCGGGAAAGCATGATTAGAGGATCGAAATCATGGGAAAATAGAGGTGGATAGTAAGGAATCAAAAGAGTAAAATAAGATATAGGAATACTTATATAGAGAGAGAAATACTGTGTTTTAGACTATCTATTTATTAACTATAAAGAGAGACGACAAAGACTCAGAGAGAACTTGAAATACGTGTCTTACTTGGTGGGATGTTTGGACATTATTTCTAGGACTAACATAAAAAAGGTGAAAGGTGAGGTGGCATGAGATTAAATTGATGTTATCTTGTATATTTTTGTTCTCGTTGTCACGAGTTCATTGTATGGGTCTCTTTTAATTTTATTTTTTTAGTTCGTGACATATCTTAGAATGTTGTATCATCTTACTAGTTGCCTACAGTGTGTTTCAAAACTTATCCTCTAGAAAATGTTCTGAAACTCTATTAATAAAATATACTTGTTCAATCTTATTTTTTTTCTTTTTATATTTTTAAGTTATTTAAATCATGTATGAATTTTTATTTGAATTATGTATTTTAAGGTGTTTGAACATTTATATTGTTTATTTCACTTTTATTTTAATTGTGTTATACTATTATTTACTACTTGACTGAAATTGTCAATATATAATTAGTTAAAATATTTTTCTTGTGATTTTATGATTTTACGATTTGAATTTACTATCCAATTTTATATCGTATATTTCATGTCGTGTTAAAAAAATATTTTTAATAACCTTGCTTGATATACTATCAAACTCAATTATGGCTGGGTCTGGTTAGCATCAAATCCAATGCATCTTTAATAGAACATTTTATATTCTAAAAACTTTATATTCGTAAATTTTTCTTAATACAATGTTTTTTTATTAAAGATACAATGATATTCATCAGTTTCTATGCTATCTAGACAAGAAGAGATGTTTGCCTTCCACATAGCTGTAAGTTGTATTCCACTTCCTTTCAACACAACTTCCTCTTTGTCATGCCCATGCCTCCCTTCCTCTCTCAAAGAAACACTGTTATTAGATATATAAAAGTACGGGTTGAAATATTATACTTGGAGATGGATCGTCAGAATATAAAAACTGGAAAAACTTAACGAGCTTCCACACGCCATGAACCGTTGCTTTGCTCCTATAATACAAGAGTCCAAAATGGTCCAAAATGAAATGGGAATTTTAAACTAAATGAGACTTCCAGGAATGGGATATAGCAGATGGGTTCTCTTGAAATCAACAGTACGTGGTGCATTATGAATGCATGCGGTGTTGTTGGGAAAACTCGGAACAACCGGACACCAATTTACCCGGATCAATTCAGCGAAATATAATTCACAATTCACAAGTCCCAATTCTTTTCCTCTTTGTGCAGTAAAACAGAATCAAACAATGATCAAATATAATACAAATAATCACAAAATCAACACCAAGATTTTTAACGTGGAAAACCCGATGTGGGAAAAACCACGGGACCGTAGTCCACCTAAAAACTTCCATTATCAACATATAATAGGTTCACAATCATTCTTCCTCAGATTCAACTAAGGGATACAACATATATATCATCAAGAACAACTTATTCTCGGATTACAACAAGATTAAAGGAGAATTATTTGAGAAAAACTCACAAAACTGACAGCCCCGTTTTCTGTCAAAACGGCCAGCTTCCACACCATCAATCGTCGATCCAACCGGTCAGAATTAAGATCAACATGTCTAGAAGCTGCTGTCAAAATCTCAGCCCGATCCAACGGTGAACGAGCTGGAAATCGAAGGAAGAACGCAGGTTGCTCTGCTGCCTCTTCTTCTCTTTTTCTCTCTTAATTTTCTTCTCCTCTTTTCTAATTTCAATAATTTCAATCTATAGCTACAGTACCCGAACCATATTAATATTTACACCAAGAGACAACCATCACATGACATTTAATGTGATGGTCCCACCATCACATGGTGTGGGACCATACACAACAAATCTCCCCCTCACACACCATGTGAGGAATTCGCCATATCGGCGATCAATATGTAAAATTCAATTTAGGAGGCTCTAACAAGCCTGCTTCCTTTCTGCAAAACTCAAACTTCTCTCTCGGTAGAGGTTTGGTCATCATGTCAGACACATTGTCATCAGTATGGATCTTCTCAACAACGAATGACTTCATCTCCATAGCATCTCGAATCCATTGATATCTAACCTCAATGTGCTTTGATCGAGAGTGAAAAGTAGGATGCCTACTGAGATGGATTGCACTTTGACTGTCACAGTGCAACACAAAGTTCTCTTGAACTAAGCCAAGTTCATGCAAGAACTTCTTCATCCATAACAACTCTTTGCCTCCTTCAGTAAGAGCAATGTATTCAGCCTTTGTAGTGGATAATGCAACACATTTTTGCAACCTTGATTGCCATGAGACTGCTCCCCCTGCAAACTTCATCAAGTATCCTGATGTGGACTTTCTAAAATCAACATCATCAGCCATATCTGCATCTGTGTATCCATCCAACACAGGTTTATCATTACCAAAACATAAGCTGAAACTAGAAGTACCTTTGAGATACCTGAGTATCCATTTCACTGCTGACTAGTGTTCTTTACTAGGATTAGAGAGGAACCGACTAACCACACCAACTGCATGAGCTATATCCGGCCTTGTGCAAACCATGGCATACATTAAGCTATCAACTGCGGATGCATAAGGAACCTTTTTCATCTCATCTTTTTCTTCATCACTTGAAGGACACTGCTTAGAACTTAGTTTAAATGGCTTGCAAGTGGAGAACAAACAGGTTTGGAGTTGCTCATGTTGAATCTTTCAAGTACCTTTTGAACATATCTCTCCTAAGATAGCCAAAGTTTCCCTTTCTTCTTGTCACGTGTGATCTTCATACCAAGAATCTGTTTTGCTGGTCCCAAGTCTTTCATTGCAAAAGACTTGCTCAACTCTTCCTTCAACATCTGAATCTTTTTAGCATCATGACCAACAATCAACATATGATCCACATACAACAGGAGAATAATAAAGTTTCCATCTGAAAACCTTTTCATAAATACACAATGATCAGAAGTGGTCTTGTCATAACCATGATCCACCATGAAAGAATCAAACTTCTTGTACCATTGTCTTGGAGCTTGCGTTAACCTATATAAGCTCTTTTTCAACTTACAAACTAGCTACTCTTTACCTTTTTGCTTCAAACCCTTCAGGCTGCTCCATGTAGATCTCCTCATCCAAATCACCATGGAGAAAGACAGTTTTCACATCAAGTTGTTCTACTTCAAGATTCAAACTAGCAGCTAAGCCAAGCACAACTCGGATTGAAGACATCTTGACCATTGGTGAAAAGATTTCTTCAAAATCAATACCCTTCTTCTGATCGAAGCCTTTCACAACCAATCTTGCCTTGTACCTTGGTTGTGAGCAATGTTCATCAATTTTCAACCTGAACACCCATTTGTTCTTGAGTGCTCTCTTACCTTTAGGAAGCTTCACTAACTCAAACGTATGGTTTTCATGCAAGGATTTCATCTCTTCTTGCATTGCTTTCAACCACTCACTTTTCTTTTCATGTGACATAGCTTCATCAAAGCATTCTGACTCTCCCCTATCAGTGACTAACACATACTCATGAGGAGAATATATGATGGAAGGTTGGCGAGGTCTAGTTGACCTTCTTAATTGTGGCTCATCTAGAGCTTCCTGCATAACCTGTTCAGGAATAACATCAACATCATTATTAGTTGCTTCAGGATCACCAACTAATGGCTCAATAAGAGAACCACCATTATCATCATTTTGCAAATCTCCCCCATGATTAGCAGGCATCAAAGGTAACTATGGAACAGGTCTTGGAGTTGAATTAGTTGGAATAAAAGTGGTAGACTATGTTTTCTCCTTTTGTTTAAAGTCTTCAATGGTTTGATCTTCAAAGAAGATAACATCTCTGCTTCTCACAATTTTCTTCTTCTTTGGATCCCACAACCTATAGCCAAACTCATCATCTTCAGAGCCTAAGAAAATGCACTGCTTTGTCTTGCTGTCAAGCTTAGACCTTTCATCTCTAGGAACATGTACAAATGCCCTGCATCCAAACACTCTTAAGTGTGCATAAGAGACATCCTTTCCTTTCCAAACTCTATCTGGAACATCAAATTCAAGAGGAACTGATGAAGAAAGGTTGATCATGGCAACTGCAGTCTTCATTGCCTCACCCCAAAAGGACTTAGGTAGCTTTGCATGAGAGAGCATACATCTAATTCTTTCAACAATGGTTCTGTTCATTCTCTTAGCCACTCCATTCTGCTGTGGAGTTTTAGGAACTGTCTTCTCTAACTTGACACCATGTTCCCTATAGTACTTCTTAAAAGGACCCCTGTATTCACCACCATTGTCAGCTCGAACACATTGGAGCTTTCTACCAGTTTCTCTTTCAACTCTGGCATGAAAATCCTTAAAGACATCAAGCACCTGATCTTTGGATTTCAAACAAGTGGCCCAAATTTTCCTGGAGTGATCATCAATAAAACTAACAAAGTACAATGCACCTTTAAGAGACTTGTCAATCATAGAGCAAACATCAGTATGAACTAAATCAAGAACATGTGATTTTCTATGTGAAGGTGATCTTTGAAATGCAACTCTGTGTTGTTTGCCAACTAAACAATGAGTACATGTGTTCAAGTTCATACCTTTTAATGGAAGGTAGTTCTTCTTGGCAAGGATTCCAAGGCCTTTCTCACTCAAATGTCCAAGCCGTTTATGCCACAGATCAGTAGAGCAATCTTCAATTGCATTCACCTCCCCTTTGATTACCTTAGCTTGTGACATGTAGAGACCCATCTTCTTCCCTTTAGCAGCAATTAAGGAATTTCTGGAAAGCTTCCATTTACCATCTTCAAAGTAATTGTGATAGCCTTCTTCATCAAGAGTACCTGTAGAGATCAAGTGTAGGTGCATATCAGGCACATGCCTAACATCTTTGAGTAGCAACTTGCACCCAGTATTGGTTTCCAACGAAATGTCTCCAATGCCCACAACATTAGCCATCCATTAATTTCTCATCCTAACTTGACCAAAGTCACCAGCAGTGTAGGATGTGTAAAAATCACGTCGGGGTGTAACATGGTAAGAAGCTGCTGAATCTGCAACCCAGGTGGTATCCTGACATGCAAGATTAGCACAACCATCATCACAAACAATGGCAACATCACCATCAAATACAACTACAACTGTATCATTCTCTTCATTCTTTTCTTCATCTCTACCCTTTTTATCTCTTTTATACTTTCTACAATCTTTTTGCATATGCCCAGGCTTGTCACAATAATAGCACTTAAAACCCTTCTTTAACTGAGATCTTCCTCTTGGCTTCCATTTGCTTTTTTTATTGCTGGATTCTTTATCTTGCTTGTTGTGAGAGAACTTGTTTGGACTTCTCCCTCGACTTTCTGTAACAAGTGCATGAGACTCAGAAGTGCTTGTGCCTTTCCTCCTCTTCTCTTCATTGAGGATACAATCATTCACTGTTTTCAAAGTGATCTTCCCATTCGGAGTAGAATTGCTAAGTGACACCACCAAAGTCTCCCAACTATCTGGCAATGAACTCAGTAGGATTAATGCTTGCATTTCATCAACTAACTCCAGATTCATCAATGACAACTGATTCAAGAACCCTTGGAATACATTTATATGCATTGAAGCATCTTCACCATCTCTATACTTCAAATTCACAAGGTCTCTAATTACAAAAACCTTGTTTTGTCCACTCTCCTTAGCAAATGTTTCTTCCAACATCTTCCAAACTGTATAACAATCATGTTCTTGAGAAATATGATTAATGGACTTAGAAGATACCCATTTTCTAACATTAGCAGTAGCCTTTCTATTAAGCCCATTCCATTTTGCATCATCCATATCATCAGGCTTTATTCCTTTACATTCAATTGGTAAAGCCAAATCATTGCAATATAAGTGATCCTCCATCATTGTTTTCCATAGAAAATAATTTGAGGAAGTAAGCTTTATCATGCCCGAATCTTCCTTTTCCATTTTGACTGCACAAGAAATTCAATTTATATAACCAGTGCTCTGATACCACTTTGTTGGGAAAACTCGGAATAACCGGACACCAATTTACCCGGATCAATTCAGCGGAATATAATTCACAATTCACAAGTTCCAATTCTTTCCCTCTTTGTGCAGTAAAACAGAATCAAACAATGATCAAATATAATGCAAATAATCACAAAATCAACACCAAGATTTTTAACGTGGAAAACCCGATGTGGGAAAAACCATGGGACCATAGTCCACCTAAAAACTTCCACTATCAACAAATAATGGGTTCACAATCATTCTTCCTTAGATTCAACTAAGGGATACAACATATATATCATCAAGAACAACTTATTCTCGGATTACAACAAGATTAAAGGAGAATTATTTGAGAAAAACTCACAAATCTGATAGCCCCGTTTTCTGTCAAAACGGCCAGCTTCCACACTACCAATCTTCGATCCAACCGTTCAGAATGAAGATCAACGTGTCTAGAAGCTGCTGTCAAAATCTCAGCCCGATCCAACGGTGAACGAGCTGGAAATCGAAGGAAGAACACAGGTTGCTCCACTGCCTCTTCTTCTCTTTTTCTCTCTTAATTTTCTTCTTCTCTCTTCTAATTTCAATCTATAGCTACAGTACCCGAACCATATTAATATTTACACTAAGAGATAGCCATCACATGACATTTAATGTGATGGTCCCAACATCACATGATGTGGGACCATACACAACAGGTGTTGCTTTCCTTCTATTGCAGATGTGGGGATCTTGCCCAGAAAACGAACAGACTGCCGCCATAGCAGGCAGGCCATGAGTTTGAGACTCAGAGCCTCAATGTATTTGCAGTTATCATTAGCTTATGATATGATCATCTATCTGCCACTCATACAAGATGCTTAGAGGAGGCAGGATTAAATTAAAGGGCGTCAGCCAGCCACTGTCATCCTACTGCAAATTTTGGATAGAATGTCACATTTGGGGTTTTTATAATCATTAATATTTAGATTGTATGGCAATTAATGATGCTTTGTTGTTTGTGTATACTGAAATAGCAAAGAATTTGTTGCGCATATCACATTAAAATACAAGCTGTCTATGTAGCTTTCTTGTTTGATCAAGATTCAAAGGTGTTCGTAGACTTCATCCTTATTCCAGAAGCAACACCAAGGATTTGGAAATGATCATTCAAGCAATCTACAATCTCGAGCATCATCCTGGAAACTAAGTAATCGTACTTGTAATCCATATTTAGCCCTTCCAACAAAGGAATGTGATGATGTAATTGATGTGGAAACTTTTTTATTTAGGCTGAAGATAATAGAACAACAATAACATAAAAAACACAAGAATTTAGTAACCGAAAAGAGTTGAGATATAATATCTAAATTTATAAGTTTATCTCTGAAATTTAGATATATGGTAGATGTCACTTTAAGAGATTTAAAAGATTTTTAAATATGCTAAGGAAATCTACCTCTAAAACACAACATAAAATCTAAAAAAATTAAGGAAATTAAAAATAGAATCCACAATAAAAAAAAATAAAAAATAAGAAACACCCTAGAAAAAATTAACAAAATTGAACCAAATAAAAGCATCCAAACCTAAAACTTGATTATAAAAGATTCAACAGATTGATAAGCGATGTAATAACTTCAAATAAAAGAAATAGCTTTGGAATTACTTGAAAAATATAAACTCGATCTAACAATTAGTTCTCTTGTTATCTCAATTTTAAGGTACTAATATAATATAGCACGACCAAATTTTCTATTGAACTTAAACTTATTCTAATATTAAGTTAAATTTTTTCTAATATTAGGTTATGTATATAGTCTGTTTTAGTCAAATTTTCATCTAGTAATATTAGATCTTCACTTGAATGTTTAAAACCTTCAATTTCTATAAGTTTAATTATATCATTTTCTCTATTATTTTTATTTTTATTTTTATTATATTAAAATTTTAAATTTTAAGTTTTTTTAGGTTTTAAGAAGTGTTGAACGAGTCTAATATGCGATATAATAAAAACAAACATAATGGTTTATATAATTGAAATCTTGCCATATAATTCTTAAGGTATAATTATACGGCAGTAGTTGGCTTTCCAGCTGTTTTTGTTTTCATACTTGAATTAAGATCGTAAGCTACTATTTCAGATTTTTTTTTTATATTTAGTTTAGAATTTTTAATTTAATTAGGATTTTGATACTTTTTAAAAAAGAAATATTATAAAAAAGAAACACTTAGAATATATAGTAGTTTTTTTTTTTTTAATAATTCTCTTTATAGACAAGGGCTGTAAATTTATTTGTCGTCCCTGACATGATTCTAGCATTTTTATTTGTCGTCCCTGGCATGATTCAAGCATGAACTATCGTTGGTTAGATCGAATTGCACCATTTCATCTCCATTTGTAACAGGTTTTTGGTACTGGGCCATTTCAATCGCAGCATCTATGAGGGCCATAAATTAAATGGTGACACCGCCTGTCTTTTCCTTGCTGCTAAGGTGAGCACTCTTGACCCGAAGGTGACTGATCCACCCAATGTTTCTCACACATTTTGAATATCATGAAGAGAAACGTGATGTGATAAGAAAATTGGTTGGTTGCTGCTGCAAAAGGAGGCCAGTTTTTCTAGAACTAGCTTGAAAGGATTCTTCTGTGGGATCTTTTGATCTAAAAGTAAACGCCATAAATTACGAATTGTCATCTCCAACTGAAACCAGCCCTTCTTTATTCCACGGTCAACTCTTTGTTAATTCACAATCGATCATAGTAATTAATAACACAACATACGAATCAACGTAAGACCTGGCAGAGGCTTGGATGGATGAACCGGTTTTACAGGTTAATTTGATTTGATTTTATATAAATATACAAAATTTTGTTTTGAATAATTTGATTAGATGAAGAATTTGTATTGATTTGACTACTAATGACTCTTTAAAGAATTTGTATTGATTTTTATATTATGACTTGATTGAAGGTATATATTTTCCCATTTAATTTAGTTTTGTACATTAAAAATATAGCTTAAAGTACTCTACCACATCATCCATGTTTCCTCGTGCAGGTCTTTAATTAATTAGGTGTGACATGCTACACTTGATTTTGTGCATATTATTATGCCCTAGCTAGCTAGAAGGGGATCCCCATTAGGATGATGCTTTGATTTGAATGACTGCTATTTAAGAATGATGGATCTCACTACCCAAAGCATTATGCTTTATGATTAGGACTCGAATGTGATGTCAAAAATCACATTTTCAATAAGGTGTTAGACCACTGTTAGACCACTATATATGCGATAACTATTCTACCACTAACTACGTGATAAGATAGCCATGATTGAGGAGTCACTCTGGTTTACTGGTGCCCATGATCAATCTACACACACACACACACACACACAGCCAAAGATTTGACAGCTCTATGAATATATAGGTGGAAAGTTTCGAGAGATAGGTTTCATTGATGCTAGAATTACAGCCAAATATCAGTCAGAAGTTGTATAGAGCTGAAGTTAAGTAGGACGCATGCGAGAACAAGACAAAGATCGATGATCATGCGCACTCGTAACTTCCAATATGAACCCTTGAAGAGTTGTTGAAAAAGGTATCAATGTTCTGCATGAGTAAGACTGTCCCTTTCAAGGATAGTCGCCTAGCTGAGCTTTGACCATGTCATTTTGTGGGACAGATTACACATCCCACTCGACACTCCTGGGTCAGTGGAAAGGAGAGGCCTCAATTCTAAGGACGACTGCGAGCTGCTAAATATGTGTATCTATCTGTCCTGGCCTTGTTTGAGAAGAAAATTCAGGGCGTTATTATTGATAATTTAATATCTATTTTACATTTAGAGTTTATATATTCATACTACACAATATATAAGGAAATGAAATAAAATAAATTATAAAAATTTAATCATTTGTTTTTAATATTTGCTTTTTCAAGTAGTCATTCTATTTTGTCTAACTTTACATTAGAGTAATGCATTTTTTTTATGATGACTTCTTCGCTGTTTTCCTCCTCCTCTTTTAGAAAGAACTCTTTTTGTTTCAAAGGGTAGTCTTTTCTGTACCACCTTATTTTTTGTGCAAAACCTTATAACTTATACTAAGCCTCTCTTGTTTATTTTTTATATTTTTTTCTTGACGTAGGGTCTCAATTGTCTTGGTTATCAATAAGATCTTGAGATTTCTTCTTATCATGAGTTGGTATGTTATTAAATAATAATAAAAAATAAAATATTTGATAAATAATAAAAAAATAGTGACAACAAAGAGTTTTAAAGTGGTAGAACAGATGGCATAAAACTGTTCCTTTATAAAAGCAAAAGCTACTTTTTAGAATAAGATAATAAGATATGATTGGCATGCTTTGATATCAAGAAAAAAAATTAAAATAGAAGAGGATTTTTTAATTATTTGATAATTTAATGTACAATTTACTTTCAACTCATTAGAGTTTATATAATTATATAACAAGATATATAGAAGAAAACAGAATAAAATAAATTATAGAAAATACGTCATCATCTTCTTGATTAGATGATTGAAATAAATTTATGATTCAAATCTTTAATCTCTTTTTTTATTGATTAGAAACTAATCAAGGATATTTATCTTGATTATCTCCTTAATAGTCTTAAATAATTATAAATGTTGGCACTGAAAAACTAGGAAAAAAGCAGCTTATAACAATGAGGTTATTAACACTTGATTATTGATGCATGGTATGGCAACCTCGAATTTGGATATGATAACTTGTCCAACTTTCCACAAGAAAATTGTCCAACAATATGTTCTTAGTGTTGCTTAATTAGGATAGTAAAAGGAAAGGAAATGCTAGAAGAAAAGATGGAAAACAACCATTTCTTATATAGTTTCTGCTGCATCCAAACAAGTTGATAATTGTGCAATTGCAGTTGCTAATTACAAGTTAGTTCGTGATGTTTTCGACCTTCATTAAGTAATTACTATGTAATTAGAAGATTCTTATAAGAACTTTGGAAAACTGTTTGTTAATTACTTCAAGCAAGGCATCTGTATATATCCTACACCAATATTCAAGTCAGAAGCAACATGCAGCCCTCAAGAACATAAGTGGTTAAGACTTGAAAATGAGATACGATGACATCCTCGGTATAATGCCTCTTCCAAAGGAGGAAAAACAAGGAGGGATGTGGCTGTGCGAACATATTGCAAATGATCCGTCTAATCAAGATTTTATTGGAGATAGATATTCATACTACAACATGGAATAACGAGAACTCAAGTACAAACTAATTTCCAAAAACTTCTAACATCAGAAACACCATTTTCCCCTCACTTCTATCATTCGAATTGCGTGATACAGTTCAGCAACATATCTCGATCGTACCATCATATCCTGCAGGACAAAGCTATGATGTAAGTGAAAAAGAAAATGAAAAGAGAGAGAGAGAGAGAGCATTTACGAGTACAGAAGGAAAGCAGAAGATACATACTGGATGTATTCAACATTGATTTTTGCGGATAGAGAGCGTGATACAGCAGAAAAGGCGTCACCTGACAAGAGAATAGTAGAAGGGCATGGTGATTTTCTGCAGAAATCCACCACCCTAACATCAATAGTCCCATCCTTGCATGGTCTGTTATTTCCACTTAGGCACCTCAACCTATAACGCCTTCCACAGGCAGCACCATTATCCCACAAACCTTCACTCACGGAAACAAACAAGTTTCCTGGTGGGAATTGATCCTGTCGATTGCCATGACACTTGGTAGCTGCACAAAAATATATCCCAGTAAATCCATCAGACAAAGCAAGCTTGAAGGAACTTTTAGACAAGAAATAGTAAAAGGAAAACATGAAACATTTACTCACGTAGATAGGGAGGATTATACGAAGTAGCAGTGCCAATGTCCCCAAGAACAATGCCTACTTCATAGCTGAGAAAGCTGGTGGCTACAATTGCTATGGCCATGAGTGCCATGGTTTGAGAGAGCTAGGGAGAGGAACTTTGAACTTTGCTTAATTAGTAGTTGCCCTCCAATTGCCCAATTTATACCCCCCTCCCCTTTTGAAAGTGAGGGCCGGTCTAGTGGTAATATGAATCACTTTGTCATATTAGTTGATTAATTGTTATAGATATAAAATAATATAAATTATATTTTAGAATTTTTTTATAAGTTGAGGTTATGTGATTGATATGATTTTTTAACATGATATTAGAGTTTTGATAATCAAGCGGTAACAAGTTCACATCCTCATTTATTTGATAAAAATTAAGTATAATATTGTATGGGTTTATATAAGTTTCAAGTTCTAAAAGCTTTTCATTGACAGAGAATGTTAGAGAATAATATAAATTATATCTTGAGATCTCATTTACAAGTTTAACCTATTAAGTTGAGATATTTTTTTGATATTTTTTCATATTATTTTTTTTTATAAAATACAATATATTTATTAATTAATTATTACATTCATTGAGTATATAGAGAATAATATAAATTATATATTGCAATCTAACCTAATAGCTTAAATTTTTAGGTTGAAATGGTTCTTTGACATAATATCAAAGTCTTGATGATCAAGCGATCACGAGTTTAAATATCACTATCTCATTTATTTAATAAAAATTAAGCATAATATAATATGAGATTGTGCAAGTTTCAAGTCCAAAAAGCTCTTATTTAAAAGGATATGTTAGAGAATGATACAAATTATATTTTAAAACCTAACATAATAATTTAAGCTTTTAAATTTAAGATAATTCTTTAATAAAACTAACAGTCAGAAAAATAAAAAGAACTCAACGAGTTAAAAATTTGCTAACAAAAGTAATAAGCATAATAAACCCTAAATAAAAAAGAATAACAAGACAGCTAAATCAACTTCTTTAATGGTGTGTTTGGTATTATAGCAGTTGTTGTGGTTGTGGTTTGAAAAAAATTATTTTATAAAAAGTACTTTTAGTTGAGGTTGGTTTGGAAAAATATATATTTGGTTAAAACTGTGGTTAAAATTAATGTTGAACAAAAAATAATTTAATATATTTGGTTAAAAGAATGTTTTTTAAATTGAGATTGTATATATATATATATATATGTGTGTGTGTGTGTGTGTGTGTGTGTGTATCAAATATTTTTCATTAAACTATGTACAATTTCATTACGTACGAAATCTATCCAACAAGGACTATATTTTCCGTGGTTTCTTAAGCGCGCAACAACATCAGGTAAAATATCATCAAGAACAAAATTAAGATTGCGATCAAATTCTGCAAATGCTACGTTATCAAATGATCTCCTTCTAATTTTTTAAATAAAACACAATTAAAAATAAAATAAAAATAAAAATTGAATTTTTTAACTGGATTGAACCCGACAATAACAAAATTGAAATTCTGATCAAATTCTGCAAATGCTACGTCATTAAATAATCTCCTTCTATTTTTTCAAATAAAACACAATTAAAAAAATAAAAATTGTTTTTTTACTAGATCGGACCCGATTCATTGTATTGCTTTGGATCAGATCCGATTCGACCAAAAACACTCCACTGTTCACATAAGTGAACAGTGGAGAGCTACACCTCACTGTCCACTTATATGAATAATGAAGAGTGCTGCTCTTTAAAAAATACAGCAAGAAGCATGAAAAAATTGCTTGCGCAAAACCACAGGTGAAACATCAAATTTTCATGGGCCCATGGCCAGAACACAACTATTGAAGATAATCAAATATTATATTATTAAGTTTGATAAAAATCACAAAAGGTAACATAGAGCCAAACACTATCTAAAAACTTTCTATTTAGCTATATTTTAATAATATTGATTTTTCTCTTTAACATCATATTTAAAAAAAAAAATTATTATATATCTTGAAAATATCATAGAATTCAATTTATATACGTCAAGGCGGCATAAAATTTTCTTTTTTAATCCTATTTGATTACATTGTAAGAAGATGAATCAACAATCCGCATGGCATCAAACTATTTAAATACTACTTAAAAATTCATAAACCGTTATTTCCCTAAAGCAGCTGCCTTCATCCACTGATATCTATAGTCATGTATAATGATCAGCTAGTGGTTGCCTACGTTGGTTTGCCTTCTTATAGAAACTGATAGGAATGCTACAAGTGGCAGCAGCTATCCAATTTTGACTTTACAAGCCCAAACATGCATGTGTGACAAATAAATAAATAAAAAGTTGTTTTTAATGATCGATAGTCTCCATCCAACTTTTTAAGTGCTCTACAAAATTAGCACAATTAAAAAAAATAGTTAACACAATTAAAAAAATATTTTAAAATTTAGCATAATTAATCAAGTTGTAATTGATATCTATGACATGTGAATTATAGTTATTATTTATAACTTTATTACTATAAATTTTATCTGTTACTTGCATGTTGCAAATGTTAATTGTGACACTCGAGTTGAATATAAGATTTGCACTCTAACAAACTGATTTTGAAACAATTCTTTTAGCATTAACTCTTTTCCTAAAAAGAGCAATTCACGCAATTCAAATAGCTAATTTTTCAATATCAAAGCACAGTTCATATTTAATCATAAGTAATAAAATTAAAGTGAAGATTAACAATATTTTATTAAAATTAAACTAAATATACATATATTCATAATTTTCATAACATATAATAATATGTAATTATATCTAATAATAATCTCAACTTATAAAAATACTCTAAACACTCGTGAATGAACCCGAAGCATGGACTCATGGACAGGTCTGGAGCATCACCCCAACTCGTCTAACTCGAGTACATGTTTATAATACCCATGCAGGTGTGAGGAGGAACAATATCATCCCAGCTTGTGGACGAACTTGGAACACTCATGGATGGACCAACATCCTTAATACTCCCACAATAAGCAACTCATCTTCTGTTAATGTCACTTCAAGACACTCAACCTTTCTAACCTCTTGAAATCTACCATGATAAAAATTGAGTTTAGTGTTGGCCACAATATATCTCATCTTATTGACACATTTACAGATAGTCATTGTTGTTTTTTGAGCTTTCCATACCAAGTAATTAATTTATATATATGCATTAAAAATCAATTAGCATTCATCATTCATAATAAAACTAATTTGGTATTTAATTTTGGTCAAAAAAATACCATCTATAAATTGTGGTCTACAAACATTTGGTGATATCTCTCACGTAAATATCATCCACAAACTAGTTGATGAACACACTACAATTGTTTTGGCTAGAAAAATGAAGAGTCGTTGTGGTGGGGAGAGAGATATGGGTACCGATCTAGTGCTAGAGAGGTGGGTTACAAACGGTTGTGAGAGGGGAAGGGAGGGTTGTTGTGGAGAAAGAGAGTGAGAAAGGAGGAGGAAAGGAGATAAAAGGAAAGAAAATTGTCCATGGAGTTAAATTTTGAATGAATTGCAATACCTTATGTGACATAGGTGTTGATATGATATTTGCGACATGTGAAAGTGTGCCCGTTCTAGAATTATTTTCTTAATTGTGTTACTTTATCTTTTTTTAATTATGCTAAAAAAAAACCTCTAACTTTTCTATTATAAAAGGAGGTCTCTTCCTGATAAGGTCTTCATTAGTTTATATATATTTATATAAAAAATAATATTTCTTATACTAAACTTGAGATGGCAATGTAATAAGATTATTCAGGAAGATTTCTAATATTAATATAAAAGTTTTTCTAGAGTATTGTTATAAAACCTAAACTTTTATTTCAAACACAAGCCTAAGTCATTTCTGGTATCATCTGATCTTTGACATGTATTTCACTACTCTATGATAATATGTTTAGTATGTATATATATATATGTATATCAAGATAAATTGACTCGCAAAATATTAATATCTAAAATGTATATTAAATGTTATTCCCTTACTGAGTTGATTAAACTCACTCTTAATTTTCATAATATTATTTCAAGTTCTTAGTTTCTGATAATAGATGGACTTTGTTGAATGTTCCTGCTTATTCAGTTTTGGTCGGTATGTCTTACTTGTTTTAGCTTTGATTCGATATCTTAAACGCACCATTATTACTTCTTTTTTTTTTAATTATGTTTGGATTTTGACAATGTAATGAGTATTATCTTTTGGTTTCATCAATTTTGAATAATATAATATTTTTAAAAATTACAAAATATTGAGTATTTTTGAATAACTTGTTCTTTTAATATACTTGTTTTAAGGTTTAGTGTAGATGAAGTATCCTTTTAACACTACTTTTATGTTGTTGGTCATGAACCCGGGATTCATGTCGTGACAAAGGTCGAGTGAAACCAGTTTTTTTACCAATATTTATAAAAACATTTTTTTCATCTAACTTTTCTTCCATTCAAACTTAAGATGGTAACATGATAAAATCTTTTAGAAAATCTTTTGATACTGATATAGAAGATTATCTAGAGTTTAGTGTTTAGTGACAGCATCTATAAAATAAGAAGAGCATGTTCAATGCTTAGTTAGATCGCAAAAAAGCCTAATTCCCTGCATGAATACTGTTCCTAATTGGTGGAAATTAATAAGAAAAGGATGAAGATCATCCATTTCTGTTTGTTTTTAGGTAAAGGGCTAGGAGCCTAAGACGTGTATTTGTTTATCTTTGGACGGCTTTATTTGTTATTATCCTCGACTGAGGTGAAAGGGAATGGTTTGCAGTTGGCCCCTTAGTAGTTCAATTTAGGGTTCTGCATTTGAAGTTTCGGAGACATGCATGGCATTGCATTTGTTCTCAAACCCATCAAAGTATTTTCATGTAACAACTTTTTAAAACCTGGACTGCATCGAAGGTAGGCTCGGATTTTAGCTGATCCGGACCAGTTTGAGTTGGAAAAAAAAAATTCTCTGTAAAAAATGAAAATTTAATTATCAATCGGTTAATTTTTTTATTAAAATAATATTATTTTAATTTATTTAAAAATAAATTTTTAAAAACTGACTTTTTTTGATTCATAACTCAAGTATTGTCATGGTATGACTCTAGATCATGTTTTATGAACTAATACTCCAAAAGTCCTAAAGAAAGTACTATAACTTTTCTTATATTACATGTTTTTTTGTTTATTTTTTTTGTGTTTTTTTCTTTTTTTCCTCACACTTTTTTTCCTTTTCTTCCTTTTTTTTCGAGTTTTACATTTTTTTTCTTTTTTTCTCAAGATTGTCTTTTTATATATTTTTTTTTTCAAAATTATCTTTTGTCAATTTTTTTTAATATTAAATTGGTTGAAAATTTAGTTTTGTAATTTTAAAAAAACATTATATATTATAATAATATTTCTCTACATGAAATTTTTTATGAATTTTTTTTAAATGATCTTTTTTTATTTTTATTTTTTTTATATTGAGGTAGTTAAGAATTTTGATTCATAAATTTAAAAAAAAAACACTATAATTTTTTAATATTTTTTTCTATATAATTTTTATTTTGATACATTATTTTTTCACATGTTTTTTTTATAATTATATTTGTAAAAAAAAAATAATTATAGTAAAAGGTGGGGTGCTTCTTTATAAGGTAAAGAGCTTATGGACATGCTCTGGGCCAAAACTGAAGTTGTTGTTCATTTCATTGTTCTGTTCCCATAATGAAGCCCATCGTAGCACTATAATGTTTTTTCATCAATCCATTCCTAGGCCAGTCCATACTAGGAGAATTAGCAAAGGTGACAAGAACATGATGTTCTAGATTATAAATCTTACCAAGATTTTGACATGCCATGAATCATAGTTTTTAAACCCGGTCTGGTGGCCGATCCGGTTCAATGCTTGGATTCCGGGTTTTGACCTGATCGGCCGGGTCAATTTCTATTTTAAAAAAAAATTCAAAACGATATCATTTTAGTAAAAAAAAAAAAAAAAGTCAACGGGTTGCAACCGGGTTTTGCAGGGTCGGCCGGATCACGCCGGGTCATGACTCACCTTATTTTTTCATCAACCCGGCCCGGTTCCAGCCCCGGATCGGACAGGTTCCAGGTCAACCCGTCGAGCCGGGCCAGGTTTTAAAACTATAGCTATGATACGTGCTATCATTAATTTAGTATTAAAGTTTAAGGTGAGTTGGTATTCCTCTTTTACTAACATTTTTTGAGTTAATTTATATATTTTAATTAATTTTATATATTTTAAAATCAATAATTATATAAATATTTAATTACTTGAAGATTTATAAAATTTAAATCGATGATTTTTAGAAAATGATTATTAATTTTGATTTTACGACAAGAGGCTCAGCAACATGTAATATTAACAAGTTTTGGCTGTGTAAATCCCATGTTTTCTAACAGTAAACAGGAATCTATGCTTTCATATGTTGGCGTTGCATTTTCTAGGACACTACAGGTATACAACATATAGATGTTGAACATCAAAAAGATTTCATGTGATAAACAAAGAACAGAGAACAAAAGCATAGAGCATATGTCGAGAGTCGGAATAAACACAGGCTTGAGCAAGTAGGGTTGCTGGTGGATGGCAACTGGCAAGGTGGAATGTATGTGGTTTAAAATGGTTTTTTATGAAAATTTTGAAAAAGTTCTCAAATTAATTTTTTTTATTTTTAAATTATTTTAATATACTAATATTAAAAATATATTTTAAAAAAAATAAACTACTACTGGACTCTCGAGCAGCTCCAAAATACACTGTTACTTTCTTTTTTTTTATTCATCAGAAGGTAATTGTAGCTTTTGGACTGAAGGGAGTAGCTCTTCCAGGTTACAAAATTTATAATAAATAAATTATAATCAATTGGACTAGAATTTATTTAATAGAAGCAAGTCATCCATGCATGACTGTTAAACTATATGTCCACTTGTATAAAAAAAAAAAAAAAAAACTTGGGTTTAAGAAAAACAAATAAAAATGCATGTCAGCCCCGCGCTGTCTTACCTGCCTGTTGGGTTTGCCGGATGTTCAGTAGGCCGTGGGGATTAGTCGTGGTGCGCGCAAGCTAACCCGGACATCCCACGTTAATCAAAAAAAAAAACAAAAAAAAATTATAATAAATAAATTATAATCAATTGGACAAGAATTTATTTAATAGAAGCAAGCCATCCATGCATGACTGTTAATCTATATGTCCACTTGTATAAAAAAAAAAAAAAACTTTGGTGTAAGAAAAACCACATAATAATTAATATATGTGACACACATAGTGCAATAATTTTTTTTTCTGGTCACTCTATCAAATGCCTTGGTATCAGGTGCTAGAAGCAACTTGCAAGAACTCATCAAGCAGGGAGGGGCCTTTATTCTGTTGGGTTTGTGGTCTCCTTGTTATTTTTTAATGCACTGTTCATTTATCAACCTTTCATTGGACCTTTTTCTAGGTCATGACAAATTTTTAAATAGGTCCCTTGTTTTTTTACATGTGAACGCTAGACCCCTTCATTCTTTATGTAATCAATGTAAATTGTTATTAACTAAGTAGCATTTGGGAATATGGTTGAGATTGTGTTTCTTAATGTTTAATAGTTTTTAATATTTAATTTTTTTATTTTTTTGAAATTTTTAATTTTTTAGATAATTTTAATGTGTTGGTATTAAAAATAATTTTTTAAAAAATAAAAATTATTTTATCAAAAAATACTTTAAAAATAATTATTACCACACTTTCAAACACTCTTAAACCAAGCGTGATTTAGCTTCTTTTATGGCAGAATATATAGAGATATAAGGTAGTGTTTATTATTATGGTATTAGTTGTGTTTTTTTAAAAAACATTACTTGAAAATATATTAAAATAATACTTTTTTTATTTTTTAAAATTAATCTTTAATATCGGTACATCAAAATAATTCAAAAACACCCAAAATTTTTTTAAAAAAAAATATAATTTTAAAAAAAACTAATAGCAAAGACAATAAATTGTTTTCTTTCTTTTTTATTTTTCAATTGTTTTACTTCAAACTAATCAAATAGTGCAACAAGTGTGTGTGTGTGTGTGTTAAGTCAGGCAATGATGCTCTCTAATCCGAAGGTGCACATTAATGGCAAGCAAAGGTTATATACATTGTTACTATATTGGGTGGGACATATGTTTTTTACTGTGTGTTTGAAAGCGAAGAAATTCATTATAAAATTATTTTTAAAATATATTTATTTTTATATCCATTTCCAATCAAACATCTTTTTTCATACATATACATGTATTTTGAAATATTAACTAAACATGATTTTAGTGATTATTGGGAGTTTTTTTCCAAATACCAAACATTAGATCATTATAAGAAATAAAAAAATCTTATGAATTACCAAAACATTAGGAAACAACTTTTTTGTCAATATACACAAAAATATGTGAGATTACTACTATAACAATTAAAAATAAAAATATAATTATAAAAACTAAAAAAATAAAAGCAATCTTTATCGGAGTTGAGGTCTAATTATTAAATCTCATACAATGTAATGGATCAATCGACTCAAGCATTACTTAAATTATTTAAATATGATTTAATTATAAATTTAGGAATTGATTCAATAAAAATTTTAAAAACTGATTAATAATTTTAGTTATCTTGAAATTTTATTTTTCAAAAAATAGATTCATCCATATTAAGTTGTTTGACATGTGACACAAGTTTTGTCTTGAATTAATTATTAAATTGGGTTTTAAAACCATGTAATCTTGTAATTAATTTGCATAAAAATAGTTAACACTTTTTCTTCATTCAAGAGCAACCTGTTTTCTTTCTAAAAAATATTAAATATAGTAATTTACTAAATCAAAACCAAATTCTGTTAGTTAAAAACATTTGAATGGTCCAAAGTAAATATCCTCAGAAATTCACAAAATACCAAAAAGCCTATAAATGACAAAACCATAGAAAAAAACTCAAAAATCTTTGAATAGGAAGACCCTTCCTAAGACGACAGTCTTCCCCAACACAAAAACCTAACCTCAACTCCGCCAAACCACCTTGAAAATCCATACTATCCATGTACCTGTATATATAACAACTAAGCACAAGAGATTTTGCAGAGAGAAAGAGGAGAGAGAGAGAGAGAGACTCACCAACCCCTCTTCTCTCTCTCTCTAATAACATTTTAACAAAAATCTTTGCTCGAAGTTCCTACCCTTTTTTTTCCCTTCTCTTGTTTTCCCCGCTACTTCTCCCTCGCGGATTTTTTTTTTTGTTTTTTTTTTTGCAATTCTACCTCATACCCGGCTTTCAAAAATGGATTTTTTAGGTTCCCATTCGCTCAAATTCCAATCTTGTCATGTCTAAAACATCTGGTTTGGGATTTTGGGTATTCATTAAAGCATAGGACGTTGTTAAAAGGTTTTGATTCATGGGCAGGGGTGGAAACCAGTTGTTTGATGATAGTAGAGATGTGTTTCTCTCGGTTGCCTGTTTGGGGTCTCAATGGGGTAACGTTCAGGATGTGCAGTATCTCCCTAAAGGAGGTCTTTTTGCTAGTGTTAATCTAATGGGTATGGGGGACAACAGCAACTTAAAGTCTTTGTACAATGATTTGTATGTTAAGTACTTGTCCTTTGTTGGTTTTCAGGAGGAGGGGGTTTTGAAGAAAAAGAAAGGTGGGCTTAAGTTGAAGATTAAGGTTAAAAATCCTTCGTTAAGAAGGCTGATTAGTGGAGGGATTGCTGGTGCTATTTCAAGGACTGCAGTGGCTCCTTTGGAGACTATTAGAACTCATTTGATGGTGGGGAGTAGCGGACATAGTACAACCGAGGTTTTTAAAAATATAATGCAGACTGATGGATGGAAAGGGTTGTTCAGAGGCAATTTGGTTAATGTGATTCGTGTTGCACCTAGCAAGGCCATTGAGGTATCTTTTGCTTATGATTTACTCAATGTAAAAGAGATGTTATCGTGGTTAAAGTCATTGTTTGGTGTGAGTTTTTTTGGGTTACTTGATTGGTTTTGTTATTGTTGGATGTTTTGTGTATTGCCCGATTCGCGCGTTGCAGTCTTGTATCTGAGGATCTGAAGGAAGCTGTGTGCTTACTGTAGGCATTTATTGTTCTTCTCTTTTTGAAGAATTACTGTGAAAATTCCTCGCTTCTGTTTTCTTGATGTCATCCTTTTTGTTTGCTTCTAGTTCATTGATGGTTTATATGTTTTTCTGAGTGTCAACATCGATTATTACTTCACGGAACAGCTTCGATTGCATGCTTTAGTATGGTTGCAAACTGCCTGGCTATTGATAACTTTTTGGTTCAGCTCTGTAATGTTTTGATGATGTTATATAGTTGAACCATGAATGTCCATGATCGTTGCTTATTAGCTACCTTATTTGTTTATTGCAGTGAATTTAGAATTCTGGTTTCTTAAAGTTCAATTGAAATGCGAAGTCTTAACACGTGTGAGATTGAAAAGACTAATCTGGAATCAAAACTAATTTTGAAATTAGACACAAACATTCAACAAGAATCTGTAAACAATCAGTTTGATGCGTATAAATAGTCAAAATGGCGGTTCTGTTCTTATAAGACAATAATTTACCTTGCATTATTCAATTATTCCTAACTCCTAGGTTGTGCACTATTGGATTGGTTTTGGTCTTGTCGCTGCTAGCTTGTATGCCAATTTCTCATACAGGTTCTTAAATTATTTTATCTGGTTTTGATTGTTCATTCTGCCTTCAGCCTTTCTTTTTTTTTGGCTTATTTTTATTGTTTTGTTTTGCTCGAAAGAGGTTGCGTCTAATTTTTTATGAGTTCTTAAGTGCATTATAAATCTTTAATAGCCATCAACTAGAGCTCATACATTATGATGAGGGTAAAATTGATCAGAAGAGTATAGGCTAGTTAGTGGTGCCCAATTTGACTACCTCTTTTGATTGATGGCTTCAACTTTGCCCATAAGAAAATAAATAATTCCAGGCAAGCTAATCTCTGTTTCAGTTAAGTAGATATCTTCCACCCTATTGTTACATCTTTTGAGCAACTGCAAAAAATTTAGGATACTAATACAGAGGGTGAGCTAGCTTCCAGCATGTACTTGCCTGGCATATTCTCGTTGTTTGGATTGCATCTCACCTGGTAAACAAAGATTGAGACTTCCATTTATCACGATTAAATTGATTTGTCAAATTAACTTCCATCTGTTTTCAACAATGGGCTTTAAAGAAGTGGCTGCTAGATGTTAGTCCTACGTGGATTGTAATGAGACTGGAGATTGGCAGGTGTCTACCTGTAGGTTGGTAGAGCTTCTGGAGATTGGCAGGTGTCTACCTGTAGGTTGGTAGAGCTTCTGGATACTCATAGTTTGGCTGTAGCTGACCATGATAATTCTGAACTTCTGCAAATAAATCTTCTTTAATTGATTGGAAAGGTAACCAATTAAATATTTGAACTTCAGCGGTCTAAATTAAAAGCTTACCTATCCATGCAGTTGTCTGTCCTTGTCTTTTCTTTATGTAGAGAGTGAGAGAGTGAGAAGGGTATTGTGTAGCCATGGAGTGTAGAACCTTCACTGTACTAATTAACAATGCCTTTTATAGTCTCCTCTGCCCTCATTTATTTCTAATTAGAGAGGAATAATTAAGCTCTGCAACTTCTGCATATTTTAAGTAACATTCCAGTTCCAGGTACATAATCTTACAGGTAACTGGCTTCTGTGTCTGCAGCTTTTTGCATATGATACGGTAAACAAGAAGTTGTCACCTGCACCGGGGGAGCAGCCCAAGCTTCCAATTCCTGCATCTTTAATTGCTGGTGCATGTGCTGGAGTGAGCTCTACTTTGTGCATGTATCCGCTTGAGTTAGTCAAGACTCGATTAACTATACAGGTATGTGCAAAACCTAAAACAAAAACTGAAATCTTGGGTGCTGATGCTGTTCAGTTTCTCATGGCGTCTGATGCATTCTGCAGAGAGATGTTTATAATGGTATAGTACATGCATTCTTAAAAATACTGCATGAAGAGGGCCCTGGAGAACTCTACAGAGGTCTTGCTCCCAGCCTCATTGGAGTTATTCCATATGCTGCTACAAATTACTTTGCCTACGACACATTACGGAAAGCCTATCGAGAATATTTTAAGCAAGAGAAGATTGGCAACATTGAAACTCTTCTAATCGGATCTGCTGCTGGTGCCATATCAAGTAGTGCAACTTTCCCGCTTGAAGTTGCTCGCAAGCACATGCAGGTAGGAGCTCTCAGCGGAAGACAAGTATACAAGAATGTGATCCATGCCCTAGCTTGCATACTGGAACGAGAAGGTATCCAGGGGTTATATAAAGGGCTGGGACCCAGTTGCATGAAGTTGGTTCCTGCTGCTGGGATATCTTTCATGTGCTATGAAGCATGCAAAAGGATACTTGTAGAGGATGATGAAAAAACATGAAAGGAGCACGAGCCTCAGTGTTTCTGTCTTAAGCAGAAGGAAAATTTGAGGTTTTAGTAATTTTTATCCATACCAAGTTAACATATCTTGGGTTTTTGTCCCTGTTGATTTTATTTTAGGAAACGGTCCAATAAACTTGTTTGCCAGGTTAGAAAACATACATCGCTTTTGTTTTCCTGGTTTTATTGAATTGATCGGACATTTACATTTAAAAAAATGTTAGTGAACTTGAAAATTATTCGATTGCTACCTCTGAAATCGTGGTCGATTAACCTAGTTCCACCTCTTTCTACAACTGAAACACGATTTCGAGCTAGGAATTGGGTAACGTGCTTTGAGAAACGAGATTAGCATAGTGAATTGTTGTTTTAAGACGAACTGTGAATTGCGGCCTATCTTCAAGTTCTCAGTTGAGATTCTCATACCCTTCTGGCCCGTTAGTTGAATGAATGGCAGCGAACATTCCGTGAGCGACTCGTGAGAATGCTCCATCGGCGATATAAGAACTTGGAAACAATTTTGAATTTTGAATTTGGTAAGGCATTGTTTTGTACAACATCTCCTAAGAGAAATATCATCACAGCAACTAAACATTGATAGTTCGAATCTAAGATAGGCGGGTGACATGTCCATAATAAACGAACTCAAGAGAACAAGCTAAATTGTAAATTCATCATTTCAAGCTCAGCTCTGCTCCTCTGCATCTGCTGCTTCCTCTGCAGCAGCGGCAGCCATCAACTCATCAAACTTCTCTGTCTTGCCTAGCAATATTTCAATCTGAAAGAAAACGAATCCAGATTGTCAGGTCCTTCACTCACTCTTGAAAAAGAAATAAATCCAAAAAATTACTAATTATTGACAAAAAAGAGTGAAGAGGAGCTAGCTCAGACGGGTACAAATACTACGCGCGCACCCACAAGGACGATTCTGCAGAGGCCTCACATTATAGCTAGATTGGATAAATTTTAACCATAAGCTACATCTCTGGATTAATATGATCCCCAAATCCTAGGTTTCCCAAAGAAAGCAGTGCAGATAAAATTCCAAAGTTGGGGAAATCTTTATTTGGGAGAATTCCATCCGCTGCATGCCACCGCAAGTATATCCTAACAGCATGTCTGACAAATGTTGTCCAACACAAGGCAGTGTGATGATTTACCTTAGCTTTCGGAACAGGACGCCCTCCTGTTTCTTCCCTCATGTCAACTGTGGACGTCATGATCTCTAAGCATACACACAACACATAATAAGTGATCAGGCTCTCAGCATCAGCTTGAATCACAAAGGGAGACATAAGAAAGGAAGAGAAATCTCACTTTTCTCAACAGCAAGACCATTATTCTTCAAGATCTCAGCAATGGTAACAACAGTGGCTATAGCTGTACATGTAACATAAAAATCAAATTATATTCAAAACCTACAATAACAAGAAATATGGCGGCACCAAAATACTTTTCTTCAGTTTTCAGAAAAAAAAGAGGTCGTATGACTACATTGCACCGCACTTCCATCTTATGTTTTGTGATTAAATAGCGTGTATTTAAATCAGACTCCCAGCCAAGTTGTGCAAGAACTCCCCTGACTTACAATTAGCTAAATCAGCACTTGATAGGGAATGCAACACGGATAAATAATTTCAACAGGCAAGAAATGCATAAGTATAAGAGAACTAAATATATAAATAAATGAAATCAACAGGCGGATAAAGAGACAATACCCATCCCAAGGGCAGAGAGCTCCACTTCATTGTGCTGTTGCATGTACCTCTGCAAAAAATCAACCATTAAATAGCTAAATAACATAACAGTCCACAAATACAAATAATAACGTCACTAAAACCATCTCCCTTTCTCTAACAAGCCAAGGATTACAAACCCTCCACCAAATTCAGAAGATACAACCATGTTTTAATTAACTTCAATAAGATACACAAACTTCCATTTTTCATTTGTTTTCTCATCCACAGTTCTCCCAGCATCCAAACAGAGCCCATAAAAAGAAAAGAACAGAAAAACCCTAAACAGAAAAGGTCAAGAAAAACGAATAAAACAGGATAATAGCAACAAATCCCTTAAATTTTAAAACCCTAAATAGATCGTTAAACCCGTATAAGAGACAAAAATCTAGCTTATCCAAAAAAAAAATGAGAAGAGAAGTGAAACATTAAGGGGGGTTTGCATTTGGATGCTTTAAGTTACCTTGGCGAGATTAACGTAGAAGAAAAGAGGTTTTTTGGTGTTAGAAACTTGGATTCGGTTCTTCTTGTTATTGCCTGAATCTGCTGCTACTGTGATGTTTAAGTTGGTAACACCCTCTGTGATTCCTTCCATTGCTGACTGCTTTACTTCTTTTCTTTCTTTCTTTCTTTCTTTCCTTTTAGACAGGGAAAAACACTACTTTCCAATCTCCTCCACTCTCTCTCTTTCTAGCTAGCTATCTCTTGCCTGCTTTCTTTCTAAATGAAGGCGCGAGAGAGGGTGAGAGGGATTCTATGTTATAAATACTCAAAACCCTTAACCCACGCATCTCCTCCTCCTGCTACCCTGCTTTTTACTAGGGGTTTGCTGGCCGATTTTGTTTTTTAGATACGGTGTCGTTTCCAAGCCCAGCCCACTCATCCTTAATTGGGCTTCTTTTTTCACCTTTTTTTTGAAAAAAATTGAACTAGGTTGATTTAGTATTATTTTTATTAAAATAATATTATTTTATTTTTTAAAATAAAATTTAAATTTAATCTGGTCAATAAAGTTATATTGGTATGGTGTTTTTTTTATATATTTAACTTTACATATAACTCAGTTAAATTATAAATCATGAATTTTTAAATTAACTCGTTTAATCCGATCAGGGGTTAATAAAATAAAACATCATTATTCTCAAAATGGTGTAGGGGATAACATAGTTATTTTGCGAGAGCTGGGTCCTAATGTAAATATCATTTTAATTATTATAGTATGTTAAAACAATCCCCAGTGTGTTTATTTTTAATTTAAAAATATATTAAAAAATTATTTTTAAAAAAATTTATTTTTAACATAATATATCAAATCAGTTTAAAATTTTTTTAAAATAAATTTAACAATTTAAACTTTTAAAGAACACGCTTTTACCATCTTTCCAGAAGATCAGTAAGTGACAGATCAACGCAATTTGAAAATATAACGCAACCTGCAGCAGAACAAAAATCGAGGGCCAATTTGCAACGACAAAGATCTGTAATATATTGAAACTCGATGATAACCATTCGTACACTTTAGAAAGAATTCTTAAGCCAAGTACTTCTAGACAATGGATGAATGTTTCTATAAACTTTTACCAAAAAAATAAAGCATCACAAAACTGCACAACAATGGCATGAACAAACGTAAAAAGTCCAGCAACATCTGCTCATGTAGGGATGGATAGAAACACCATGAGGTAGTGACGACAACAAGGATGATACTATAAAAGGGTTTTTCTTCTAACGTGTCCCTCTCCTTCAGTGCCTCCCAGAAGTACATCTCTTTAAGGTTAACCCCTTCTACATAAATTAATTGATATTGTCCAGTGCCTCGGTTTCTTGTTATATACACGAGGGTAGGCTTCAAGGAGAGATGGCATTTGTCTCAGGAAACAATCTAGCAATTGATGCCACATTGACCGTCTGCGGCGGTTTGTGTGGTGCCTGAGGTGAAGGGGTCGATGCGCACCCATAGCAAGGAGAAAATGGAAGCAAGGAGTATAGACCAGACAATGACAATTGTTGGTGTACGATTTTGTCGACCCAACAAACCCTTGAGGAAAGGATACAAATGGGCAATGACCCAAATAGCAAAGAACAGCTTGCCAAAGAGTGGACCCCATGACTGGTATCCGCTGTTTATGGCGAAGGACACACCAGCCACAATACCCATCATGTTCAGTAAAATGACAGTGGTTGGAGGGATGAGAAGAGATGTCCATTTGAACACATAAAGCTCTGCAAAATCCCCATCCTCGTCAGATGCTTTTGAAGTGACAGTGAAGTTGGTATCGATACCTGCAAGCACTTTCAAAAGCCCTTGGAAGACAGCAAAGAGATGAGCTGAGGTGCCACCGATCACCCAGAATTGTTCGTTCCTCCACCAGTCTTCAATACCAACTCCACTCCATCTAAGCTCAAGTATTCCAGTAGCAAAGATGGAGATGAAAAGGAGAATGAACCACATGCCAGCGTAGTTACTTATCTGAAAAGAAATCGTAGCAGAATCATTGATTTGTTAATTGAGATCTAAATCATATGATCAACTGGTACCAAACAAAATGGAAACATCACTTACCTCAGGAATAATAAATTTTCCAGTGACTAGGCAAATGGCCGGAAGTATACAGTAAGCGAGCAGTGGAAGAGATGTTAGTGGGTAAACGATGGTATTAATGTATGCTAGCCTCTCCAAGAGCTTTAGTCTTCCACTGTATCCATACCATATGGGGCAATGCCTGCTCAGCAAAATCTCAATAGATCCCAAGGCCCACCGCAGAACCTGGTTCAAACGATCAGAAAGATTGATAGGAGCAGACCCCTTAAATGCTGGGCGAGGAGGCATGCAATAGATTGATATCCAGCCACGAGCATGCATCTTGAACCCGGTCAAAATATCTTCAGTAACAGAACCATAGATCCATCCAATCTGGCAGCAAATGAAAAGGATTAGCCAAGGTATAAATTAAACATGATCAGACTAAAGTATTGCTACTCAGTACAAAGCTAGACTGACCTCTTTGCCCCATTCAGTTTTGTCTTCATATCCACAGCTAATAACATGGATAGCTTCTTTCAAAAGAGTTGCAGGGTTGGTTGATGGTGGGATGCCTCCCTGTTCCTGGAAGGTAGCTGCAATAAAAACTGGTGACTGACCAAAACGCTTTTCTAAACTCTTCTGCGACATAAGAAGCGACCTCTCATCATCATATCCTGAAAAGAGAAGGAATGCAGTTAGAAGATGCCACATTAACTTTCTCTGATCGTTTGTAGATTCCACCACAGCATTTTATCAAAATCATGATAAATCTCAAACTGAGTGTTCTGTAGTTTATCATTGCTAATAACTTTGGTATTGGAAAATGAAAGCTTTGATACTGTAAATAATATATATATATATATAACAAAGTTAAAAGTAATCAAAACAATAGTGACCATGCATATATAAGGACCAGCATGCTCCATCATAAACCAAATTACAGAGATGCAGGGCCAGTAAAAGGCTTCGATTGAAAAGGACAGGTGACAGAAAAATAAATTCTAGCAGAAACCAACCTTCAACACCCTCCTCAATGTCTTCCATATTGAAAATGGGGACGGTGGATTCTGTTCTTTTCATTGCCCTCTTCTTGTCAATATATTTCTTATGACCGCCCCTTCCCTTCTTTCTTGAGCCACAACAACTCTTTACAATAATGTTTGGTTCCAAATCTTCCTCGGTCAAAACTGGATCGTAACCATATAGCGCTTGCCTGTTGAAACAACAACCAGTTCCGACATACACAGGCCCCTGGATGCCATCCAAACCTTTCAAGTTGATCTGCAAGAGACAATGAGAAAACTTCAGCCATCCATAGCAATAATACACAGAAAGGAACATTGTTCAGATTGATGATAGATCAACTAAAACATACATCGAAGAAAACGATATTGCGATTGGCATATCGATCGTGCAAGTCAATGCCATCAAAACGTTGTGGGAACTGTACATAGCACGTCTTCTTTCCATAGGCAGGGTCCATCATGAAACACATGGCTTCCTTGAGAGCTTTACTGTTATTGAAGTAGTGATCACAATCGACATTCAGAAGATAAGCACCATTGGTCAGTACAGCTGAAACTCGAATCTGCATAACAGAAAAACCAAGTTAGAGGACATGTTGATGTTTAGCAGATAATTGTGGTGCAGGCGTCTTAAGTTCAGGAAATCAATCATCTTGAACCAAACCATGGTACACACAAGCGCCAGCTTCCGTATAATTAAGGAAAAATAAATAAGCAACTGTCCTTTAATAAGCAGCACCCATATAGTACCATGATCTGTGATGAATGGCAATGAATTTGAGAAATTGAAACAAAGGGTGAAATTCTACAAGAAATTATGATGACAAACCAACGCATTCATTGCTCCGGCTTTCTTGTGATGCTGGAATCCAGGTCTCTTTTCACGGGAAACATATACAAGTCGAGGTAGCTCATTTCCATCCGTGTCAAGCCCCCCACTGTGACCCAAAAACACCTGCTCTCCACCATATGGAAGAAAGTGTAAAGTGTAGGGTAAAGACAAGGAAAGGCAGACATGATTATGGATACATGTAGGAAGGATGGTAATACCTGGATCATTCCTGGGTGATCCCTTGGATTATTTCCAGGCCATGGAGTTCCATCCTGCATCGTCCAACCTTCTTCAGGCATCTTCTGAGCTTTGGCAACAAGAGCATTGATTCGCACCTTGAATTCTTCATATTCTCTCTGTGACACATAGTTATGCTCATGCTCATGTATAATGTTGAAAACAAGTTAAAAAAACACAAGAACCCACTTAATCCATGCAAAATGCTGACAAAAGTTTGTGCAAAAGGCATCCTGTTTTTCTTGACTCACCTTCATTGCTCGGCGCTCTTTGACAAAAGAAGGCTGTATCTTGTCCTTCAGATAATCAATCTTTTGGGCAAAATAAAACTCAGGGGCCCTAGGCTCAATACTGTGCTTCTTGCAGAAAGGCACCCACTTCCTTGCAAACTCCGCAGTTTCAGAAAGGGCTTCAAATGTCAACATTGCTGAACCATCATCTGAGACATAGCATGATACTTTGTCGACGGGGTAATCAACAGAAAGTATGGACAACACAGTGTTTGCTGTTACAAGAGGAGGTTCTTTCATGGGATCCACAGTACTAACAAAGATGTCAATAGGGGCTAACTGAGATGGTTCTCCTTCGCGATCATATCTGCAAGATATAGAGTGCAGTTAGCCAAGCAATAAGAGCCATCACTCCATCACTAAACTCTACTGACTGATAAATGTGTTTAACTTACCTCAATGCTAGCCTGTCAAGATAGGTCTCACGATTGATAGGCATCCATTTTGGAAATTGATCCAAAAGCCAGGACAAGGCAAACCAAATTTCACAGATAACAGATGTCAACCACAATCCATATGCATCTTTCACTGGGTGAGTAACACGATATTGTAAGAAGAATCCCAAAATAATAAGCCGCAGAATGATGACACCACGATATGGAGTCAGGTAAGATGAAGAAATGGGCACCACACGACTCAAAGGTTGTCGAGCATCATCAGCCCTGTGATGCAGGGAAAGAAATGCAGACACAAAATGGTTAATTGAGTGCATTAAGGAGATTAGTCCATCCTTTTAATAGAATCTGAAAGCTAATCCATGCTTCAATATAAGAGATTGCAAGTAATATGCTTCCAGAAGATAGAATGATGCAACCTAAATCATTAAGAAGGAAACTCACATTTGAAGTTCATCTCCATTTGAACCAGTACATTCCATGTCCCCCTTTCCTTCAGAGTATCTGTTGGTCATCTGCATCGCATTTTTGTCCTGTTTGAGCTTCCAACCTTCAACCCTCTCCTTCCAGTCAACATTACCAAGGCCATAAGAATTCAAGTCCTTTGATGGATCCACAATTCTAACAGGAACTGTAACAATAGGAAAAATGATTAACTCAAAGCCATACAAACAATAGAAAGGATTATAAATGCTCAAACTCAGTTGCTTGACTACCTGGCTGCCTTGGATCAATATAAGGAGATGAGTGAACATTCCTTTCAGCAGGGCCCAAAGGACCAGATGTAGTTCGTACAGATTGATTGTCAGGTGTAGCACAGGGAATTTCACCAGAAACCTGACAATAACATCCATATAAGCAAAATATTGCAAAATCATAACACCTAACATTCATGTTGTTCACTTGATAATGCACCAAGACGAGAAGAATTTTTAAATATCTACAGCTGGCTAGCTTCTAAACAGGAAACAAGCCTGATGAATTCCCTTTTCCAGAGAGAGAGAGAGGGACTTGTTGAATTAGTGGAACTTTCACTTTCAATTAAATCTCTAGGTAAGAACATCAGAAAGACCCCTGACTTTAAAGAAACTGGAAGCTCTCAAGTGCAAAGTTTGTAATTGTAATACAACAAGTAGATTGATGAGACAGTATATTACAAAGCCAAGAGTTTTTGAAATACTTTACAGACTAGTCAAGCAGCGCTTGGCATTGTGGTCTTGCAATGCAAACATATATGATGGGGCTTAAAAATAATCAAAGCATCAATAGCGAGGGCTTGAGATAACCACAGCTAAAACTGTGTTTGTGGTCTTGGACCACATGTATCAATGCCAAAGACACCTTAATCTGAATAAGGTTCAAAATTTCATAAGGACGTGTAAAATAATGTGGGTCACTAGAAGCATATATTGTTATTCAATCTATTTTTCAGTACCCAACATGTGCATGTAAATGAACCCTAAATTGATAGCTCTGCATACCGGCTGCCCATTTGTGAGAAGGGGAATTGGTTGAGATTCGTGTCTAGAGGATGAAGAAAGTTCTATATCATCACCCTGCCACTGATGCTTTGCATTGCCAATGCCTTGGGCATAATTGAACTCATTTTCCAGATCATCAACGTCATCTTCATCCTCATCTCCATCCACTCGAGGACTCCCTGACATGCCCATAAAACCCCATTTGTTGATACATCACAAAATGACTACACAACACACAACAGAAAAGAACCCAAAAGAAAAATGAAGAAACAAGCTAACCTTTGTGCCTTCGATACCTAGTCTTGCACTGGGGGCAAGACTGAGTTCCATCTTTTCGCTCATACTCGTAACAAGGACGGCAAACTGGGAAAGCACACTCATTGCATGCAACAAAGATGTCACCATTTTCTGTAACTCCAACATTATCCCCACAAATTTGACATGTTTGTCCATTCAAATTTTTTAGGGGTTTGGGCTGCATAATTTCACAAAAAAACACAGTGATTAGAATACAGAAAACAAATATACTGTTCCACATGCCGCATCAAAAGAAGAAAAATATTGCATTCTACAACTGTATTCAATCAGAGATTTCATAACTTCGGACCCTCACAGCCCGCAATGTAGCAATCAAGTCCACAGCAAGACACAGTGCAAGCCACACGTTCCACAAAATAAAGGACGTGAGATCAATTCAGAGTGCTTTTACTTCTTAAATAAAAGGAAATCAAGAAAAGTAAACGTGAATTCTTTCTTCTTGACATATTAGACTATGGAACTGCTGCCCACTCTTAACATTTTACATCACGTAAGTAACCTGATATTGCTTAACGCATTTAAGAGAGATCCCAAACAGAAAGAACATACATCCTCTGAAGCCAAACGATTGCAATTGTCACTTTATCAAGTTTAATTCAGCTCAGAAATAAATAATTATAAAACATCAGCTTTCATTGATTGATAGAGATGGATCTAATTAATCACATGGCTAGAAAAGCAAGTCAAAAATCTCACTGATGTGAGATACTATGATCCTGGCTTAAGGAAAATGTAATGTTAAGAATAACAAAGAGGGTCAAATCTTCTTAAAAGAAATCAAGCAATCAAGATCAAACTGAACACTCATATTCACAAACACTAACAACTAGATCTAGTCACTGTCAGTCAACAAAACAAAACATTGTTGAAATACAAAAACCTACCAGAAAAATATTACTCTCACAAAACTCAAGACTCAGATCCACACAAACACACAGATATGCAACCAAACCAAATCAAATCAAACCCAAAAAAAGAAATGAAAAGAAAAGAAGACAAACCCCACTATCGGAATCATGTCGAATCCGAACCAACTCATTCCTCTTATAAGACCCAGCAACCATACCAGCATTCGCTTCCATCTTTTCCTGACTTCTTTCTTTCTCTCAAAATCAATTCACTCCCTACTTTCTTTTCTTCAAAAGGAAAACATAGAGAGATAGAGAGAAATGGATCTGTGAATGAAAAGGAAATGAAGAGAAAGGATTAATGTGGAACTCGTCGCACCACTCAACACGCCATCTCTGAATCTGCCTTTGCTTTCTCTTGCTGTGGGCTTATTAGCTGGCTGCCTGTCTCCGGATGTCTCTCTGTCTAGTGTTGTGTGTAGGTGCCTGCTCCTGTCTTTTTATTATCTTTTTTCTTGTCTTTCTTTTGTTTATTTATGTAATAAGATATTTTATTTTATTTTACCGGGTCAACCGGTTACTTTTTAATCTAACGACCCCGCTTGGCTTGCCGTCCTTTACACCTCTCAGCCTCACCTTGGCTTCCCCTTTATCAACTCCGTTGAAAAAACTATACGTGTACTTACCCATGTTATAAACAAAAAATATTTTAAAAAATAACCGTTACCACACTCTCGAATACTTCTAGAATAACTTTAATATTCGTTTCTTATAATTTAAGTTTTTAAAAATATTTAATAAATTTTTTTTATTTAAAAATATCAAATTAATTTTTTTATATATTTTTCAATGGTTTTAATGTTTAAATTTTAAAAAATAATAATAATAAAATATTATTTTAATATATTTTTAATTAAAAAATATTTTTAAAAAGCACCTCATGCTACGTATTAAACACACTTATAATTAAATTTGATATTATATTTGTTTTTATTTCTGCTTTATTCCTTCTTGTAATTATTCACAATTCAAAATTAAAACTTCATTTATATCCAAAAAAAATTATAAACACAATATTTTTATACGCAAATCTTATTTTACTTTTTGATATCATATTATTTTTTTTTCAGAACACATTTTATCATCAATAAAACAATGCAAACTAACTTCATCACAAGCTACATTTAGATTTTATTTATCATCTATATTTTTTTCTTAGCATATTTTGGAAGAGTATTGGTTCCCTATTGAAGCAATAATAAAAAGAAAATCAAATCATCCATTCCAAACTTAGCCTCTTCCGTAAATGGGAAAGTTGGACTGTGGGTTAGAAAGCCGATAAGCTTAAAACGGAGTCGAAGCTACACGCAGCTGGAGCCACGTCATAAACAGCTAGAACGTCGCTTTCCAATTTAACTAGCTAACACACTAACTTCCATGAGCTCGATGACATGTATTGATGTGATTGGTTCTACAATTAAAAGGTCCTGGCTTATTATAATGAAACCAATAATATATTAACACGTATTGATCTGTGTCCGTTGGAATATTGTTTGTCAAGAAAGCGACCCTAGTTGAATATTTTCTTTGCTGTTAACAGGCTGTGCCTCATGATTTACCGATAATTGTCGGTAGCTTCGGTTTTCTACTCTAGTGGCTGGCTGTCGGTGGACTCGATTTGTGCATGCCTAAAATTTTCTAAAATGTTTTCCCATTTTAGAATGATTTCTTTTGTGTTTGGTATTTTCTTGAATTGACACGTCTCCCTCCTTGATTAATGCCCTGTGATTTCTCTCCTCTTTTTCTGTTTTTTTTTTTAAGATCCGATTTAATCTTTAAATTCGTAGTGGTTTGATCCATTCAGCTACTGGCTTTAGATTTAGACCAGTTTTTTTTTTACATTGTCACCTGTTGAATCTGGCTAACTTGATTTATCAATTTATAACCCAAATAAGTTTTGTTTTTTAAATCTATCTTTATCTAAAAAAATTTAGTTTAAAAATAAATATTTAAAATAAAATTATTTAAAAAATAAAATAATAAGATATTGATTTACCCAACTAATAATTCAAGTCTTGAATCGGGTCACAATCACAATCATGTACTAATTAGGGATAAATAATATTTTCAAGATCGATTTTATCAAAAAAATAATTAAATTAGTTTTTTTAAAATTAAAACCGGTTCAAACCAACTACTTTTAGTTCTGTTATTTTAGAATAAAAATAAGTTTTCTAGTTTTTGCTCAATTTTTTTTATTTGACTCGATTTTTTTAGTTTAATTTAGTTTTTTGGGTTTAGATTTAGTTCGGTTTTTTTGATTTCAGGGTTTTAAAATCAAAATCGAACTAGTTAGTATTAAAAAAATCCTAATCGGTTTTCTCATAATTTAGTTTTTTCAATTATTTTTTTAATTTTTTCAATTCAATCAATTTTTTAGTTTTTTTTTTATCTTTACATGCTATTGCTAAATTTATAGATTGAATTATTTTATTTGTTGACTTTTCCTTTGGAAAAAAAGGGAAAAAATTATGACATTTTAAAAAGATATAAAAACCAGCCTCACATCTAAAAGTAGCATTCCTATAGTCACCATGAAAAGCATATTTTTATTACAAAGTGTGGAGAAATCATAAGCACCAATTATTAATGGTGTGATAACAAAATAGATCCTTACTTTTCGTGCTTCACTAAATTATTAGCCATTTCAACCACTTTCCAAATTACAAGATTAACAATGCTTAACCACCATTATACTAACCATATATATATATATATATATATATATATACCACTTTCCAAATTACAAGATTAATAATGCTTAACCACCATTATACCAACCATATATATATATATATATTGCAAAATCCTGAGCACCGCCCATCATAGGGCCACCACCATCTGCATCGCATTGCCCACATGCATGGACGGATTCACCATGAAGGCAACGTGCCACTTGCCCAAGTTGATAAAAAAAAAAAAAAAATCAAATCATGTTAAAATTGATAGAGGGTTTTGACGGATAAAAATTAAAAATAAATGTATTTTGAGAATGAGAAAACAATTCAAATGAAAATAAAAAATAAAAATTAATAAAAAAGCATGCAAAAAAATATTGATTAAAAATCAATAAGGTTACTGTGTAACTTTAACAAGTCTTTAAATAAAACAAATGATGTTATATATATATATATATTAATATTATTTTAATTTTAAAACTTATTTCGTGGATTTGATAAATTTAATTTAATTTACTCAAGTTATTTTTTCATTAATTAAATATTTTATTAATTTTATTTTTAATATTAGATCAATATAAAATGATGTATATAGGGTTTTGGCATTGATTAAATAGGAAACATTGAATTTATTTATTGGTCAATTTTGTATTATCGAGTATAATTTTTAATTTAATTATTAATTAAATAAAAAAATTAAATTTTAATGTAAAATTATTTATTGATCAATTTTATATTATTAAACATAACTTTTAATTTGATGAATGAATTACATTAAAATTTTATGAAAATCTCTTTGATATATTATTATATCTTGAGTTAAATATTCAGGCTAATCTATATTTGGAAAGTCCATACAATAATATTAATAGTTAGACTATCAACAACATGAAGTGTTAAAATGGGATCAGCCATAACTATTTAGGTGGTGGCCAAGTGGTAAAGATTTGGGACTGAGAGGTTTGCTCCCTCTGTGGTCTCAGGTTCGAGTCCTTGGTTGCTCATATGATGGCCACTGGAGGCTTACATGGTCGTTAACTTCAGGGCCTGTGGGATTAGTCGTGGTGCGCGCAAGCTGGCCCGGACACTCACATTAATCTAAACACTCAATTTAATCTAAAAAAAAAATAGGATCAGCCATGAAATTTGCTTATTCAAATTATGCATCCATTGATTGGGATCCAAAAGTCAGGCCATTGAGAAAAATTCACTCATTTTTATATGGTCAACAATAAAAGCTCCTAATATATTACAAGTTTGAGCAGCATTGAGTAGTGTCCATTGTCCCGCCAGTCCACCCCTTAAAATCCTTAGGGACTTTCATGCTCCACTACTTGGTGTTGAAATTTGTTTTTGATAATAACATGGTTAATCGTTAAATTTAAAATGAGTTGTAATTAGTTTTAGGATTAAAACTTTGTGGTAAATTGTTTTTAATAAAGTTATTTAATCTAAAAAATTAATATAATTAAAAAAAAATTATTATAAATATAAAAAAAAATAATATAAAAAATCATATATTCCAATGTTTTCATAAAACCTAAAACTCTTTATCTCATATAGAAAGAAAAAAGATTTTTTTTTACAACACGTTTGAAACTTTTTAAGTATTAATAATTGAATTCCAAATAGAATTCAATCTCTAAAAATACTATAAAAGTAAATTAGATATCAACCCCTTTAATTTACAATTTAAAAAAAAAATTTAATATTAAAACTAACTTTTTTAAATACTTATCTAGTTCTATTTAAAAAAAAGATCTTTAAAGAAATAAAACGAGGGTTATGAGAATAATATAAAAAACAAAATAAATTGAATTTTATCTTTTTTAAACAAGTAAATTCAACTTTTTTATCAATTAAATTCGAATCAAACACTATAATTAAATTCAATCATAGTAGAGAATTGGTTATAAATAACGTGTTTAGTTTATATATAGTTTATAAAGTGGAAAGTTGAAGATTCACAAATGAATCTCGGTAAAGTGATACGAGTAACTCCTATACATGTGCCTTTTTTTAGCAAAAGTCTTGAGCTTGGGCTTGTTTTTTGCTATAAAATAATTGTTTAGCCCATTAAAAACTATTGTTTGCCAACCCATTTATAAATATTTAGCCCATGAATAGAAAGTTTGAACAATTATTTTTCTTTATCGCTCTGAATAGTTTTTTCAAAAGAAAAATGTTTGGATTTAAAGCTAAAAAAATATAAGTTTCTTATTTTATTTTATGGCATGTTATTAAGGTGAAACAACAAGAATTGATTTTAGTAATTATCAAAATTAATTTTTCATTAGTTTTGGTTTAGAAAAATCAGTATAAATAGAGGTGGAAGGGAAGATGTTGTGTATGTTTTAGCAAAACTTCTCTTTCCTTCTTCTGTATTGTTTTAACTTATTTTGCCTCTAGTTTATGCCATCCTTTTACTCAATTCTAAAGCTTTTGAGTTCATTTTACTTTTAAAGTGAGTGCATACTTCAAAAGTGTAGTTATTGAAATCCTAAAAGGTTGATTGCATATATTCGTCTACACCAAGTAGCATGCAATAAAACATTAGGGACATATATTATATGATTAACAATAACAGCTTGTGTGCTTTTAAGTAATTTAATGTAAAACCTTAAACTAGAGCACTAGTATCCGTTATATTATGGGTCGGATTAATTTTTTAATGTAAAAAAATATTTTTTCTAGAAAAAAAATAAACAAACTATGTGGGGACTGTTCTAATTTAACTTGATTATCTTGGTGGGTTCAAGAACAATCTAGATGGTCATTAAAAATATAGTTTGATTCAAAATAAATATTTAAAATGATATTAAAAAAAAAGAATTGAGACAAAAATATATTAAATCGATTTAAGTCAATCATAGTTAATTTGTCAATCTACACGTCAAGTTATAAAAATAAATTATGAATATCAATTTCTAATAAATTTAATTTTGAATGAAAAAAATAAAAATGAATCAATTAAAAAAAAAATAAAAAAAGATGACCTAATTCAACCTAAGTTAACATTTCAAACTCGCTACCCGGGTCATCAGACCAAGATGACTTAATAGAAAGCAAAATGAAACAAATTATAAATTTCAATTCTTAATCAACCTAATTTTGAAAGATAAAAATAAATAAATAAATGATTAAAAAAGGAACCCTAAAAACTTACATGAGTTAACCTATCAAATCCATGACTTGGGTTATAAGATCGGGATAACCCAATAAAAAATAAATTAAAATAATTTATGAAGATTAACTCCCATTCAACCTAGTATTTAAAAAACAAATTGAGAAAAAAATTGATTAAAAATGACAAAAAAAACTTATGTTAACATGATTAACTTGTCAAACTCATAATCTAAGTGATGAGATGGAAATAACCTCATAAAAAGTAATCCAAAATAAAACACAAAGTATAATTCTCAATAAACTCAATATTAAATGATGAAATTGATAAAAAAAAAGTCAATTAGAAAACAAAAAAAAACTCAAGCCAATCGAATTAACTTGTCAAACTCATAGTTAAGGTCCTGAGATCGAGACAAAATTATAAAAAATAAATTTAAAATAATTATTAAGTTTAATTCCCCTTAAACTTAATGTTGAGGAATAGAAACGAAATTGAGAAATCAGTTAAAAAAGAACATAAAAAACAACTTTAATTAACCAAGGTTACTCATCAAGTCCATAACCCAAGTCACAAGACAAAGATAACCTCATAAAATATAAATCAAAATAAAACATGAAGTATAATTCTAAATCAACACAATATTAAAAAATAAAATTAAAAAATAAAATCAATTAGAAAAAAGGTAAAAAACTTGAGTCAATCAAGTTAACTCGTCAATCCTATGTTGAACTCAAAAAAACTATAATTACCTTATAAAAAAATCTTTAAAAAACTTAATGTTATATAATAAAATTAAAATTATAAAAAAATAGATTAAAAAAAAAGAAAAGAAAGTATTATTCCAATTGCGAGGAAATGTATAGTAAAATCCCTTCTTATTTAGTTTTTTTTAATATAAAATAATTTCACATAAAAATGGTAGTCATATCAAGAAACAAGTAATTATAAATCACAATATTAGATATTAACAATTTTGTTTTACTCCTTAATATGCCAACAAAAAATAAGTGTTCAATACATACATTTTTTGTTTAGAAATATAATGATGAAGAAATCGAAAAAGTGCACATCTGTTTTTAAATATAAAATAATTTGTTTTTTTTAATAATAAAACCTTTAAACTATATTTTTTTTAGAGATAATTAGATTTTTTTATAATATAATTGTGAATTTTCAAATTATACAAGTACAAATTAGTCTTTTTACTCTCTTTTTTACAATAAATCAACTTAATTACCTTGAAATAAAAAAAAAAACTTGCACCAACAGCTTTTAAGTTATTTCAATTTTTTATCACAATAAAATAACTTAATTATCTTTAAAAGTAAAATCTACTAAACTATATTTGAGGAGCTTTTCCATTATTTCTTCATAATTTTTTTTTATTATTATTATGAAGTTGACTTAGAGGTATTTTTACATTTTAATAATCATTATTATTAAAAAAAAAATTATGTAGCAAGGAAATGCACATTTAGCGTTATTCGGTAACCAAATGTCACATTCCATAAAGGTGTGTGAATCATCTTGGATGCCTTTTTATGATGTCATGACATGCATGGTCAAAAGAGCTTTAGTTTAATACTTTTTGTTTTTTTTTCCTATCCTCTTTAATTTTCACACTTAATATTTAAAAATCATGAAATAGCCCTTGAGTTTGTTTTTTCTTTGGAACTGATCTTTGTTCTTTTTATTATCATTTTTTTTATTTTGTATAATTTATAAAATTATAATTTTTTTTTTCAATGTCACTCCCTTTAATTTTTTTTTATATTTCAAAATTAGTCATTATTCTTTTTATTACTATTTTTTAAATTAATTTTTTTTTACAATCTTACCCTCTTTATGTTTTATTTTCCCATTAGGTTTGATATTTATTCTTTTTATTGTCATGTTTTACTTTAAGAAATTTTTTAAATTATTTATTTATTTATTTATTTCATCATTTAATGTTAACTAGTTAGGAATTGAGATTTTTTATGGAGCCCGAATCTAGGATTTCATGGATTTCTAGTCTTAAAGATTAACCCATGTTTAGGAGATCTATTTCAGTTTGCTTAGTATTTTTTTAATTTGTATTTTTTTATTTTTATCATTCAGTATTTATTCAATTGAAGATTGAACTATGTTGTTTTTATTTATTTGACTTTTCAATCATTTTTCATTATTTTAAAACCCAATTCGCTTATAAAATTGTAGAATTGTAACCTAGGTAACCCAGGGTATAGGTAGGGTCAAGTCTTACAAAAAATAGTGAGTGGAATATAGGTAGGGTCAAGTCTTACAAAAAAATAGTGAGTGGAATAACCCAGTATAACCCCATCAACAATTCAAATTAATTTGTGACCTGGTCACCTTGAAAAAAATCTAGTGAAAGGCCATTAACTTTTTTACTTTTTTTCAAAAAAAAATAGTACCATTTTTATTCTTTTACAAAGTAACAAAAAACAATAATTGACCCAAGTTAATCCAGTACTTGCTATAGGTCGACCACCAAATTGAGTTTAAAAACTATAAAATTGCTCACTAATTTAGAAAAATAACTTGGCTTAATTCAGGTTTTTTTTTGTTATTGTTTGTTTAATTTTCTTTGGCTATTTTTTAAAATTATTATTTTTTATCTCATCCTTCAACATTGAATTTTTTCAAAATTGAGCTTCCTTATTTAGCCAAAGTTTAGAATTTTACAAGTGCAAGTTTTAAATATTAGCATATATTTAGGAGGTTCATCCCCCTCTTTTTGTTTTTAGACTCATGTATTTTCAATTTTATCATTTAATATCTATTCAATTGAAGATTGAGCTTGATTTTTTTTCTTTCTATAAGATTTTTTACTAAATTCAGGTTTAAATTTTTCACAGATAAATTAGATTGATTGATTAAATATAAGTATGAGATATTTATTTAATGATATTGTGTTTAGTTTACTTTCTGAGTCATTGTTTTGACAACACGTATGGTCTCTTTGAATGTCATTGTTTGCTCCTTCACAATAATGTTAAAACCATTTTGATGAGCTTTGTTTGGTAGTGAAACGATGTTTTATGATAGAGTGACAATAAATTTTTAGCAAACTTTTCTTTCTACTCTCTCAAAGTATGACAAGTGTACATGTGATTATAAAAACAAGTAAAGGTATTCACAATTAAATATCTTCTTATTTTTAAAATTTAAGAAATCACAAATATATGGTAGAGTAAAAAAACATATCATAGAAAGATACTATTACATTCGCTCGTTTTTTTTTGCTGTAGGTTGGACTTTCTTTTTTTAAACTTTAAAAAAATGTTAAAAGTATAGAGATTTTTTTAACAGTATCATTAAATCCATTCAAATGATTCGATCTTGAAACTTATCAACTCAACTCCTTGTTTAGCTCAAATTTTGAATTAAACTGTATGTTAAACCAAAGTGAAACATTCTATTTAATAGGTTTGAAGACAATTTGGATAATCAGTAAAAACATCAGATAACTTTTAAAAAAACTTTAAGATGACAAATTATTTTTTAAATATTGAGATGATGTCACGGATCTACCTTAGTCATCCTACGACTTAGGTCATGGATTTCAATGAGTTTAGTAACTTCGTTGTTTTTATAAATTATTTATTTTTAAATTTTATGATAAAATTAGATGCTTGTAAAATCAAATATCAACCCTAAAAAAGAAATTTATTTGAGATTGTGTAACCTTATAGAAAATAAAAAAAAATAAACCATGAATTTTATTTCTCAATAAATCTAATATTAAAAAAAAATGAAACAAGGAAAAAAAACAACTAGAAAAATTAGAGACCAAGAACTAAATAAAAAAACTTATCAAGTTTGGTAGGTAAACATATTAAACCCGTAAATCAAGTAACCTAAATCAACAAATCAAACTTTTTAACTAAATAATGGACTTCATTAAGATTAATAACTTTATTTTTTTTTCTTTTTTTCCAAACTGCTATTTATTTAGCTATATAATAACAAAAATAAACAATTGTAAAATTAAGCGCCAAACCAATACTAATTTTTTTTTAAGATTATGACAACCTTATAAAAAATAAAATAAAACAAATTATGAAACTCAATAATTGATAAACCTAATATCTAAAATTTAATTTTTTTTAGAAAAATTAAACTTGTCAAACCTATCAAGAGACCTATGAAATTTCTAATATTTAATAATATTTTTTTCTAATATTATGTTTTTAACTATACGATGAAAAATAATAAATGATATTATAATCAAGTTTGATATAAAAAAAATATCTTACTAAAGCATTAAGTTTATCTTATTAAATTTGTAAATTAAGATATTAACTCCATGAAAATTAATAACCTAATTTTTTTTAAAAAATATTTTTTTCACTAAAATCTTTTAAAAATAAACCATACCAATGTTTTTCTAATATCAATACTAGGGCAATTTTTTTAAAAAAAAAACATATTCACTCCACAGTGCTAAGAACAATGTTTTCCCTTACCTTCATACCTAGCCCCCAAATTGGACGCCGACCCAAACAAAAGTTCTTTAATTTTTTTTTTATTGATTGTATTTTAAAAAATAAATAAATATTATTTTAAAATATTTCTAAATAAAAAACACTTCAAAAAATATTCATATCCTTATTTTTAATATAATAATTAAAAGTTTTTTTTTTTAATAAAACAATAATAAACCAAATCCATATAACAAAGAACGAGATTGAACTCTTGATATATCCAATATCAAAAGCTGGTGTGACACCATTGCAGAGCACCCGAAGCTTCCCCCAAGATCATCCAGAACATTCATATTCAGGACCTTTACATCAAATAACTCACATGAATTCTCCCGAATTATTACACACCAAAGCACCCAGTTCAAAACTACCACGTCTGAAGGCGGCCACATCTGAATATATCTTGACACATCCCGACAGGGGAGGATGCCGCATGTTGACACAGAGTGTTGAATACGTTAGAGTAAAATCAAAAGGTTGACCCTAAAAAACTAGAAGTTTCAGATGCCGTATATTGACATTACCATCCCCATAAAAGCGAATGTTTCATTTCGGCTAAATGTAAACTCTGTTTTCCCAAATTCACATGCTGCCCCAAGGCATTTTCATATACTTTCAGCGTATGAAAAACATGGTCAGACTGCTGAAAGAATACATCCTTGTTATCCAGGGCATGCACCATCTGCATCACAGTGCGCACATCCCATTGCAGATCTAAAATTAATGAATTTGCCATGGTGCAAGCTTTGAGGGGGGGAATAGAACTAAGAGGCAAAATGGCCATTGTCCTATAGTCACACTACTTCCATGCATGATAATCGACTAGGGGATAATATTATCTGAAAGTATCTCTCTGCTAAGCACTCTTGTACATTACCATCCCTCACTAAGACCCATCTGCATTAGTACCGCTGCTGCCTCCTCCCCTGCTCGCTGTTGTGTTCTTCAATATCTGCAACAGTGTCAAATCATTTTATGACCAATGAACAAAAGACATAAATGGATTTCAGTGAAGTTAATTAGAAAGAATTTAGCTTCAAATCCTGCACATAAGAGACTAGACCATGCAATATGGTTTCTGGATGTCCTCGGGACAGACAAGCCATGCACCTATTAAATGGGTTCCAAAAGCAGGGCCATTATGAAAAATTCATATGGTGTTTGGTTGCCAAATCCAGCCCTATTGAAATTTTACAGCCTGAAATAATGGACCCCCCCTCACAATTGGCCCACCACGATAAACAATCACCAACTAGGTCTTCTTAAAGGGGTAGTTGAAAAGGGGGGAAAAATCCAGATGGGTAATAATTGACAGAGATGACATTCAGATGCACATGCTCTATATTGATGGCAATTGGACAAGACCAAGTGGGATGAGATATTCTCTTTGAGAGAATCTATATATTTATTTTTGGTCCTATGCTTCATGGGGGCTAACTCATACACCCTAATAATTATAACTTCATAATTTTATTTTATTTTTTAAATTTATTTGAGATGTTTAGACCAGTTTCCACATATCTCTATTAACCTCTATAAATCCTAAAATTAATAACCAAATAAATCTTCAATAACCATTAATATTAACAACTACAATACTCAAATCTAAAACCAAAACAAACCCTATACTCCCAAGCTTTTACCTCCGGACCACACTTTCTTTTCTTTCTTAATCCTTAATGCAACGCCTTTCATTTTCAATTTCTTCTCTTAAACAAGATGTCAAGATCATGTGTCTTATTATCATATATGCCTCACTCAATTGGCTATACACATAAAAACTTATAATTTATAACTACAATTAGGCAATCATCAACCCTGTATGTTCCTTATGAGCAAAATCTGCTTTCTAGCACGAGGTAATAATGTCCTAACGATTTTATTTTTTTTTCAATTTCGAACTCATAATATCCTAGTATTTCCCTAGTGATGAACAGATATTGGAACAAGACAAGAACGATATAATGATGGGATTATGTAAACATACATGTCTAAGCATTTGATTCTCATTCTGCAAAGTAGAAAGCCTCTCTTCAAGCTCAGAATTCTTCTTTTCCAAATCTTTAACTCTTGTTTCTAACTCAGTCAAGTAAGCCTTCTTCCTCTCCCTTGCTTGCTGTGCTGACACTCTATTCCTCAGCAACCTAGGAATTCCCAATAACACCCCCCACCAAAAACACTAATTATCGACAAATCGCCGTCATAAATGCCTCGGAGCTCCATTTTAAACGGCTAGAAAGGGCAAAAGAGTAAAACCAGAACATTACCTCTTCAGCCTTTTGTTTTCTTTGTCAGCTGGGCTCCTTCCTCTCTTTCTCTGACTTTGGCCCTCTCCTGCTGGCTGCACCCGGTCTGGACCGGCGTTTGAACCGGTCTCTCTACCGGAGGCTGATGGCTCGCCGCTCATCTCTGGAACTCTCCTAATTTCCTCATCACTCTCCATACCTAAAATCAACAAAGAAAAACACAATAAATTCAAAAATCTAAACACAAACAATGTAATATGAAAACATAAAGCTTGAATTTTAAGAGATTCTAATGAGAAAATTGAAGTAAGATTGGAGACCCAGTTGAGAAAAATCAACGATTCTACAGAACCCAGATTGGCAACTTTTGAGATGATTGAAGATCCTGAAGAAATGAATAAATAAATAAATATTATAACTTTGTATAAGTATGCTCTACCTGTAATAGAAAAGCTTTCATTTAAAAAAACCCAGATAAGAATTCTGAAACTTGAATCGAAATAAAGAAGAAAAACAATCAAATATTGAAAAATTAAATAAATTTAACAAAGAAACTACTTTATTTCCATTTTAAAGTCAAAAAAATATTAACAAATGAGAAAGAGAGAGAGAAGGAGAGAGGGAAATAAGACCTTCTTTGACTTCAAGTTGAGGAGCAGAACTTGAAGATCGCTCACTGCTAGACGGCACAGAATTAGCAGGAATTGAACTCGTTGTTTGTTCTTGCATTTTTTTTTCCCTTCGAAAACAGATAGAAACAAAAAAAAACAAAAAAAAAATATATATATATGGCTTTTAGAGAGAGAAAAAAGAGCGGGATATTAATGCAATATATAGCAAATTGTGCAGAGAAAGAGTACGGAGTTATTTAGAACCATTAGATTTAATTTTAATCGGTCGATTGAAACATAGAAATCGTGGAAGCATATGAGCCATGCCGAGTTAGGTGAATCAAAGGATCGTAGGGTACAATCGTGGAGGAATGTGGAGTGTTGGATTGAGTTTGATCGGATGGTTGGCATGGGAGTTGAAAGAGGAAATTGGGACCTCGTGGTGTTCCTTGGTTTCTGTAAAAAAACAACAGTTTTATTTGAGTGTTCGATGTTTGGATATGACCGCTTGTGACAATCACGTGATATCCAACTTAGAATTAGGGTTCGATCAAAATTCCAAATCTCCAATCCATTGGAAACTGACCACTCATTTTGATTTATTTCATAGCTGTGAAAGTTGATTCGAGGTTGTTCTTGGATATGATGGATGAATAAAAAAAAAAACAATACAATGTTGCTTGAACAGAAAAAACAAAATAATATAGTTTTTTATTTTTTATGTTTTAAAAGTATTTAAAAAATTAATTTTTTATTAAAATTAAAATTAAAATGTTTTAATATTTTTAAATTATTTAAACTAATTCTCAAGCTAATTGAAGTTGTGTGTTTTGTAACGTGGCTGTAGTTATTTTTTAAAGTATTTTTTATTTAGAAAAATATATAAATATTATTTTTAAATAAAATTAGCATATTAAAATGATTTGAAAATATTAAAAATATATTATTTTTTAAAAATTAATTTTTTAAAAATATTTTTAAAATACAATAAATTGAAACATTGTTGAAGCATGTTCATCACTGCCTTTCTTTTGGTTTTGAAGCCGTTTGGAGAAATAATTACGTTGAAGTAACTGTTATTAGTAGTTTTTTTTTTTTTTTATAAGAGAAAGGCTGGTATTAGTGTAGCTTTATATTTTACATGATATGCATATGCAGTTTTTTAAAATTTTAATTTATTTAAAATTTAATTCGTTAATTTTAGACTTGTTTATTTTTCAAATTATGTTTTATTTGAATTCTTTTCATTTGTTTTTACATGTTTTTTTATAAAGGAATTGTTGTATGTGAAAGTCCCATGACTACTGAAAAATTAATTTCTTATATTTTTTATTATGGTTTGTATTTTTATTTTCTGTTGAATGCAATTATGTTTTTTTTAAACAAAATTCGTTGAATAATGGATGTGACCCTACAAAAACAGTAAAAAGACTTGACTAGTTTAAAATATTGTTAACAGAGGTTACTCAATAAAATAATGTTTTTTTATAATCAAAATTATTTGAATAATAGATTTAACCCTTAAAAAACTATAAAAAAACTCAATTAGACCACAGGTTTTATGAATTGATTTAAGTTGAAGTGTTTTTAAAAATTATTTTTTTTTAATTTTATTTTTTAATATTAGATTATTTTTTAATTTAGCTTCATCATACCTTTTGATTTATGTTTTATTAGATTATTTTATTTGCATGATATAAATTGTAGAATTTGATTAACTTGCTTGGTTTACTAGATTTTTTAATTAAATTTTTTAATTTTATTATTTTGCATTGAATTTATTTAAAATTAGAATTTTTTTCTCTTAATTTCATAATATGTCTTGTATTTTTAGCATAATTGCTCATATTGGCTCACATTATTATTATTATTTTTATAATTTCTTTTTTCACATTTGATTTGCTAGAACTTTAGCTTTGTTCTAGCAACCGTTCTAGTTTTGGTTTTCATGTTTAATTTTTTGTTTACGTTGGTCACTTTAGTGTAGTTATTATATATTCTCTTATTATCTAATTAAATTGTACCTTTTTCTTTTTTTTTTCTCAATTGGGCTTATGGCACGCTCGTGACAAGTGACATGTACTATTTTGCAATTTAATGGTTTCACAATTTCGAAAGAATAAGTTGTTTTGAATTTGATATTTTTCCATTAAATTTTATTTAATTTTATTTAATTTTTCCTCCAATGCACGTCGATGGTGATTATTGTTAGAAATTAATAATTAACTGCTCTCGATGACAATGATGATCAGAAGTGACGAGTTGGAAAAATAGTTACCATCTAAAATTATCCCAATAGAGTGCAAGAATTTGACATGGCAGCCATTAAACAAGACCCTGAGTATCCTGAACAATAGAACTACGAGGATGACAAATAGCTGGCTCAATAGAGAGATGGTGCACAACTTCTATGGATTCTTTTCCATGAAGAAAGAAGTATATAGCTCCAATTCTTTATCTATATATAAAATAAATTATTATTTGATATTTGATAATATTATAAAAATAAATAAAAAATATTTTTTGGTATTTTATTATGCCATAAATAAATTGAAAATAACTTAATAATGTTTTAATTTTTAAATTTAACAAGATAATAAAGATCAAAACTAGTAGATAAAAAAATTGGAGGCTGAAATTAAAAAAAACTATAATTTATCTTAAATAAAATAAATAGAAATTAAAAAAATAAAAAACAAATTCGATAGGTAAAAAAATTTTAATTGAGAAAATAACAATAAAAAGAATGATGGCCAGATAAGATATATAACAATTAAAAAATTAAAGATCAAATTTGATATAGTCAGTAAATATCATAATATTTTTGAATGCTTTGCAACTTCTAAACAACGTATTTCGCTAAAAATAAAAGAAAAATATTTATAAAAAAACCAAGTCAAGTTTTTTATTTATCTAGAATGTATTTTTCATTGATTAACTTTGTTTAACAATAAATAAACACGATAATACTCAATACCCAAAAAACTTATGGTCTAAAAAATAAAAATAAATGAAACTAATTGAATAAACTCACACCCAAAAAATATTTTACATATGGCTAAACATACCATAAAAATTATTTAAAAATGAATATTTTTTTTAAATAATGTTCATTTGCGTGTATTTATAAATATAAAATTATAGATGAATTATAATACTATCTTGAAAAATCAAACACAAACATTTAAAAAAAATTATATTAAAAAAATATGCAAAACCCGTGACCTTAAGTCATGAATTCAGAATAAATCTATAGAAAAGAAATTGAAGATAATCATAAAACTAATGTTTAAAAAAAAACTAATGCAGGATGATAAGATCTTAGGAAATCAAATTCTCAACAAATCAAATATTGGAAGATGAAATTAGAACAAAAAATCAATCACATAAAATAATCTAAAAAAAATAAGAGTGAAAATAAAAAAATAATAACTAGAGGGCAAACAAAAATTTCAATTTGAGGGTTCAATGGAATTGAAAAATAGCCTTAAAAAAATAAAAAAATAAAAGAGTGAGAGTGAAATTATATAAAAAAATAAAACAACATAAACTTTGATTGAATGATGAAATTGAAAGGAAAAAAAATAATAAAAAGATCAAAAGAACAAATTAAAAACAAAGGGATAATGACTGAAATGAAAAATAAAATATATAAGAAATTGTAATTGAATGACTAAGTTAATTTTTTTTTTTTTCATAAAAGGAATAAAAAATCAAAGAAAAAAGGGCTAAAATTGATAAACAAAATACAAAAAAGATAATCATAGACTTTATCTTGTAGGAAAGAGAAAAGAAGAAAACAAAAATAGCCATCGGCGATAATCCAACCGTCATATATTATCACATGTAATACCATGTAAAAAAAAATATAGTGACATATTTAAAGAGACAACAAAAGGTGATATTAGGCTATCGAGTGGTGTTGAATACATTATCTAAATTATGTGTATCTAATACGTAACAACAATTTTTCTAATTAAAAAAATTAAAAAATCAACATAAAAATATAAAAATACCTACATGATCCTGATAATTACTTAAAAAACTTGTTTGAAAATACAAAAATACCTTGGAATGAAAACCTAGTTTTTTTCTTTTAAAGGTCAAATTCATATCTTTATTGTTTATGAAAAATAAAACAAAACCCTTTGTCCCACAACCCGATATTTTTTTAATTCTAAAGCTAAATAAATATTTTTATTGTTTAAAAATTTATATAAAATAAAAATATTTTTTGTTTATTTGCTCAAAGTTTTATTAATTTCAAAAATAAAATTATATTTTTACTGTGAAAAAATATATATAGAAGCTCCCAAATAATCTTTTAATAATCAATAGATAAGAAAGAAAAAACAATTCCAATGCACCCAGCAACAAATACCATTTTTTCTACTCTGGAAAAAAAAATCGCTTGGAATCTTGCCTTGGCCGGTTTAATGAAAAACCCATTTTTTATAAATAACATCATTTAATTTTTTTTTTCCTCTCGAAACATCACGATTTTAAGAGCTTTTCTTTTTTTTTTTTAAAAAAAAGAGTTGACTTACCGTACCAATAATACGGCCTTGAAAGGGCTTCTAATTTTTCTTTTTTACTTGAATAGTTGAGCTAACCCTTGGAATTTTGTAAGTATTTTTTATAACTATATTAGGTGATTACTCGGTGCACGAGTGTGCATTGGACGAGCAGGGTTCCATCACTAGCGACTGACTGCTTAACATTTTTAAACGTAAAAGAATAACTTATTTAAAAATTTAGATTATTAGGTAGAGTTTTAAAATATAATTTATATTATTTTTTAATATAATTTTTTTGAATTTAAAACTTATATAAATTTATATTATCTTATGTTTAATTTTTTTATCAAATAAATAAAAATAACACGAAATCATTTAATTATCAACATTTTGATATAAAGATCTATCTCATTTAAAAACTTAAGCAGTAAGTGGTTAGATAAGACTTAAGATATAATTTATATTTTTTTAATACTAAAATATTAATAATTTTAGAATTAAATCATGCTATAGTTTCTCATACGTCGTAAAAAAAGAACAATTCATCCAATTTAAACTCTTCTCAGGTGGAATCTAAACCATATTTCTTTAAACAATGACTTCGAAAGTTTGCCATGACAAGTCTCGCTGCTACGATGAACATCTAGTTTTAGCTTTTTCCCAGTCTTGAATGGTCTATTTCTACAGTAATAGGAGTATATGCTCTTGATTTTTGCATCCCTAGCCAAGCAATATATATAGGCTCGCTTTTACACTTGTTTGTTTTCACATCCCAGTGATTCTCCACTCTCTTACCCCTTCATATCCTGATAAAACTTTGTATGCATCCTGCCTTCTTTCGACTGCTTTTTGGAAAAAAATGATATGAACTTGTGCTTTGCTTGTGATGATCATTAAGGTGAAGGTACACTGTATTTTCCACAGCTTGGATATTTGGGCAAGAAAACTGTATGAAAGTTAAGAAGATTTCGTACACTGTATTTTCCACAGCTTGGATACTTGGGCAAGAAAACTGTATGGAAGTTAAGAAGATTTCGTGGTAGAAATCTTGCTAGTATGATACGATTAATGCCATCATTCATGGCCATCACCTGTAAAGCAGAATCTTCTTTCGACATCTCCACGAATTGCCAAATTATTGCAGTAACTTGAAAGCGAATGATTTATATGTCTGGTCTAAATGCATTAACGATATTCTAAAGGGAAACGCTGTGCACCTTTCAGGCTTCTAGGTTGATCAGCCCATGCATATGAATCATGATGTTTCTGGGTTTTTCTGGGGGTAGTTTATTTTGGTTTAAGGGTTTAGACAGTCTCCTCTTTCGACAGGGATGCCATAATACATTAAACATAACGTAACTGCAATCGTTGCCAGCAGGTATTAATCCTCTCTTTCTCTTCTACTAAGCGAGAGAAAGAGACATGGCTCAATTTTGAGAATGCCACTACCATGGCTGCTAAACTAAAAGAAATGTAAAGAGCAACAAATCAATAAATGAAAGATGCAGATACCTGCATGCATAACTTCCATAGCCATCGATCTTCCTAAGGAATTAATCACTTGCTGCTAAAAAGTAAATTTGAAAACAGTTTTCTTTTTTCTGATTTGGATTTAGGGATGGCCAGAGGCTTTCCAAAAGAATGATTGATGGGGGCAGTTGAGTAGCTGCGAGGGAAAGCAGTGGGTTCTGCCGTCGATTTGCCGGGATCTGTCATGCTGACAACTCTCGCACTCTGGCATGGCCTTAGTTCCTTGTAGTACACCTTGTCCTCCTTTAAGAAGTATATATCTTCCCATACCACTCCCGATGAGCCCTGCCTCCTAAAAGCTGTCGACCTTTGCAGAGTTGCCATGTCCTTAGTTCTTGATTACTCTTATTATTGTATGTGGATTGGGAGATTGTGATACGAGAATAGTTGCTGTCTTAAGCATATATAGCAGATGGTGGCAGAGACAATTTGAAGTTAAGAATTACAAGTAAATAGGCCATAAGATGGGATCCAAGGAGGGGAAAGCATTTTGCCATGCCGACTAACAAAAAGAGTACAAATCTTGTTTGAAAACACCCTTGTCCAAAGCCATTGTTTTACCAAGATGGAGACCGAGCAATTTTCACTAGAAACAGCAAAAGCTCTACGATATTGTCGAGGGAAATTTTGTAGCTATTCTTGAATTCTGTCGAATCAAATACTGGAGGATATCTTCTAAGCATATAAGACAAGCCGGAGTGCACAATCCACTTTCCTACACAATTTATCAAGCTTGGCACTCCTGCCAAAAATTGGTATTCTTTGTGTATTTTCATTTTGTTGAAGCCAAAGGATTTGATGTTCTTATATTTGGCATAAGAAATCTAGTTGATAGTTTTGTCCCCATTTAGGAAGGTTAGTTGATAGTTTTGTCCCCATTTAGGAAGGTTAGGTGAGAAAGTAGATATTCATTCGTGCATTGAAGGTGTGAGATTTGAGAATTATGTTAGGGTTGGTGTTGTTGCTAAAATATTGTTTGTTTAAAATTAATATTTTTATGTTTTTTAATTATATGATATGCTAATATTAAAAATAAAATTTAAAAAATAAAAAAATTATTTTTATATTTTATAAATAAAAAAATATTTTAAAACATAACACCTACTATATTTCTAAAAAGACTTAAGTCATGTCTGAATTTTTATATACCCACAACCCATTTATTCACTTGCAACCTTTATTTGTACCTAATAAACATGTATGTGGTTGAATCGAGTGAAAGATCTTCTTCACCCATCAAGTATAAGTATGTAAACTAACCTTATTGAAAATAAATGGTTATTTCTTTAGAAAATTTTATAACATCTCACAAAATTATATCTTAATAAATTACAAATAATCTTATTTTTCTAAATTATATTTGAAAATTAATATTGCAAATGACTAAAAAATTAAGATTTTATCATAATCTCTAATGTTTTGAGGATAGTAAATCTTTCCTACCAAGAAAAATTACATTAATTTGAAGTCAATGTCATTTTGAAATATAAAAATACCCATGACTTGATTTTCTCTTTCCCCTTGTTTTCCTCCACCTTGCCTCTTTCTCCTCTCTTTTCCTTTTTATTCTTCCTCTCCTTCCTTCCCCTTTGTTATTAGAGACCATCACCCTTAAGCTATTGAAATTAAAATCTACTATAATCTTCTCTAGCCATTGTGGTGCTTGGATGGAAGGATGAGAAACAAAGGATGATAGCTTATAATTGGCATGAGTGTTCGATGTGGTAGAGAAAGAGGATGACACGAGTTTGACGGTATGTAGGTTGTGTTCAGGCGTGACTAGTTTTTTTGTTGGTTGTGCTTGTTCGGCTCTATTGCATTGAACATTCAGAACTGAGACTTGGTAGCACTCTCTTGGGCTTTTTTAGACCTCAAGATTGAAGAGAACTCTCTCTTTCACTCTTGATTGTGTGAAAGTAACGGGATTTGATTTGTGTGCTATTGCTATAATACTCTGAAGGTGACACTATTAATAATAAAGACAGATCGTTACCAATCCAATTACACAGCAAACCCATGAAAAACATACAACATTTCTCATTAACACAGGATTTAAAGGATTCTCATCTTCTTACAAGAAATGTTTTATAGCCTTCCTAAGCTTATGTGTTGGGAAAACTAGGAACAACCGGACACTAATTTACTCAGATCAATTTAACGGAATACAATTCACAAGTCCCAATCCTTTTCCCTTTTTGTGAAGTAAAACAGAATCAAACAATGACCAAATATAATAAAAATAATCACACAAATCAATACCAAGATTTTTAACGTTGAAAACTCGATGTAGGAAAAACCACAGCACCGTAGTCCACTTAAAACCTTCCACTATCAACAAATAATGGGTTCACAACTGTTCTTTCTTAAATTCAACTAAGGGCTACAATATAAATAACATCAATAATAACTTATTCTTGGAATACAACAAGATTAAAGAAGAAATATTTGAGAAAAACTCACAATACTGATAGCCCTGTTTTTTGTAAACATGGCTAGCTTACACACCACCAATCTTCTATCCAACCGTTCAGAATGAAGAGTAACGTGTCTAGAAGTTGTTGTCAAAATCTCAGCCCGATCTAACGGTGAACGAGCTGGGAATAAAAAAATAAAGATAGAAAGTACAACTACCTGTTCTTCCTCCCTTTTTTCTTTTCTATTTTCTCTCTTTTCAAATCTATTATGAATAGTTAGCTTATGTTTTTTTTTTCAAGAGAGACAACTGCCTCTTTTTTTAATTAATGTGGTGGTCCCACCATCACATGGTGCGGGACCACACACAACAAATCTCCCCCTCACGCACCATATGAGGAATTTGTCATACTAGCGATCAACATATAAGCTTTAGTTTTGGAGGCTCTGACAAGCCTGCTTCCCTTCTATAAAACTCAAACTTCTCTCTCAGTAGAGGTTTGGCCATCATGTCTGACATGTTGTTATTGATATGGATCTTTTCAACAATAAATGACTTCATCTCCATAGCATCTCAAATCCATTGATATCTAACCTCAATGTGCTTTGATCGAGAGTGAAAAGTAGGATGCTTAATGAGATGGATTGCATTTTGACTATCACAGTGCAACACAAAGTTCTTTTGAATTAGGCCAAGTTCATGTAAAAACTTCTTCATCCATAACAACTCTTTACCCTCTTTAGTAAGAGCAATATATTCAGCCTCTATAGTGGATAATGCAACATATTTTTACAACCTTGATTGCCATGAGACTGCTCCTCCTGCAAACTTCATCAAGTATCCTGATGTAGACTTTCTAGAATCAACATTACCAACCATATCTGTATCTATATATCCATCTAATATAGGTTTATTATTACCAAAACATAGGCTGAAATTAGAAGTACCTTTGAGATACCTGAGTATCTATTTCACTGCTGACTAGTATTCTTTACTAGGATTGGAGAGGAACCGACTATCCACACCAATTGTATGAGCTATATCCGGCCTTGTGCAAACCATGACATATATCAAGCTACCAACTATGGATGCATAAGGAACCTTTTTCATCTCATCTTTTTCTTCATCATTTGAAGGACACTATTTAGAACTTAGTTTAAAGTGGCTTGACAGTGGAGAACAAACAAGTTTGGTGTTGCTCATGTTGAATCTCTCAAGTACCTTTTGAACATCTCTTGAGATAACCAAAGTTTCTTCCTTTTCCTATCACGTGTGATCTTCATGCTAAGAATCTATTTTGCCAGTCCTAAGTCTTTCATTACAAGAGACTTGCTCAACTCTTCCTTCAACATTTGAATCTTCTTAGCATCATGGCCAACAATCAACATATCATCCACATACAACAGAAGAATAATAAAGTTTCCATCTGGAAACCTTTTTATAAATACACAATGATCAGAAGTGGTCTTGTCATAACTATGATCCACCATGAAAGAATCAAACTTCTTGTACCATTGTCTTGGAGCTTAGTATAACCCATATAGACTTTTTTTCAACTTGCAAACTAACTGCTCTTTACCTTTTGCTTCAAACCCTTCAAGCTGCTCCATGTAGATCTCCTTATCTAAATCACCATGGAGAAAAGTATTTTTCATATCAAGTTGTTCAATTTCAAGATTCAAGCTAGCAACTAAGCCAATGTCAACTCGGATTGAAGACATCTTGACCACTGGTAAAAAGATTTCTTTAAAATTAATACCCTTCTTCTAACTGAAACCTTTTACAACTAATCTTGCCTTGTATCTTGGCTGTAAGAAATGTTCATCAATTTTCCACCTGAACACCCATTTGTTCTTGAGTGCTCTCTTACCTTTAGGAAGCTTTACTAACTTAAAAGGATGGTTTTCGTGTAAGAATTTCATCTCTTCTTGCATTGCTTTCAACCACTCATTTTTCTTCTCATGTGATATAGCTTCATCAAAACATTCTGGCTCTCCCCCATCAATAACCAGCATATACTCATAAGGAGAATATCTGGTAGAAGGTTGGCGAGGTCTAGTTGACCTCCTTAATTGTGGCTTATTTGGAGCTTTTTGCATAACCTGTTTAGGAATAACATCAATATCATCATTAGCTGATTCAAAAATCACCAACTAATGGCTCAATAAGAAAACCACCATTATCATCATTTTGCAAATCTCCCTCATGATTAGTAGGCATCAAAGGTAACTGTGGAGTAGGTCTTGGATTTGAACTAGAAGAAAGAAAAATAGTAGACTCTGTTTTCTCTTTCTATTCAAAGTCTTCAATAGTTTGATCTTCAAAGAAGATAACATCTCTGCTTTTCATAATTTTCTTCTCCTTTGGATCTCACAACCTATAACCAAACTCATCATCTTCAAAGCCCAAGAAAATACACTGTTTTGTCTTGCTGTCAAGCTTAAACCTTTCATCTATAGGAACATGTACAAATGCTTTGCATCCAAATACTCTTAAGTATGTATAAGAGACATTCTTTCCTTTCCAAACTCTATTTGGAACATCAAATTCAAGAGGAATTGATGGAGAAAGGTTGATCATGGCAACTACAGTTTTCATTGTCTTACCCCAAAAGGACTTAGGCAGCTTTGCATAAGAGAACATATATCTAATTCTTTCAATAATGGTTCTGTTCATTCTCTCAGCCACTCTATTCTGCTATGGAGTCTTAGGATATGTCTTCTCCAACTTGATACCATGTTCCCTGCAGTACTTCTAAAAAAAACCCTTGTATTCACCACCATTGTCAGCTCGAATACATTTGAGTTTTCTATCAGTTTCTCTTTCAATTCTGGCAAGGAAATCCTTAAAGACATCAAGCACCTGATCTTTGGATTTCAAATAAGTGGCTCAAATTTTCCTGGAGTGATCATCAATAAAACTAATGAAGTACAATGCACCCCTAAGAGACTTATCAATCATAGAGTAAACATCAGTATGAACTAAATCAAGAACATGTGATCTTCTATGTAAAGGTGATATTTGGAATGCAACTCTGTGTTGTTTACCAACTAAATAATGAGTACATGTGTTCAAGTTCATACCTTTTAATGGAAGGTAGTTCTTCTCGGCAAGGATGCCAAGACCTTTCTCACTCAAATGTCCAAGTTGCTTATGCCATAGATCAGTAAAGCAATCTTTAATTGCATTCACCTTTCATTTGATCACATTGGCTTATGATATGTAGAGACCCATCTTCTCCCCTTTAGCAACAATTAGGAAATTTCTGGAGAGCTTCCATTTACCATGTCGAAAGTAATTGTGATAGCCTTCTTCATCAAGAGTACCTGTAGAGATCAAGTGTAGGCGCATATCAGGCATATGCCTAACATCTTTGATAGCAACTTGCACCCAGTATTGATTTCCAACCAAATGTTTCCAATGCCCATAATACTAGCCATCCCTTGATTTCCCATCCTAAGTTGACCAAAGTCACCAGCAGTGTAGGATGTGTAAAAGTCATGTCGGGGTGTAACATGGTAAGAAGCTGCTGAATCTACAAACAATGGCAACATCACCATTAAATACAACCGCAGTTGTACCATTCTTTTCATTCTTGTCTTCATCTTTATCCTTTTTATCTCTTTTATACTTTCTCTAATCTTTTTGTATATGCCTAGGCTTGTCACAATAACAACACTTAAAACCCTTTATTGACTGAGATCTTCCTTTAGGCTTCTATTTGCCTTTTCTACTGCTGGATTCTCTATCTTGCTTGCCGTGAGAGAACTTGCTTGGACTTCTCCCTCGACTTTTTGTAACAAGTGCATGAGACTCAAAAATGTTTGTTCCTTTCCTCCTCTTCTCTTCATTGAGGATACAATCCTTCACTGTTTTCAAAATGATCTTTCCATTCGGAATAGAATTACTAAGTGACACCGCCAAAGTCTCCCAACTATCCGGCAATGAACTTAATATGATTAGTGCTTGCATTTCATCGGCTGACTCAAGATTCATCAATGACAGTTGATTCAAGAACCCTTAGAATGCATTTATATGCACTAAAGCATCTTCACCATCTCTATACTTCAAATTTACAAGGTCTCTAATTACAAAAACCTTGTTTTGTGCACTCTCTTTAGCAAATGTTTCTTCCAACATCTTCTAAATTGTATAACAGTCATGTTCTTGAGAAATATGATTAATAGACTTAGAAGATACTCATTTTCTAACATTAGCAGTAGCCTTTCTATTAAGCCCATTCCATTTTGCATCATCCATTTCATTAGGCTTTATTCCTTTACATTCAATTGGCAAAGCCAAATCATTGCAATATAAGTGATCCTCCATCATTGTTTTTCATAGAAAATAATTTAAGGAAGTAAGCTTTATCATGCCCGAATCTTCCTTTTCCATTTTAACTACACAAGAAATTCAATTTACATAACTAATATTCTGATACCACTTTATTGGGAAAACTAGGAACAACCGGACACCAATTTACTTAGATCAATTCAACGGAATACAATTCACAAGTCCCAATCCTTTTTCCTTTTTGTGCAGTAAAACAGAATCAAACAATGATCAAATATAATGCAAATAATCACACAAATCAACACTAAAATTTTTAACATGAAAAACCCGATGCGAGAAAAGCCACGAGACCATAGTCCATTTAAAACCTTCCACTATCAACAAATAATAGGTTTACAACTTTTCTTCCTTAAATTCAACTAAGGGTTACAACATAAATAATATCAAGAATAACTTATTCTTGGAATACAACAAGATTAAAAAAGAAGTATTTGAGAAAAACTCATAATACTGACAGCCCCATTTTTTGTAAACACGGCTAGCTTCCACACCACCAATCTTCTATCCAACCGTTCAAAATAAAGAGTAACATTACTATCATGACACACACACTGTTTTTGTAGTGCCCAGTTTTCAAAGCTCGTGCGAGTCTCCGAAGTTGCCAATTCTTCAGTGTCATGGGTCTTTCCTCCTCCTCCTCTTCATCACCATCTTTATCCTCAATATCATCTCCAACTGAATTAAACATTTCTACCTCATCATCATCATCTCCACCAACTCTTGGTGCCTCCTCTTAACCCACATTGAAGTTTTTCAAGGTTTTCTTCACTAAACCATCACCATCACCTACAGACAATTCATCATTTTCAAGGTCTTCTTATAACATAACAAACAATGCTCAAATGCATCTTCCCCCTTCCTCACTACTCTCTTAGAAAAGAAAAGGAAAAAGAAAACACACACACACACGTATATAAATGAAAATCTTTACTTCAGATTTGTACTAAAATTAATAAGATAAAAAAATGATTAAAATTACTCGAAAAAAATAAACACAATTTTTATCTTGATACAATTGAATTAATTACAAAAATAAAAAACAATCCATTCATTGTAAGGAATAGAATGCTTCAATTTCACTCAAACTACTTTCCTCCACATTCCTTCTCCTTCAATTTTTTCCTCCAATTTTTTCAGTAACCAAACACACGCTTTCACCATGACCCTTTGCAATCTTATTATCTATCATACAGTGAAAAATCTCAAATGGGCTATGAAAAAATTCAATTTTAAACAAATGGGTCATTAAAATTTTCATTTTTCCCGGCCATTTCAACTTAATTATTACTAATATTTTAATCTGGCCTTCTTTTTCTTTGAAGAGGAAGTGAATGCAGAGTTGTTGTTTCGACGGGGGGAGAAAGTGAGAGCGGAGGAGGCGAGAGAGTGACGTGGCCGAAGAAAGTGCCGTTGAGGCATTTGAATAAAGCAAACGCCATTTCTTCTATCTCAACTCTCCTGTAGCAGCAGCGGCAAATTCATCTTGTTTGGTTTTGTATTTAGAAAAGGTTTTTTTTTAAAAAAAAAAAATTATTATTTTTTATTTTAAATTATTATTATTTTTTATTTTTAAATTTTTTTAATATATTAATGTTAAAAAATAATTTTTTTATCTTGATATAATTTTTAAATAAAAATATTTTAAAAAGTTATTTTCATCGTACTTCTAAATATCTTCTAAGTCTAATAAATATCTTTTAAATTTATATTAATTATATAATGCTGGAAAAAGTTTATTATCATTTATTTTTTATTTTAAAAATAAAAATTATTTGTTCCGGCCAGCAAGAAATAACTTTTAAAATAAAATAAATAAAAATATATAAAATAAAAAGAATAGTTAGGATTAAATATTTAGATATGTATTTATTTATTTATTATTATAATGATTAGTTTTTTATTTTAAAATTTACTTAACTTTAATAAAAAAATTTCAATTTATCCATTATTTTTTTTAAATTATTTTATTAAACATATATAATATATTTTTTTATTTAATAAAAAAATTATAGTACTAAAAATCATATTATAAAGTTAACATCTTTATTTTTTAAAAAACAAAATTATTTTAAAACACTAACCATAACACATGCAGATCACATAAGTAATTTCTACACTAAAATATAATAAAATAATAAATTTATGATTAAAAATGGTATTTGAAAATGTACTAAAGACTATTTTTAAAAATAAGTTTTACTTCAAAATATATGAAAATAATATTTTTTTATTTTTAAAAAATTATTTTTAATATTATTATATTAAAATAATTTAAAAATAAAAAAAATTATCTAATTTTTTATTTTAAAAAAAGCAAATCACCAAAAACGATTCGAAATGCAAAGTCAATAGCTATAGGGCATAAAGAAAGACTTGCGAGGTCAAGTCGGGCTCTCTCTCATAATGCATTGAGAGTTGGAAAATTGAGCTATTGACTAGCAGAAATCTAGTAGGCAATTGAGCTAGCTACCTCCTCAAGGGCTTGAGTCGAGAGTTCCAGGTACGCAACTAGGATCTCACCCCTCTTTGTAGGTAAGGAAGGTTGGTGTGCATTATTGTGCTTTGGCTTTTCCTTTATTTTTGGATCTGTATCTTGTTGTGTATGCCTTCAAGATGTTTTCTTTTCCTTGTGCTGATACTCGACTTGACCATTCATGGTTCTGGAAAAAGTAAAGTTACGCACAGCAGAAAGTTTCCTTCAGCATAACTGTTATTTACTATTACTCCCACCTTGTCAATTTACTGGATTTTCCTTACAGGCCCTGAAAGAGTAAGAATTAATGTAGAGAGATAACGGAATATTTAGCTGTTCTTTCTTAATTTACCTGCAGATTTACCAGTGAAGGTTTTGTTCATTGTGTTGCCAGTGGTCAGAGTCCTCTGCTTCGATTACAAGTGTGGAAATTGTTGAAGCAGTGAGGTGAATAGATGGCAGAAATAACCAATGATACTTTGGTCAATATCGACGAACTAGCAGCTTCAATGAGAGGGGAGTTAGAAAGCTTGCCTGTTCTGTCCTCAAAGTGTTGCATCTACACAGTTCCTAAGCGACTGCATCATTTGAACGAAAAGGCTTACACTCCTCAACTGGTCTCAATTGGGCCACTGCACCATGGCAAACCAGAACTAAGACCGATGGAAGAGCATAAAAAGAGGTACCTTCAAGATTTTCTTCAAAGGACAAAGTGGAGTCTGGTGGATTATCTTAAAGTCATAGGGAAAAATGAGAAAAAACTACGAGATTGTTATGCGGAAATCATAGGATTTAGCAGTGATGAGTTCATAAAAATGATTCTAGTGGATGCTGCCTTCATCATTGAAGTCTTGTTGAGGTATCATTCCAAACCAATGCGAAATGAAAAGGAAAATGATCGAGTATATAATAAACCATGGGCGATACTAGATATAAGGAAAGATATGTGGTTACTTGAAAATCAGCTTCCTTTCTTTATTCTGGAGGATCTTTTTGATCCTGCAAGAATAACCTTGCCGTCTGGCGAAAATCAAACGCTTTCAATCACCAAGCTTGCCTATGAGTTCTCAAAAGATTTGTGGGACTTGGAGGAAATGGAGGAGAAATCTCAGAAAAACAAATCCCCTAAAGTGCATCATCTAGTTGACTTTTTGTGGATTTGCCATCAACCTCCTCAGTCGAAATCCAAGAAGAAACTTAAAACTCTGGGCATACCCAGTGCAACAGAGCTCCATCAGGCTGGGGTCAAGTTCAAGCTGGGGGCAAGCAAAAACTTATTTGACATAAAATTCAAGAATGGGATTTTGGAGATACCCAGATTGGAAATAGTCGGTGCGACAGAGCTGTTATTCAGAAATCTGCTGGCATTTGAGCAATGCCATTGTTCTAAGAACTACATAAATGACTATGTCATCATTATCAATCACCTTGTCAACACGGCTAAGGATGTGGAATTACTTGTTAAAGATGGAATTGTTGAGAACTGGCTCTGGGATGATGAAGGGATATCAGCTCTTTTTCATGGCCTTGTCAAAGAGACTTCTGTCATCATCGACGATTTCTATTTTTCTGGTCTGGTTGAAAAGCTGAATGCATAGTGCAGAAAACCTTGGCACAAGTGGCAGGCAACCTTAAAACAACACTACTTCAATAATCCATGGTCCATCATTTCATTTATCGCTGCTGTCATTCTACTTGTACTCACTACTATACAAGCAGTGTGTTCTATTTTGTCAGTGTAGGTGCTACCAAACTGATTTTCATAGTGTTTCAAGTTGCTTTGATTTGAGCAGACTGCGAAGCTTTACCTTGTGATTGCAGTCTCTATTCTGTTGTCAACGTTGATTTTGTCTGATGACTCTGTTCCTGTAACACTGCAATCAACTAGCTCAATATGTTGTCAGTAATGGTCCAAGTAGTTTTTGCATGATCTAGAAGGAATTCTGAATATGAACAGAATAAAAAACACTATCCTCTTACAAGCTGACAAGGTAAGAAGAGAAGGAACAATACCAGCACCCTCAATAATGATGATAAGTATACTTGCAAAGCAGGGCACATAAAAAAAATGAAGCAAATAAAGAATCCATGTCCTCGAGACATTTCTTACGTTAGTCGTGGCTTTGCAAGTTGAAACCATGAAAGAAAAACAATAGAATCAAGGTTTTATCCGTTCCTTCTACAGTCACAAGAGCAATTGCTTAAGATTTACACCTACAGGTGAAAGGAAAAAAAAACTATATTTTCGTACGGATTAAAAAGCTGAAGATCACCCTCGTATACTATTGTGTTAGCGCTTGTCAAGGAACCGCTTCAACTTAAAATTTTAAATTTTAGATGAGATTTATATTACTCTCTAAGAGTCCATTCAACTAACAGATGCACATGACAGAAAAAAGAGACTGGATAAGAACCTGACTTTGAACAGAGCACTGATGCTTAATATGTTGTCAGAAAAAAGAAACATCTTTTCATACCATTCCAAAGGTAAAAACTCTTATAGGGTTTCACCTGATGAGTGATATAACATCAAATTCAGGTGCATAGCACCATTTCTCTTTTTTTTTCTCAACGCACTTTGCACCATCGACAAACTTCTGTCACTCTTAAACATTCACCACTTGATATTGAATTCTTTCAGCTAGAACATTTCATCGAACATGTAGTGGGCCTTAAATCCAACAAGAAAAATGGACGATTAACTCATCGTGAACTATTATGTGCTAAAGAAACACTAAAATATGATGAAATTAGTGGTGAAGAAACAGCTTAGAAACTTGAACTAAATTTGCTGTTGCTTGTTTTGAATCAAATGGCGGTTGTGGAAGATTTTGCCTGATTTCTTCGGAATTGAAAAATATGGGCTTTTTTTATATTACGGATTTTTCTGTTCCAGCCCATCTGGGTTCATGATACTGGGATGGGCCAAATATTGCCCTGAATGGCGCAGGTATTGGCCCATGATCTTGATATGCCTATTCGTGAATATTTATGGTTTCCACTTTTATATATATTAGTGAGATTGTGAATACTTAAATAATTTGATTTGAAAATATAGTGGAAAGCGTATTTAAATAAAAATAAGAATTTAATTTAATTTATTTTTTTAAAATCAAACACCAAATTCTATTGCTAAGAAATAATATAATGAAATTATAGTTTACTCAATCATTAAATTATTTTTTCAAATATATTAAATTTTAAAATAAATAATTAAACCAATTATTTATCAAATAAAATATTTGCATCCATCAAGACAAAGCTAACGTCTAATATCTATAGAAATATAAGATAATAATTTCATCACAAATACATATTTTTAGTAATCATTCGATCCTCTTCATCATCAAATCCAATTTCTTTGAAAACGTGACCAAATTCTATTTCTCTATATTATGCATGGTTTAATTATTATATTAATTCTTAAATAATGATATTCATTTTCTTTCATAATCTAAAAAAAATTCACTCCTCTGATAAAAAAAATTATTTCTTATACTTTTTGATAAAAATAATCTTTAGTTAACTAATTTAACTCAATTAATAAAAAATTAATTTGCTCTAATTCATTTTTTTAATTATCATGAATTATCAAATTGTATAAAATTATAAATGTTTATACTAAGCAATTATTTTTTTTCCATTAATTTGATGAGATAAAAAAACCAAGCTTTTTATATGAATACATTCTTAAAAAATAATTTCTTAAACTAAAATAATGATGAGTGTGTGTGTTATTAAAGGGATATTTGTGAAAAAATTAATAATAATAATTTGGTTTTATCTCTACGCCACCTCTTTGTCCTTCCTTTTTATATAGATAAACAAAAAATTAGCTAAAACTTATTTATGAAATAGAGTTAAAAAAAATTATCTAATTAAATACATTTTTATTCCAACCATCTTTATCTTTTTATTATAAGAAAATAATCAAACGTTATCTATCATATTTAGATTACAGATTACTGAAGAATCATACCAGAGCCAAACTCATGAGCTCTCCTTATGTGAAAGTCGAACCTATCACATGATGAGTTAAAGGACATATCTTTTTACCACTCTATTTATAATTCTTAATGTTTTATATGTACGGCTAAGTTATAACCATGTAGGGATCCACCTTGTGGGTACTTTAGGCAATTGCCCACACAACCAAAATAAAATAAAATCAAACGAAATATATATTATGATGAAATTGGTAACGGATTTCGACTAATAAAAGAATTAAAAAAAATTAAAATAGATCTATTCTGAGAATGAAAAATTAATTTTAAAAAATTATAACATAAATGAGAAATAATAATTAAGAAAGAACTATACCAAAATATTTTAATGTAAAATCTAATTAAAAATCAATAATGTTACCATAGAATTATAGTAAGTTTGTAAATAATATAGATGATGAAAATAAAAAATAAATATATTTTAGAATAAGAAAATGGGTCTTAGAAACTTAGTAAAATAATTAATATGGTTTTAGCAATGATTGAATAAAAAAAATTGGATTTTGATATTAAATTATTTATTGATTAGTTTTATGCATTCAATATAACTCTTATTCTAATTGTCATATTGGACTAAAATTTTATGAAAAGCCTTTTGACACATTGCTCTTTTTTGGATTAAAAATTCAAGGTATTATAGGTTTGGAAAGACCATGCGAGAATATCAACAATCAAATAAAAAATAACATAGAGGCTCATTAATGATATTTTCATAAATAAGCTAGGAAAATTAGAAATTTAGCTTTTTCTTCTCCTTTAAATTGTTATTTTGTGCTGAGAAAAATTAGAAGAGAAAAAATAATTTTGAGAGCTTCCTCACAAAAATCTCGAATAGAAACTAAGATTTAAGGCAAAATAGATAAGAAAGAAACTATTAAACACATCTAATTCAATAATTAAAAAAAATAAGTGAGGAAAATAAAGTAGAAAAAAAAACTCACAACATTAAAAGAAAAAGGAAGACTAGAAAACTTTGACTAGTTAATATTTACAGTTCATATCATTATCAATATGATACTATAAACTTAATTATATAAATTTAAATAAAAATTAACAAAGTTTATATGAAATGTTTAAATTCTAAACATGTATTTTCAAATGTTAAATTAAAAAAAAGTAAATTTATAACATTTTTAGAATGAAATAGGATGTAAATGACTCTAAATAAAGCATAATTAAAGAAGAAAAATTGAATTTTTATAATGAAAGTAGAGCTTGTCATCTAAAGGGGGAATGAGAATTTTTGAAACCAAAGTAAATAATTTTTAGTTAGGTGTATTTAGTATGTATAACATGTGTTGATAAGAATTAAAATGGATTTAATAATATTATTTAGTTGTAGTGGAATCTTCAATGTAACTTGAAAAAAAAAAGAGCAATTGATAAAATAAATAATTTATTGTTATAAGTTGGACAATTGAAATAAATAATTTATAATTAGTTATGAAGATGATTAGTTGAATGATAGTTTGATTAACCTGAAATAAAATTTTATGTAATATGCAATTTTTTAAACTTTATGATTTTTGAATTTTTTGAATCTTAGTTAACATAGTTATATATTTATATTATTATTATTATTATTATTATATATATATATATATATATATATATATATATAGAAGAAGTGTACATAAATAGAATTCGATTACCAAGGAAGGGGAAGTTTCCTCGAATTAAGCATGCAATGGCCGAGTTGTCAAGGTGTGTAAAAAGACTTGCTAGAACATGTTTGGTTTATAAAGGAAGTAAAGGGAGAAACTTTAATACGATTCGAGCATGCTTGCTTATCTAAAAGCAATAAAAAGGAAAAACTTTTACGAAAGTTTAAGCCATTTAATTCCCGTGCCTTGAATTGGATACAAAGTTCTCGTTTCTGCTACCATTGACCATCACAGTGTTCTTCAAGAGTATTCTGTGTGGCGGCATATGTTTTTATATATATATATATATAAATAAATTAAAATAATAATTTGTTTATTTATTAAAATTCATTTGGATATAATTAGCATACGAAAACAATCTCAAAACATAAACAAAAATTAAAATTAAAATTAAATAATTTTAAAAAAATTTCTCTTGAAAAACAAAAATAAACGTGATCTAAATTTCAACAAATGGAGCTTAATAATCCAGCGAATTGTATAGTTTTCATAGCTTTTAGGGCCCAGCTGACATTTAGCAATCATGATTAAAGATGTTGATGTTCTTCTTTTATGAGCAAATAGCACCCATCAATTGTCTTTTCATTCCTAGATTGAATTGCAATGTTGGAAATAATACATTGATATGTTGGCGATCATAAATCTTGGTTCTTCAATTTCCAAAGACCGAAGACTTTCCCCACTTGGGGCCTGAGTTGCATGATTCCGACAAGCCATCCATGCTCTGTTGTTTTGTTATAATTCATCGGATAGACTATATTTTAGCCCCTATATATGTTTTAATAACGTTTCACTTTGATTTTTATATATTAAAATGTTATAATATCAACAAGTTGACGCCTTGATGGAATGCTATTTCTTCCATCTCTAAATTTCCTTCGCCTTCTCCAATTCTCTCCATGGCAATATATGCATGGATATGATTGAGTTTCACAGAAGTCCTTGAAAGTTTGAAAACGCTACATGAAAGCTCGAAATTGCTATCTATTGCTAGTTTGTCAGTGGCTATCTAGTGGTAGCTAAGGGTCACATTGAATTCTTTTGAGGAGTTTGAGGTCGGATATTGACAAATTTTAAACCATGGGAGCTAGGAACATTAATTACTTCACCATGTGGAGTAATTAATTTAAACTTTTTCTATGTTTTTTGGTTTAACCAAGGCTATTCTTAGGCTCATTTTTAGCCCGAGGTTAATTTCTTTGTGATAGTCTTTTCAACAAGTGTGTTTTTATACATTTTTTTAATGTTAATAAACTGTTTTTCATCAATAATATCATGATTATTATAAAAAAAATATTAATTTTTCCACCTTGACCCATTACATTTGGTTATATGATGGTTGTTTTATTTGTTTATATATATATATATATATAATAAAATGAAAATACATAATTCACTAATTCATCATGAAATTATTACTTCCATGTATTAGCAATCTTTTAATGAGGGGATGGATTATTTACCACCAAACCTCCATCTCCATGAATTATTTTTTCCTTGTAATCATCCAAGGTTAATTTCTTTACATTTATCATAAAATTTGGCTTTGTGTCTCATCTTTTAAAAAGAAAAGGAAAGAAAGTGGATCTAGTACTTCATGTCCTGCCCTTGTCAACTTAAAAAGCAAAAACAATTTTAAAAATTTGCATTTCCATAAGCAGTTGAGTTTCTAATAACAATGTTAATTACTAATTAATCTCTGGTAAAAACGATATTATTTTTTCATATAATTATGTAACAGATCAAAGAGAGCCATCGAACGTCTTCTCTAGAACTAAACAATCCATTCTCTTACGATCACCTGACAAGCTTCAAACTCAAACCAAATAATGTTTACTGAAGAACTCCATACACAGCTGAAACCTTCAGCAAACTAGTGTGGTCAATCATGGCAGGGCAGTGGAAACCCTTTACAAATAATTGCTACGTCAGTTTGGGCACCAAGGCTGTATGATTAAATGGGTAAGTACACTTCACTAATATCAACAAAGCATACGAAGTAACATAAAGCCATGCTTAAAGGGTAACAAAGAATCTTGCTAAAAGCTATATAATGGAGTGTAGTAGGAACAGACACTAATAAATGCGTGGTTACTTTTTGACCAATCAAATGTTTTCCATGTTAAACATATACCTAAGATCAGGTCAATGAGGGAACCCATGAAAGGTTAGCTTAAAAGCTTTGGAATCCTATGTGAATTATTTTATTTTTTTAATATGTTCACCCAATCTCTGCTGAAATTCGAAGTTCTTTAGATTATACAAAGCTAACCCTATCCGTTAAATATTAAAGCCCATAAAGTTGAATATATATATATATATATATATATATTGGCAGGGGGGCCTCTTAAAGAAAATCTAAGCATATCATAAATTAATATCTTACTTTTCCATTGCTACGAGGGTAGAAGAGTAAGCAGCAACTTTCCCTTTTTATCAATTATAATGAGAGCATTTATACCATCATCATATTGATTTTTAAACCAGCTATATATGAATCTGTCAATATTGACTGATTATTCTCTAAGTGGTTTCGAATACAAAGTTCAATAATAATAATAATAATAATAATAATATAGAAATAGTAAAGCTCATTCCTCCTCATTTAAACCAAACATATCATTTATAATGTCTTGGACTATTAATGATATCAAATGTGCGAAGGCAGGCTTAGGGTTTATAAATGAGTATAAGAGTATTGCAATAACATGAACAAAAACCTCAAAGAAACGGCTGGAGAAAACACCATGTTGTCTAACAAGGAAGAAAAGAACATAAATACCATGTTGTATAACAAGGAAGAAAATATCACTGTCTCGTTCTTTTGATCAGCTAGCCAGCTTGGAAACCAAGAAGATGTTAATGAATCAAGATATTTAGTTCATAAGTGCAAAATGAATTTTGATGGGTCAGGTCAATGTTTTATTTATTTATTTACTTTGTATGGAGTCTTGGTAATCTTGGAATTAATAAATTTGTGGGATGGTTAGATTTTTAATGATGCATGCTATATATTATTATTGATCAAGCTTTGTTTTAGCAGAAGTTTTTGTTCAAAGAGAGATTTCAAAGCTGGGCACTTTTTATGCTTGTATCAGTTGGAGAATTTGGTTGCATCGGAATAGTTTTAATTTTCAGTATTAATTCTCAGACTAGTTGGTTAATTTCAGTGGCTCGTTTATTTTTGTATTTTAAAAATATTTTTTAAAAAAATTAATTAATTTATTTTTTATTTATTTCAGATTAATATATTTTTAAATTATTTTAATGTATTGATGTCAATAATAATTTTTTAAAAATAAAAAAATTATTTGAAAAAAATAACTAAAATCACACTGCCAAAGAAATTTAATACCACTTAATACTACGGTTAAAGATTAAAAATTTCAATTTCAACTATACAAGCATAGATTTGTATAGAGACTCAGAATATTCCAACGTGGTCTAATTAGATGATATTTACTTTGTTTCTCCTCGTACGTTTTACTGAACTCTTTTTTTCTAGTGTTACTGTCACAATTATGGCTATAGCTTCTATATTAATATACATTGCATCGATCATCATTGATTAATGTTCTAGGCCTAGCTAGAACTCATAGAATATACGGTCCACTTTGATTTTTCTAAAATTATAGAAGTGTTCTCCTCAAGGAGAGGACATCCTTGAGGAACAGCATTTTTTATATTGGTATAAAAAGACCTAGATGTATAGGCTATGCTAGTATTGATTGGTTTCCTTCCTTGCTAAATTCCGAGAAGTACCTCCACAGGTTTAGCTTATGGCTTGATTATGGCTTTGGTTTAGCTTCCTGTATATTCTTGAAGCTGCAGTTTGCATGCATCTAATTCTCTTATAATATCGAAGTGGAATATCTTTCTTTCTTTAGAAGATATATATGATGATTATATTGTCCCTACGGATGTGTTAAATCAAGGCTAATCAATTAAATTTTCGAACATGTTCTTTGAATCCAAGATCCATTAACTCTCTTGCATTGGTTTAACCAAAAAGATCCCGTTGTGGTCCATGAAACAATTCCTTTCAATTGCTTTTGTACGTAGAGATGGAGATTGCTGGTAATTAATTTACAGTTTTAAGTCAAATATTCCTTGGACCACTGCAAGAAAAAGCAGTCTTGTAATAATAAACCTTATTCTAGAAACATCGCAATGCCAAAAAAAAAAGAAAAAAAAGAGGGGGTTTTAAACATATTATAACTCTATCAACAAGGAGAGGAATTTCATTAATTTAGATAAATTAAACACACCTTAGACTGGATAATGAAGGGCTTGAAACTGTCTCAAAGCACAAAGATCGATCGATAATAACGATACCAGCACAGGACTACATGTCTATATATATTTAAGAAACCTGACAGATAAATAACTAGTGATCACATAGCTCTGCTTGAATTTAATCTCTCACTTCCCAGCAATGCATGATCTTCCTTCTAAAGCTCCTCAGCACAAGTCCACAGATATCCAAATGAATAAAAATAGAGGTCACTAAGAGCGAAAAGCTGGTCAATCCAAGATTTCTCAGGAACCTTGTTGATTGATTCTCTCCTTGAAGGCTGCAGTACCTAAAATTTGAGCCATGGACAGCAAATATTAGCCTAATGAAACTGAAAACTGTACGCACATAAGGGCTTGTATCAAGAAAATGCAATTTCTTACACAAAAATGCGATCGATATTGATGATTAATACGAAGACTTGTTGCTGCCTGATTCTCTTGGTGCATTGCATCTGTAACACTCAGTCCTGCTAGCAAAGTTGTGCTCGTTGCAACCTGACCTGCGAAATTTATTTAAAAAACATGAAATAATATCAAATTAAATATTTTTCAGATTTAAAAAGGTTCAAATAAATATGCATGTAGGGGCAATGAGAAAAAAATAAAAAAATAATCAACCTGGTGCAAATCCAGTCTCCGGATTTCCAATTAGAGCGGCTAGAGGCGCTGCCTCCGCCGAAGCCATAACCTCTCATCCACGAAATGTCAGCATCAAGCCCACCACCAGAGGATTCATCCTTTGACGTACCACACTTGAAGCAGCTTGAACGACTAGCAAAGTTGTGAGCTCCACAGTTGCCAACCGAGCAATACCAGTCACCAGGCCTAACATCAGGCCCCGTAAATCCGAACGAGCCCCCCGATCTTCCACCAAAACTTCCATAATGATCTCTCTCTCCGGGCCTTGGGTCCCCACAACGCTGGCACGAGTCCCTCCTCTGGAAGTTCAAGTGTTGGCATGACCTGCAATTCCAATCTCCTGGTCTGCTCATCTTCCCTTCTTTAGCTAGCTAGATGTTCAAATTTGCCAGTCATCAGTGCATTAAGATGCTAAAATTTTTATAACCAGCATTGTTCTAGTAGAAATTCTATACTACAAATGATTACGAAGATTGCATTAGAATAGCATACTATACATGGTTTAATGCTTAAACAGTGGAGCTTGAATATCTGAACACTAGAAGAGAACAAGGGCCTTACCTTGAGAAGGCAGAAAGTTGAAACAGAGGAGAATCAGTAGGCACAGAAATGAAGTGGGAAACCTAGTAGTTGAAAGAGCAATAGATTGTTTAAGGAACTTGTGATTTACGTATTGGGGCTAAGGCTGTTTTTATACTTGTTTTAGACCTCGATAATGGGGTAAGCTTGAGGTAGGCAGGAGGGTTAGGCCTTCTTTTTCATATTCTTCACTTTGCTTCCTTGAACAATGGAATCGCTAGAAATTAAATATGATAAATGGAACACTTTGAGACCAAATAAGTATTACATGGACATACATATTTATCATGATTAATTCAATCACACGATGATCACCTCTTCTAGAACCAAATTAACTAACATCCACGAACGCTAATCCCTTCTATGCTAGGGCATGATCATAACCAATCATCAAGTCTCACTGCGTGTATGGGCGTATAAAGTATAAACATGTATATATCCACTAAAATATGCAGTTGTAAAATTGCATCAGAACTCCATTGATGTAATTTCTTGTCCCATTTATTTGTTACTCTATGGTTGATAGATATATAATATTTGCTTCAAGTTAGCCTGCATGTCTATACCTATCACCATGCATATCAGAATATATATCAATTGGAATTGAAGAGTTTGTGGAGCTTATGAGGCTCTCTAGAACTGCATCTGCCCTGTGTCCCCACAAAGTATGCATTGTAACCTGTCACCACAACAAAGCCGAATCAACATCTTTTTGTCCCTGTAAACAATGAACCACAGGAGATTGAAACCTTTTGACTATGGCAATTTAGGGCCCTCGATGATATTTTGTCTCTTACAATTAGAACGAAGGGATTCATGCGAGTAGGGGGATCTGGGAATTGAATGGCCTAAGTTTGCGAGTCAGGATTGGATAAGGAGGAGCAAAAATTCACCATTTGTTACTAATAAATTGGATATTCTACATATTAAAAATAAATAAATAGAGAGAGAACAGAAAGAAGAAAACCAGGAGATGACCCCACTTCTTGTGTGATCTTATCGTAAATAACAATCTGAGAGGTACCACCTGCATGCCAGCAGTCACTATATAGGAAAAATGGTGCTTACTTTTCAATTTTGAATATTCCTTTTATTTTGTACTTCCCGGGACTTGATTGTGAATATAAGTCAAAAGGATTCAAATGCAAAACCCCAATTCTTTTTCTTTGAATTGTGGCTGCATATGAAAGCTTTGATTAACTTTTACAACAGTACTTGTAATACGAAACTACACTAATTTAATCACTGAACAAGATTGAAATTTGATTTCTATATATCCTCTATAACCGGTATATACGAATAAATTCTACATCTAAATATAAGAATGGCTATAAATATATATATATATAGAGAGAGAGAGAGAGAGAGTTGGTGAGTACTCTCAAGAACAAAGTCACGGAAAAGAATTTGTCAACTCAAGATCTCTAGCGATTAAACACTTACATGTAAGTTAAGAAATACAAGTTGTAGAATTTGAAACTGGAGACATCATCTCCTTTTAATTAACTTCTTAGTACTTAACTATTGCTAATTAAGTTGCTAGCTAATAGCAAATATATTAATTGATTATCTTGAATATTAGAAAAATAATATATATATATATACTATGAACGAAAAATTATTAAAAAAATAATAATTAGTAGAATTTGAATTTTATTGTATTTCAAAAAAGTTACATATATAAAAGATGGTTAAAACGATAACTAAGAAATAATAATTTATCAAATATATATTTAACATATATTAAAAAGTCTTGGTATTTCATTAAGGATTTTTTTTCATTTCAAACTTAGAATTTCTTTTTAATTTTATTCTTTAACATTGAATTTATTAAGTATTGAACTTATAATTTGTGTTGATTTTCTTTCTATGAAGCTATTATAATCTCAAAAATCAAATTGCAAGTTTTACGGGTTAGTTATGTTGATTTGAGTTATTTTTTGTTGTTTTTAATATTTTTTTCTCAACTTCATCCTTTAATATTGAGTTGATTGAAAATTAAGTTTCATAATTATTTTTAATTTATTTTCTATGGAGTTATCACGATCTCATTACCTGTGTCGTAAGTTTTATGTGTTAGTTAGGTTGACTCAAGTTTTCTTTTTGTCTTTTTTTTTTAATTGACCAAGGTTAGCTAAGTTGACTTAGGGTTTTTTAATCTTTTTTTTTCTATGGAGTTATCACAATCTTATTATCTAGGTTGCGAGTTTTACAGATTAGTCCGGTTAACTTAGGTTTTTTTTTCTTTTTTAAATGATTTTTTAAAGTTTATCCATCATCATTGAGTTAATAGAGAATTAAACTATATAATATTTTTTTATTTGCTTTCTATGAAGTTATCATGGTCTCCTAATCTAGGTTTGACAAATAAATCCAAGTTGACTTGAGTAATTTTTATTTTTTATTTTATTTTAATAATTTAGTATTAGATTAATTAGTAATTGAACTTTATAATTTTTTTTATTTGATTTCTATAGGGTTATCACGGTTTTATGACTCGGTTTTCAGGTTAGACTTGTTGACTTAAGTTTTTTTTTTTAACTAATTTTTTTTAATTTCATCCTTAAATATTAGGTTAATTGAAAATTAGACTTCATAATTTATTTCAATTTAAGTTCTATAAGGTTATCCTGATCTCGTGACCCTAATCATGATTTTGGTCAAGTGACTCATTAATTTTTTTATGTTCATTTTTTAATTGATAATTTTAATCTCATCCTTCAATATTAAGTTTAGTGATAATTGAACTTCATAATTTATTTTAATTTGTTTTATATAGTTTTATTTTAGTCTTATAATCCAAGTATGACAAATTAACTAGGATTGACCCAGCTCATTTTTTAATTTGAATTTTATTTTCAACTTTATCCGTTAATATTTAGTTTATTAAGAAATGAGTTTTATAACAAAATTTATTTGCTTTCTATAGTGTTATTTTGATCTCATGATCTAAATAGTGAATTTGACAAGTTAACCCAAGTTAATCTGAATTGTCCTAATATGTTTTTATTTTTATTTATTTATTTTTAAAAAGAATTTATCTTGATTTTTTTTTAAATTATATTTTTATAAATCATTCATATTGTCTTTTTCGATGTAGTTTAAATCCTTTTATTTTGCTAAAAAACACATCAACAACACTCATAAAAACTTTTTACAGCAAAAAAAAAAAATTAACCCGACCTCCAACGAATCATGTGCAAGGATATTGTTAACTAAACTTGATTATGTAAATTCAACCTTTGTTGATAACTAGGAAAAGAACATAAATATTACTTGCCAACAAGACGACCTTTGAAGCTTGATATTTTGAACATAGTTGAAGTAAAAGTAAAAGTTCCAGGGTTAGTTGTAACTTCAAGGAAAGTCTTTTTGCAATTCAATTAAATATTCTACTCACATTTCTTGAGAAAAGAAAAAAAGAGCAATGGGGCTATAGCTATCGATCTCGATCTCTTCTTCTATGTCGATTATTTGATTGGAAGGTTCGGAGGGAGGATGTAATTAATTGATTGATTAAGAGAACAAGGTCCAGATTAAAGAAAAAGAAAATAAATGGTAGAGTTTCGATAAAGATAGTCGAAGCTGATGATGGAAGAGAAGTCTTCGAGGTTTCAGATTTTGACCATCTTTTCTTTTCCTCTTTCTTCTTCTTCTTCACTACTGTAATGGCTTTTTCACTGTCATTTTCCTTTGCAGTAGCTTCTCATAATTAATATTCTCAATCCCCTCTTAAGTTTTATTCTCGATTGCCCGTTCTCTCTCTTTCTCTCCTCCCTTTAGAGAAAGAGAAGAGAAACAACTACGAGCTAGCGATAGAAATTAGAACACCATGAAAGGCAACACACCCATCATTTTCTTGGGGAATGTTAAAGAAGGCTGTAGCAAAACTGTGTTAAAACAGCAAAAAGAAAGGGGGATTCGATTCTCTTCGGGAAATGCTTCCATGCATGACCATGACCAAACCCCCCCTCTATTGCGCCCCCA
>NW_011499870.1:678406-795230 GCF_000495115.2 Populus euphratica
CTTCGCAAACCCCCCCCCCCCCCCCCTCAATAGCTCCATAGCGTATACATTCTTACTTTCTTCCTTCTACTTTCTCTTTTTTACTCCCCCCATTAATTACAAGATGCCAGCTTCCATGCTCGAACAAGAACTTAAATGCATTCTTCTTGTTTCATCCATACATTTCAAAACAGTTTCATTCTCTCTCTTAAACGTGACATGTCTACGTACGTATTTGTGTGTGTCCAAAACTTTATCTAATGTTAATATATGCATATTTTTTAAAGGTATTTCTCCCAATTAAAAATACATTAAAATAATTATTTTTCTAAAATTTTCTCTTAAAATCATCATAAAACACTAAAAAAATATTAATTTTTTTCAAACTAAATACAATTCCAAACATAAAACAAATAGTTTCTAAACAAAAAGTAAAAGTAAAAAGTAAAAAACTAGACATCTTTTCTTTTTTCTTTCTTTTGGTCCCTCCTGCTATACGAATGGATGAAAGTTATCTGATTATAAATTACTCCATTCGATTGATCAGTTTGTTCAAGATTGTGTGATCTAATTGCACATCTTATATTTCGTTTTTAGCATTGTCGGGTGCATACAATTTCTTTCTTAACATATGCTTTTGTCTTCGGATCCAAATTTTATCCCTAAAGATTAAGTCCTGCAAACAGAACAAGATAAATACTTTATATGAACTATGAACTGCATGGCTAGCCGTTTAGATGTAACGGTGTGATTAAGTTCCAGTAGAAAAGAGGTCGACGATGGTATAAATATGGAAGTTAAGGTCATGAGAATACATTGATATATGACGAATATTATTAGAACGAAGTAAACTTATTTTCTTTCTAGTGAACTATGAAGGGATAAAAACCTTGGAAGTTTTTATATAGGAAAATGCTGTACGTGATGAGTGTTAGGATTTCCATGCACGTGAGGTGGTAGAGATGATAAAAGTCTCCTCTTTTCTTTTGCTTTTTAGCCCTCCAATGTCTTTTCCCTTGTGCTTCAGAGTGCCCAAAAATGACCATTCATAGTTTTTTCAGCCAAACCTTCTGGCTTCCTTAGGGCACAACCCTCACTCACTTGTGGGCAAAGCATTGATGTGGTTAGCTAGTAACTTAGTGATTAATTTCCGTTTAATTTCAAAAATATGAGCAAAGCAGATTAGAGATACATAGGAATCAATTTCAGCTTCTCAAGTACATGTATATGTAATTATGGGTAAGAAGAAAATGCAGTTCATACAATGCTATTACTTTGATTAAGGTGAAAACATAAATTTAATGATATCTTCCATGGAAGTAATTTGCTTATGTGTTTTCTGAGCATGTTCTTAATTTAAAAACAATTAAGTTGCGAATTATTTAGCAAATTAACAAGGAGTTTGAGCAAGTTGATTTTATTATATGGTTCTAGTTCTTATCTAGAGTTTATTTTATTATGAATTTGTTATGAGTTTATGTTCTTATTGGCTTTAATTGTTATTAATAAAACTCTTGTTTTTCGTTAAAAAAAAATATAGTTAAATATTAAGGATAAGATCTAATATATATGTGAGAGAACCATCACATAATTACGAGTAATTGTGCATTAATGTGTAATTGAAAATATATTAAATTATTATTATATATATATTAATTTTTTTTTACACAATACATTAAAACAATTTAAAAGTATTAAAAAAATAAAAATAAAATTCAAATCCTAAACAAATAGTATTTTGACTGGACTACTACCCATAAAAGGCCCGCGGTCTAACTTTGTAGGCAAGGGACTTTTTCTTTTTTTGATAAACAAACAATAAAGAACACACGTTAGTTTTTGTTCTACACAACTGGGCCCGCTGTGTCAATAAAGGCTAGGCCCAACTTGATCATATTCATTTTGGATTGAATAGAATTATTAAAGTCGGTTTGGTTCTAGAAGGAGTTCACGAGTTACATGAATTACTTGAGTTAATTAATTTTAAAAAATTAAAAATAATATTATTTTGAACAATAATTTTTAAACTCAAATCAACTCCATTTTTTTTATTTCAGGATATTGTGATTTATAAATGAAGATTTGATATTTATTATGTTTTAGTTTATTAATACATAATTTAAAAATATAATTTTTTTAAAATTCATGAAAGAACAAAGTACTTAATAAAATTCGATGGGTTTCTAATAAAATTCGATGGGTTTCTACATTTATATTATGTCCGGACGCTTGAATATTCATTTGGACCAAACTCGTTACCTTCTTGAATTGTATTTGTGATAGATCCTATTTTAATTTTTCATTAATTTTATTATTAGATGCATGTATTATAGAAAATACATGGGTTTCTTGACATTATACTTAAAAAAAATTTTGTTCAATATTATAGTAATTATTTTTTTTCAAGCCATAGAGAAAAAATCATATTGTTAGTTAAATAATTCTTGCCTATACCGACTCAACATGAAATTGTATTTAAAATCTTCATTTTATAAAAGTTAAATGCATAATTTTTATTTATAATATGTTTTCATCAATAAATACACACTTTTCATTTATTTTACACACAAAAAATTATTTTACAATAATTTTAATCAAACATATTTTTTTTTAAGATGTTTAGTATAAGCAATGGTTGTAATATTAAAAATAAAAAAATTATAAAAAATATTTTTTAAAAATTACATATCCATCATATTACCAGCACTTAAAGCTCGGGGTTGGTAAGTCGGGGTATGGTTTCTCCCTAATAACTCGAGATGGGTGTTTGCCAGGATGGGCCCGAATTATTTCTCAATAAAAAGTATTTTCTCATTAATACAAATAGAGCCCACTAATAAAAAGCCCAAACATTGTCAGGCCCACAAAAGCAGTTAAAAAACTTCCCGCTCTGTTTTAAAAAACCGAGTAAATAGCCTTACGTCTCTTTTATTTTTATCTTCTTCGCCTTCACTCTCTCAACAAATTTTATTTTTATTTTTTAAAAAAAGTTAAAACTATCAACAATTTTTTCTACTTTCAGTTTAACCCTGACAGAAAAAGATTTCAAGCATTAAAAAAAAAAAAAAGACAAGAAACTAAACTAAAATAGGGTTTCATTTCATGGATTCTCCTAAAACCACCACCGCAACAACCACCATCTCCGCCACCACCGCTGTCAGTTTATCAGATTCTCCTCCAGTTCAAGTAACTTCATTTCTTTATTTTTTTAATTTAATTCACTCCAATTTTTTTGATGTTTTTTTTAAAGGATTTTTGTTTGGTTATTTTACATATGTGTGCCTTTAAGGATCTGATTGTGATTTTTCTTGGTTCAATTTCAGTGGAAGGGCTTAAAATTAGGGATGCATTTTTTTTTTTATGCCGGTGGAGATATGTGAAATTGCTTCTATTTAGTAATTGATGATCAAAGTTGAAGATATTTGGTTCATAGGGATTGTAGACTTTGCGATCAGATTTTGCTGTTGTTGTAGGAATAGGTTTTGAAGTGACAATGGTGGTGTTATTGGCTTTCTGATGGAGGGATGTATTGAATATTTTGGTTTTGCAAACATGTCTTTGTTTCTCTATAGCATTTAGTTTTGTTCAAGTACAAAGAGTTGTATCGGACCTGCCTGTACGTGGATTATGGTTTTTTTTATGTATTATGTGTTAAATGAAGACCCATCAAAGAGAAAAATGCTGTGGAGGCTGTTATGATTACTTATTTTTATTATTTTTTCTGTGTGGTGTTGTGGATGAATTGAAATTATCTTTTGGAATTACAGTTGGTGGAGAGTGTAAGATTTTGATTTTCTCTTGTTCTGTTTCTGGCTTTCTACACTTCAACTTGTGGGTGAGTAATTGGGATCTGTTTGATTGTTTTGTTTTATTTTTTTTGCCGTTGGATGCTTTGTTGATGTGATGAAAATGGAGGGTTCTCCAGAAAGTGTCCTGTACGTGTTATCAAGAACTGTGGATATTCTCAATTGGAAAAAAAAAAAAAAAAAACTATGAGAGAAAAGATTGCGGATATCCTGTTTACGTTGTCTCTTACGTTTCTAGGAATCCCCGTTTTCTAATTACATAAGCAGGCTATCCCCTATTAAGCCTGTCAAAGATTCGCATGTAGCACAAGGACTCCTAGGAATCAATTCTCCTCCACTTGTCTTCACGTCACCACGGATGTTATCAGACCGCCAAACAAATTTCCTGCGAAGGTTTGAGATGCTTGATTTTGATGTTCTTACAGTTTTGAATTTATGAGTTAGGGCTTAAAGACTGTTTACGTGGCAAGTTTATATCTTTCCAGGTTTCAATGTCCTCAGATATCTGGGGCAGAGATATCCAAGAATGATGGTGGAAGCAAGAAATCTGCTGATGGTCCAGAGGACCTGAGGAAATCTAGCACCTATTTGAATAGCAGGCTGATTGTTGATGTCCAGAAGAGCAATAATATCAACAACAACTCTGAACAAGACCAACCTGGCAGCTTCTCAGGGTGCGTTGATGAGTACTTATCTGATCCCGTGGATGTAGATTGTGCAGACTCAGTTAATTTGGTAAGCCAAATTGTGAAAAGATCTGACGATGCACATCAGTCATCAGAAAGTAATTTAACCAACTCGAAAATAGCTATACTAGAATCAGATGGCATAATTGATACGGAGACAAAAGGGGAAGCGTCTCAGGCCATGCCTGAGCAAGATGGAGAGGATCCTAAGGAGCAGTCAACAACTGAAACCAAGAAGGAAAAAATTGAAGAGGAAGGAAACATTGTTGAACAACCATCTCATGTCTGCCCAAATTTTGTGTCTGACTTGCTTGTGGATCATGCTTCCAGGCAACAACAATGTGACACTTTAGGGGCTCAGGTAATACCAGCTTTTGTTTTCTTTTGTGAAACTAGGAGTAAAAGTGTAGAACCCCTGAGCCCTGATGTGAAGAGATGTAAATGTTAGCCCAGTAATCTTTAAGTTAACTATTTACGCTCAACTATTGCCTAAACCCTTTCAGGCTGCTCCTCCACATGAAGATTATGGTGAGGATGGGGTAACTGTCTTGCATGGACCTGTTCAACTCATAACACACCATGGTTCAGAGGTATGAATCAGTCTATCTTAAAACTCATCTTCCAGGTTGGCGTTCTCAGAGCAGGGTGGCTGATGAATCATGTGTATTTCAAATGAGATTTTTCAATTCATCGCTCAGTTAAAATTATAGCTACTGAGAATTTATTATGAAAAAATGCACACTATCAAGTAGCATGCTTTATTTGGGTGGTGCTTCCTGATCACATATTTAGGAACCACTTTATCAAGTAGCATTCCTATGAATCACGTTTTAGTTCATTGGCCCTCACCTTAATAATAAGGGTAAGTTAAATTTATGAAGCTTGCAAATCTCTAACAGTTGAGGAGTTATACGTGCGTATGGTCATCTAGAAAAAACTGATATGGGGAAATTGTGGTGATTCTTGTGTTTTTTAAGTGACGTTGGAGAAAAAAATTTCTACAGATAGTCTATGCCATTTAAGGTTGTGGATTTGCTGTGCTATTCTTCTGCTTATTTGAGTCCATATGATGACTTCTCTCCTCATTTCTTAATCTATTCTTGCATGATAAAAACACGCACCTATGCGCACTCATGGTTTATGTAATTTATAGGTTATGCCACTTAATGGAAGTCAGGTGCATTTTCACACATCCACCGTGAAACTAGCGGCCCTCGTTATTTCTTTTGCAATCACATTTTAGCAGGATTTTTTTTTTAGTAGAGTGATTTCAATAGTAAATATAGGTCAGTCAGCTCCAACGTGGCATGAGTAGACGCTGCCTTCAGTTTGAAGAAGCTCAACAGAAAACACCTATGGATGGCACATATTCTCTTGATTCAGCAATCACTATAATTGGTTCAATATCATCTTCTTCCAATACAGAATTGGAGATTTTGGATTCATCTCAGGTGGAGTTACCCAGCTCTTCCAGCAAGAAGCAAACGATGTTTGTGTCCAAGCCATCCGGTTTTGGCTTGCATCTCAATAGCATTGTCAACACTTTGCCAATAGGATGCAGTGCATCAGAACCTATCATGAGCCACCATTCAGCTGGGTACAGAATTAGTTGCTCCAAACTACCCAATTTAGTTGAAAGAGTCTCTTCAACTGCAGAAGATGAAGTGCTCTCACTTGCCACAGGATCTGCCATTTCCGAGTCTCTTCGCCCCAAGGAAACTTTAAATAAGTTGCAGCCACCTGAGCATCAGGTAACCCCACACAATAAGAGGAGATTTAGCTCAGAGCATGCTGACAATTTTGAGTTCAACCAATCAAGCCCCAAGAAGAAAAGGCAAGATTATGTGATAGTTTTCATATTCAACTTTTGTTTTCCTCTCTCTCTCTCTCTCTCTCTCTGCACCTCTAAACTTTTTATGATCTCCAGGAAGAAAGTATCAAGCACTGATGGTGATGGTTGCAAACGTTGTAACTGTAAGAAGACAAGATGCTTGAAACGGTGAGTGATTTCAAGTTTTCTTGGTAATAGTCATACTCACATATTTGTAATTTATTTAAATTTGTTTGTCTTTTGTTTTTTTAACTCTCTCAACTATTTGTCCAGATATTGTGATTGTTTTGCGGCCGGAATCTATTGTGCCGAAACTTGTGCTTGCCATGGGTGCTTGAACAGGCCTGAATACGAGGATACTGTTCTTGAAGCACGGCAACAAAAAGAATCGCATAATCCACTTGCTTTTGCTCCGAAGATTGTACAGCACGTGACTGAGTTTCATGCAATCAATGTGGTACCAAGCCCTCATTTGGTTTTTTAGCAATTTATTTTTTGACTGGGAAATTTGGTAATCATGTCTGCTTATCACAGGAAGATGCAGGCCTGTTTACGCCGTCCTCAGGTAGGCATAAGACAGGATGCAATTGCAAAAGGTCAATGTGTGTGAAAAAATATTGTGAATGCTATCAGGTGTAGTATTTTGTTCATATCAGATTTTGCCATCATCTTTGTCAAAATAACCAGTTCTCAATATTTCTAACTTTTCTATCTGTCATGTTTAAAAGGCTAATGTTGGATGCTCCAATGCTTGTCGATGTGAAGGGTGCAAAAATATCCATGGTAGGAAAGAAGGTGAGAAATTACACAGAAATTAAATTTTGAATCAACTCTTTAGCTGCCATCATTTGCCACAAATTATGATAAGAGTTTTAGCAATTACAAGAAATTTGAAAATTCATTTCTCAGCCTCTGTGGATTCTCTTTTCAGCTTTACAAGACATTAATTTTAATGACTATATATCATGTGGAAAATTTTACATATTGTTTTGGTGGTTTGGTGAAAGGTAATTTAGGGAAAACCTGGAAGTGTCATAGAATGTTTGGATGCACCGAAAATAGAAGTGGTGAATAATTCATTACTCTTTCATCATAAAGAAGAAAAGCAATATTCTATCAGTGGAATGACGAATGATATTTGTTGATGTATTTACAGAATATGGTATGACAGAAGAAATAGTAAGTAATAGAGCTAATGAAGAAAGGGTAGAAAGTATGGCTGATAACAAATTCAAAATGATTGCAAACAATAAATTTTTACATGCCGAGCTATATGATCTGCGCAGCCTCACACCACCAACACCGTCATTCGAATACTCAAGGTATTTTTTTTTTATTAAGATTTTTTTTTTCTTGGGAGATTAGAATATTTAAGTCCTTTTTGTTTGAATTGCTTATAGTTCCTTTTTCTTAGCCATGGAAAGGAGGCAGCAAAATCCCGACTCCTTCCGGGTAGGTATGTTCTATCGTCCGAGCCTGATTTTTCCATGCTGCCATCTTATGCAAAATCCACAAGTTCTCCTAGCAATTTACATGCCAATGACAAGCTTCGCAAAACTAGTAAAGCCCTCGACGTAGTTTCCCACGGCCAGGAACTGGATTATAACATCACTGAGACAATGGGACAATTCTCACCACTATTTGATGAACTAGCCGATTTTTCTGATCATACTCCATTGCCAAATCCTTACCCCATCATGATGGCTTCGTCTTCATCTAAAACGCGGGACACGGCAATTAATTCACAGCTTCGTCTGTATCATGGAAATGGTCGTCTCTCATCTGCTGGTTCTCTTCAATGGCGGAGTTCACCAATTACGCCAATAACTCGGTTAGTTGAGACCAAAACTCAAGCACTTGACTCCGGTTGTGGGCTTTATGACATTTTGAAAGATGACACACCCGAAATATTTAAGGAATCTCCTACCCCTCTCACATCTGTTAAAGCAAGTTCTCCTCATAAAAAGCGAGTTTCTCCTCCTCGTGATCACATCCATGAGTTTCAATCGAGCTCGTCAGCAAGCTTGAAAAGTGGGCGCAAGTTCGTATTGAAGTCTGTGCCTTCTTTCCCTCCCCTCACTCCCTGTATCGATCCCAAAGATCGCACCCAACAGAAATACTAGAAAAATAGATATTTGTTAGGTGAGTCTTTCTCATGTTTCTTGTCATTTGTGAAATAATTATTGATTTATTTACTTATCCTTGATTGATCAATTTGCTCCTTTGTATTGCAGTGATGTTGGATATACTTCATTCAAGGAAAGTACATATATAGCTATGATCAGGTTCCGACATGGACCTCATATGGTTCTTAATTGATAAGTTAGATACTTGATTGTCACAATCTTTCTTAAGTAGGTGTGTCGAGTGACCACAGATTCAGGGTATACGTGAACTCATGCAAGAGATGTAGTCAGGCATGATCATCATATTCAATCTTTTATGTTTGCTCCTTTTTCCAATTTCAATTCATATCTTTCTGTTTTGCAATTGGATGTTTCTACTGTTGATTTGATTTCATTCATGGCTGGTGGAAGGAACTGAAGGCTGATCTTGTTTGTTAAAGAATGTGGAGGAGGGTAGAAAGTTGTTGGAAGAGGGAGGATAATTATTTTCCCCCTTTTCCGTTGCGATCAATTACGCCTTTCTGTCCTTTTCTTCTTCCCTCTTTACCTTCCTTTTAGGCTTGTAGTATGTCATGCAGCTCGGGTGGGAATCATCCTCTTTGCATGGGACAGGTTGACTCATTAGCCCTGATGCATGTATATAAAGGCCTCCTTTTCTCTTAGTAATGTAAGCAAAATATAAGAATAATGTACGAAGCTTGAGAAAGCGTTTTAAACCGAAACCTACTTGTTCTTTGGCCTTTCCTTTTTTTCCTATTTTTTTTTTGCCTCTGCAACCTTTAGCATTTCTTTCTTCATATCAGAGCTATTAGTTGTTTAGGTAACTATGGAGAAAGAATCCGAAAATCAACAAACATCATTTTTTGCTGTAAAATTAACCTCATGTTTCCACAACCTGTTGGATCAGAAGAACTCATACCATCTTGATAATGATGACATACCAATTCCCAGTTTGGTGGCTAATCTTCTGACCACAGAAAACTATGTCATTTGAGTAAGAGCTATGAAAAGGCTTTTGGAGCTAAGAACAAACTTGGTTTTTTTTATGAGAGTATCATAAAACTTTTGGATCCTAATGAACTCTTTTTGAAAACTCAGGGAAAATGCATGGATATGATTGTTTCTTGGATTCATAACTATGTAAATCCTTCAGTAAAGTCCTTTTTTATCCTTGTAAATAATGTATATGAAATTTAGAATGAACTTTGCAAGAGACTCACTTAAAAAAAAGTGCTAGGATTTTTCAACTAAAAAGAGCTTATCTTTACTCAAGAGAATAATTTAGTCAGTGTCTACTATGAAAAACTGAAAATAATTTGGGATAAGTTAACATCACATTATCCTATGCCAAGATAGATAAAGGTCCTGATTGATCAATATCAATAAGATTGTGTAATCTAGTTTCTCATGAATTTGAATGAAATGTATTCCAACGTAAGGGATCAAATTATGTTAATGTTATAAGTCAGTAAGCTTTTTTCTCTCATTCAGCAACAAGAAAAACAATATCAAATTTTACCTTGTACATCTACTCCTGAATCAATGGCCTTCCTCACCAGAAATACATCCATAACCTTTAGGACATTTAACAGACTTTACTGCTTGCATTGTAAGATTCAAGGACATCTTTTAGAGGATTGTTTCAAATTAGGGAATGCAACATCTCCCACTTGTAGTCATTGTTATATGGGTGGTCATTTAGTAGAGAAATGGTACAAGCTAGTGGGATACTATCTGGTCATAAGTTACATAACAAGGGAAGAAGTCCAAATATGCATACCAGATAGTCCAGTATGATTGTAGCTGAGAATTTTCTAAAGAATTGGATTAATAAGATGAATTTGATCTCAAATTAGTATCATAAAATCTTATAGTTACTTTATAAGAAATACAATCCAGTAGATATTCATCCTTCTATGGCTTATAATTCAATCATCTGTATGGCTAACTTCACAAGTCTTCCATCTATATTTGGTATCATAACTTATCTCTCCATTTACTCACATAAATTTTTTGATATTAACAATGTTCCTTGGATCATAAATATAGGAGTTACAGATCATATGATATGTAGCATTATATTCTTTACAAAAATCATTGTTACTATGTCTTATAATGTCAAACTTTCTAATGGCCAAGAGGTTCTAATCATGTATATAAGCACCGTTAAACTCTCCAAATTAATCACCCTTAGAATGTTTTGTGCGTCACTTCATTTGCTTTCAATCTCTTTCTTACTCTAAGACGAACTAAAAATGTTTCTTGTTATTTTGTTTTCCTATCAAATGCTTGTTTTCTACATGACCTCATATCATGGACAATGATTGGATTGGGTGAAATGAAGAATGGTCTTTATCATCTCTAGCATATAAAAGCATCTCCTCCTGCTTTGATGTGTAAATTATCCAAGTATTTTGACGTTTATCATTTGCATTCTCCTTATGCTATAAATACTAATCATAATTATAATTTGTGGTATTTTCATTTAGACTATATTTCCAGCTCTAGATTACAACTAATTAAACATTCTATTGTAATAAAAAAAAGCTCATGTTAACATAAATCCATGTATTTAAACCACCATAACTGTAAGAACCTACCTTCACATAACACCAATTCTACTCAATCCAAGAACAAACATGAAAAGCAATGCATTGAATTATTATGGAGAGTTGTCTTAACTTTAAGGAATGAAGAAGCAAAAGTCAAAACAAGTTGAATCAAGTTCTCCTCTATACTTCCTTCTAAGCTTTATTTTTTCTTCTTTAAAAGCACACATTATTTCTTAAACTCCTAGTAGGACACTATATTTAGTCACATATTCGACTATCTCTTTCTTTATTTTCAACCATCAATAAAATTCTTTCAGATCCCTATACATCTTAGTGCTTCCTGGATGTATAGTAAATCTAGACTCATGGATTTCTCCCATTTCAATTTAATTCATACCTAGATCTTGAAATAATTTAGGATATTTTCTTCTCATCTCTGATTCCCTTTTCCAGGTCTTTTCTTTTACTTGAGAGCTCCTCCATAAGATTTTAATCATTGGTATCTTTTTATTCCAAAGCTCCATTTCACTCTAGTCTAATACCTTTACTTATTTTATTTCATAGATAAATGTTTTTTTTTTTACTGGAGTTTACACATGTTCTGCTATCAATGAAACTCCCTACTGCTTTTATCCTTTGGCAAGACAACATAGACTCTATTTTGATAAAAATCTACATAAATCTTTTTTCAACTTTGAACTCATACAGTATGACTTATTGGGACCATATTCTATGGCAATTTATGGTGGAAATAGATATTTCTTGACCATTCTGGATGACCTATCTTGTAATACCTAGGTTTATTTACTTAACAATAAATCAAGCACACAAAAATCTATAGGGTCATTCTATAATCTTGTTAATACTCAATTTGGATCTAAGGTTAAATATCTAAGAAGTGATAGTGAAACAGAGTTTTAAATGCAACAAAATGAGATAGTTGAGAGAAAACATCAACACATCTTAAATGTTGCTAGAGCTCTTAGATTCTAAGCTAACTTACCTCTTGAGTTCTAGAATGATTATATACTTACCACCACTTATATTGTAAATCAAATCCCTACACCTTTACTACAAAACAAGACACCTTATGAAGCTATCTTCAAAACTAATCTCATATATCATTACTTGAGAGTCTTTGGATGCCTTTATTTTGCAACCACTATAAGTTAGGGAAGGAAGAAGTTTGACTTCAAAACAGAATGTATTTTTCTTGGTTATCTTTTTGGGGTGAAAGGTTATTAGTTGGTAAACTTTGAAACAAATAAAATTTTGTTGTCCGGAGATGTAACCTTCCATGAATAAATTTTTCCTTTCAAGGCATCTGTATTTGAAACTCCTTCTTCTGATATAATAACTTGTATGATATAACCACAACAATATAATTCTCATTATTCTTTTGTTTCAGATCCCCTAAATAACATTTACATGTTTTTTTTATCAAATACTCGACACTTTTTGCTCACCTTCTAATTTAATTGACCTATCTTTAAATAAAAACATTTCTTTTGATATACATGACACAAGTATTCAAACCAACTCACCACAATCAGATCCTGTTGCCTCTTCAAATCATCAATATTCTTACATTTCCACAACTTCACCTTCTACATCAGACCCCTTGCTTTTTATCTTTATGTTTGCAAGTGTGCTAAGATGAAACAAGCTCCTAAATACTTACAATACTTTCATTATCACCTGGATTTCTTAAATTCTCAATTCTTCCTTCTTTCACTTGATTCTTTCTTAGATTAGTTTTTCATAAGTTAGACTTTGAAGTTTACAAGACTATTCTTTCACTTTTTTTTTTATTTTTTTTAATGTTTTTTCCTTATTTTCTCTTTTTCTCGCTTGCCTTTATTTTTTTACTTGGATTTTTTAATGTTTTTTCCTTATTTTCTCTTTTTCTCGCTTGCCTTTTCTTTTCTTTCTTTTCCTATCCTACTCCTACCCAGGCAACAACATATAAAAGGAAGGAAGAGCTAGTTTATTTTATTTTTTAATGGCAAATAACTATTTTATCCTTAATGAGTCGTTCTAATTTTATTTGACAATCTTTTTTTTATTAGTATTACTAAGCTTTGTTCATTTTAAAATTTTAACCATATTTTATTCAATATATTATAAAATCTCTCGTAAAATTGCAGCTCAATCTGATGGTTGGATTGAAAATTACGTCCAATAATATAAACTGATCAAATTTTGATTTTTCATTATATTTCTGAATTTCTTCAAAAATTCTAAAATTTTAACCCAAGTTAAAGTGTCATATTAGAGGGCTCCACGCAAATTATCAGAATTTTTTAATAACTCAATCAAGAATTGTGAATTTTTTTATATAAAACTAGGCAAAAAATATTAATAAAATATTAATAAATATATATCAACATGGTAAAGAACCAAACATGTGGAGTTAGATTGTCGTTTCATTCATGACATAATCGAAGAAGGCATTTTGACAATTGTATTTCTACAAAATTTCAACTGGAAAATGTTCTTATAAAAGCTCTACCATGTTCAAGAGGGGCATCGTAAACTGCCATGCTCTATCTTCTGGAGCCTGTTAAAGAATACGGAGGAGGATAGAAAGTTGTTGAAAGAGAAAGGATAATTATTCTCTCTTTTTTCCGCTGCGATCAGCTATGCCCTTCTGTCCTTTTCTTCTTCCCTCTTTCCCTTCCTTTTAGGCTTCCAGCATGTCATGCAGGTGGGGGGGGAATCATCCCCTTTGTATCGGACAGGCTGACTCATTAGCCCTGATGCATGTATATATAGGCCTCCTCTTCTCTTTGTAATGTAAGCAGAATATAAGAATTATGAACGAAGCTTGAGAAAGCTTTCTAAACCAAAACCTTCTTGTTCTCTAGCCTTTCTGTCTTTTTCCTGTTTTTTTTTGCCTCTGCAACCCCTAGCATTTCTTTCATTGTTGATCAGTGAAAAATAAAAATTTCATTCTCTTGACCGTAACTAAGCTGGATGGGTTCACAATTTTTTTTCATTGCTCCCCAGTCTTCTCCAGTCATTTTGACTGCTTCCTGCTCTCTACAATTTCCAGTTTCTTGTCTCCATTCACAAATTATGATGCACTAGTAACTTGTCGTAAAATTTTTCACAGCATCGTTTGACGGCAGAATAGTTAAAAAGTTATTGTTGTTTTTGCAACGCTGAGTTTCTTTATGATCGATTAATCTTTAATGTTTGCGCTGTTGTATAGCCTTGTTAGAGTTCAACTGTTCGTGCAAGGTGGATCCATGAGCCTTTGTGCTCCATCAAGCTTGATGCGGGGTCGGTTATTGTTAGGGGGTCAATTCTAGAATCCCTTGCAAACCCAAACTCGGTGGTGAGCCTGATTGTCGAGGTACCTTGTGGTTGCATGCCTGCCCTAGCGCATATATCTTTGGGCTCCGGGAGCTTGGCTGGCTGCTAGCCCTTCATTGCTCATAGACGGCTTTACGATGGAAAACCAGAAACCGTTGCCATGAATGGTTTGTTTTCTAAGTTTGATTAGTATATCATAATGATTGATTAATAATCTCTATATCTAGTATATTGATATGATATGAACAACATGAAAACAATGAGAAGCCATCCCATATCGAGCTCTTATTATGTACCATGAAATACATCTAATGCTGGTAACCTCACAGATACATTATTCCAAGTCAAAAGACTAATAAAATTTCCTGGATTCAGAGCAAGAGAACATCCATGTCTGTATCCCTTTCCAACTCTCTGGAGGGAAAAAAGAAAAAAAAAACCAAAATACTAACATCAAACCCTTGCTAGCATCACAATATGATAATAAACCCAAACGAAAAAAGAAAATCAACAGACAGAAAAGAGATTAATTAAAAAAAATGACATCTAGGAATAATGAATTGAACCATGAGCTATACCATATACCCCCACACCATGCATATATTCTGGAATGCCTTTGCTATCCATTATACATTCTTCTGTAACCCCACTTACCCTTGTTCCTTGACAGTTCTTTCGCCATCAAGACCATGACCCATCGAGCCCTAACCTAGTGGTTAGCCAATTACATACTTCATCCATCTCTTCAGGGATTGTGTAATGACCAAGCCTGCATTGAAGAAGAGCATTTTTTTTATCATTGCTAATGCCAAGAACAAAATGTTTAAGAAGTCAGATATGCTAATGCCTAGAGGGAGTCAGATATACCCATTATAGCTTCTAAATGTAAGATTTCGGAATCCAGCTGAACTTAATGCCTGCGCTGATTTCTCTCCATGTTTATGCGCAACCACATCATCACCTGCAACCAGAAAGTAAGATATGAACTCTGTACAGCTTGCTGAATGGAGATTGCACTATTATAGGTGTATTGACCTATGAGCAGTTAAAAATCCTAGAGAACAGCAAGTTCACTTCTTGGAAAAACATAATGATAGATCAGGTTTTCAGCGAAGCATGGCCCAATATCTACATATTTATCATCTTGTTTGATCATGTGAATGGTATGCTTTACTTCATTGAGGTAAGAAGCTTCTATTGTTCCCTCTACAATTGATTTTATACTAGTTTGTCCCTTCTACTTCTATTTGTATTAATGCCAACCCTCTATTATCATCTTTGTTTGATCCTTAATTAACCAGAAGATCCTGTTGCTCTCTCAAATCATTAGATTATATGGAACCAAATCATGACAAATGTCTCAAGTCTATTTTATTTTGATACATGGCATAATATGATGGGATGTAACCTGATGATTTAAGAGCAACATGAACTTTTGGTCAAATAAGGATGAAACAAAGATGATTTTGAAAGTAGAGGGTAGACATTACCATAAATAAAAATACAAGGGGAAAACCAGTACAAAATTAAGAGTACAGGGATGCAAAGAAGCTTTTAGCTGCTTCATTGAAACAAAAAGTTTGTGCAAAACACATGCATTCTTCAAACAATCACATTTTCCTATAGTACATGCAAATATGATATTATACCAAAGTTATTAGAAATGCAGATAGCATAACGTGAACATGTTTTCATCTGTCCATCAGATTCTCGATGAAGGTATCCCTGAGAATGAATGCATTCAAAGCTGTGAGATGAAAGCCATACCTGAGCCATGACAGAGCAGGATAGGCAAGGATGCAGCACGTCTTGCAGCTTCATCTGATCTTTCTATTCGGCTCCTCAAGGTCCTGCAAGACAAGACAAGAAATGGTTTTCTAATAAACTGCTTGACCAACATGTGAATTGTTGTAATTTATCATGTGTCTAACTGTGGTTAAGGTGTCGTGTCTGTTCACACAACAGAACTCAGAACACGGATAGGCAAGGATGTGAATTGTTGTAAACCTTGAACACGGAAGCCAGCCACTTAGACCAACAACTGCACTTAAGTTGACGGGGTACAGATTTCCATTCCCATATTGCCCTAAAACGTGGCATGTAGCAGAGTAGAGGGCAGTTGCAGCACCCATACTGAAGCCACCTACACCAAGTTTGACTGAAAAACAAAGATAAAATCATACTGGTTATTTACTGTGTAACATGCTAAAAGAAGTGCAATTAATATGAATACAGACACCAATACACCCAAGCAATTTAAGAAAACATGCTTTCTTTGACATGCACACAGAAGCTCTCATACCTCTGTCAAAGTACTGTTCCACACTTTCTCAAATCAGACTAAAAAGACAACTAATTCAGTGAAGCATATTTCAACAAGCATCTGACAGCCTTTTCCTGATGATGTGTGGCAAATCAACATGCAAACAGGACCGATATACCAAAAACTTCATGGATACATGAAGTTTATTGCTTGATAAAAAAAAAAAAAATCTGATTACGACATCACAATGATCATATGAGGAAAGTAATGAGGTTGCTGAAATCCTGAAGCACCCTCGGATTACAAGTTGAACCACCCAACCCCACCTAGCCAAAGTAGAGAGCAATGGTGGAAGAGTTTGCAGCATATTCTCAATTATAACCTTTAGTTGACGCACTGACTGTGTTGGAGAAATAAATTAACACCATACTGATCCAGTAAAGCTTCTCCAAGTATACAACCATAAGTAACCCTTAAGCAGGACAAGAGGCTAAATAGTACCAGAAAGCTACTTACTATCAGCAGGCTCAGTCGATAAAAGATTCGCAACATGTGTTGCTGAAGCATGTAGCCCCTCCAAATCATCAGGGGCGTCTTCTGAAATATCCCCCACATCAAACCCTGGAATAAAATAGACAAGCTATTCAGACCATTTTCTCTACTGGCACAATAGCTAAAGATATTTGAATGGAGATTTTCTTTTTGACAGGAGACATAAAAACAAGTGCAGGTTAGTTTCATGTGAGGTTAGCTCAAGATAATTAACAGAGCTTGCACCCATTTAAATCATGTGAACTGGAAGAAAAGAAATCCACAAGGTAGTTCTTACAAGCAGTGCATGGAAATCCACCAAATATTGCTACTGGCCTGGTTGGAGCAGTTGGGCATATCCATTTAATCTGCCACATCAAATTCGAACAGAACCACATGGAAAAGTTATTTTTGTCCTCTATAATTACATTTTCTTGAACATGGAAGAATTGAGGCACAGAATGATGCATGTTGCATGTGCGCAAGTAGAAATTCTGTGGTAACTTAAAATAATAATTATCCTTACATTAGGAAGAGGAAGAGTTTCCAAGAGCTGGGACCAGCTGCAAAACAAAGCACAGAAGGGGGGAATTCATTCAGTCACTGTGAAGTACTCTCAAAACTGCCACAACAACACATCAAAACCCAATTGCAAATGGACCATTACACTCTTCAGGAAGTTTGAAGGCATTTTATTATAACTTAGGAAATACACTCCAACATTTGGGGACCACACTCAAAGTAGAGCACCAGGCCTCAGCAATAATGGTGATAGTATAGGTCTTATTTAATGACATTAGCAATCTCGTATCTTGATTTTCTGTAACAATATTCTAAAAAATGGAACATTAAATGGTTAAGGTTATTATATCATTAGTAATTTCTTTGCAAATTAAAAGGACAAGCTAGTGTAAAGAGTGGTCCCCTATTCTAAGCTTTGGCATATCCACATATTGGCTTTCAGCAGCCCCAACACAGCTTAGATCAAGGAAGTAGATGGAAAAAATAAAAAGAAAACTACTCATGTTTAAACAATACTTGCAGAATTGCCCTCTCTCACCAATCAATCTTGACAAGGATCTTGTAGAAAAGGACAGTTCAATAAGTTAAACAAATGCCAAAAAGTTTCAGCAGAACTGGACAAGATATTGACATTCCATAACTCTCTCTTTGGTTTTGTAGGAGGAAAACAAGTCCATTCTCATATAAGGCATGTGCTCGAGATAAAGATAAAGGAATAGAATTCCACCAACTGTTATTCATAAAGCAGGAATTCACTTATTGATACTGATAGATAGCTAGATACCATGAAAAAAGGCTGGTGGTCATAATCTTGGTAACTGTCATTCCATGCACATTCAAATAATCCGCGATTCAAACAATAGACATTTATTTAAGTTGCATTTTGTTAAGAAAAAATCTAACTTGATCAATAGCTTTCAATTGCATCAATAAACCAGCTTTAAGAAGTGAGCTCTCTAGCAAAAACAAAAAGTTTCAAATGGAAACTGAGAAGAGAAAGAATAACAGCAATACAAGCACCAGTTCAGCAGAATAAAGCTAGCATTTTACCTTGAGCCCTTATCACCAAGACCGTGCAGCCAAACTATAGTGGCCTGGTGCTTTCCTTTAGGCCTCACCACATGGGTTCTTCCAAATTCAAATGTTCTTGTAGTATTCCTGCTGCCTGAAAGAGTTCAAAAAAAAAAGACTAAAGACCACACAATCCTCACAAACACAAACTATAAACAAGAAAGGCAACAAAGACTGACCAGAACCTACAGCAGAGGTATTGTAGCTCATTATATCCCACAAAAAATAGAAAACTTAAGCTAAGCAGGATTCTTGATGAATGTTCAAGCTGAGTTCTTGAGTTCCTGCAATGAATAAAATCAAAATTGACCACACATCTATTTATAACCATATAAGGGGTGGCAATGGAATATAACCCACAAATCAACATCAACACCTCTTAGTCACATCAACACCTCACAGAGAGAAACTACCAGAAAGTGAAAGGCACTCTAGAAAAGAAGATAAAAAGAAAGATAAAAGAAAGTGACAGAGAAACAAATAAAGCAGCAACCTTTGATGAGCAAAGAATCCACATAGATCAAATTAGCACATACATGCAGAAAATGAGATAACAAAGACTTCAAGTTAGGAATGCAAAGACATCAAGAATCTATTCTTTGTGGACAGTGGACAACTAAAGTGCTTCAACCACAACAACCCAAGAATATCTACAATACACAACAGCAAATAGTAAATATTTCTCTACGATTTCGAGAAAACAAAAAAGAACCCATCTTTTTAAATTTTCTAAGTGCTTAATACATACCCATTAACATACAAATCTTGAAGTTGAAACCTTCAACTTAGTTTAAGCACGAACTCGCTTGTTACAAGCATGTCTACAAAGATCTGACTTCATTAAATAGATATAAAAAAAAACATATGGAAATGCAGGGTTTAAGCTTTCATAAAGGGTACCAACCAAGCAACCAACCTGGGTTAGGAATAAAACCCTGAAAAGCATGAGGCCTTTTTTCAAATTTTACTTTCTTCTTCTTGAACCTCTCTTTCAACCTTTGTATTGTTTGCTTTGTTCATGCTGACAATGGAACCCCCCGAAACCACTAGCGTTTGTCTCCAAAATAAGAGGGGTGCTCTTTCGGTTTTCCAGCGACCACTGTTACTGTGACCAGATTGCCCCTCTATCGTATCTACATTTTCAATCTACCAGTAAATGTTTTTTTATTTCTAGTATCTGCTTGTTTTGCCTAAAATTATGTTTTGTAGGAAGATAATTTTTATATTTTCAGTGATGGTTTTGGTAGAGTATTTTTTAAAAAATATTTTTTTATTTATTTTCTATAAATATGTCATGTAAAAGATATTCAATAAAAAATATTTTACAATTAATTTTTAAATTTATATATTTTATCAATTCATAAATTTTTATAGAATATTTTATAAATAATAATTTATTTATAATACTATCTGATTATTTCAATTATTATTACAATCATTTCATTATCACTTTCTTTTTTTATTATCATTACCGTTTCTCCACCATTATTTTTTTTTGTTATCTATTATTATTATCACCATTATATAAAATAATTTATATAAATGAGTAAGATATCAATGCTAGCAAAAGTTCTATATTACTCTTATGAAATAAACATAAAAAATCACATTATAAAAAAAATATTTAAACTCAATTTATTTTTAAATTTTTATTTATTTTTTTACAAAGTAAATATTAGTGTATTTTGTTTGATGATATAGATTTTTTTCTTAAATTGTGATGGCAATTTTATCTGATTCGTCGAGCATCTCTACGCCATGATCTTAATTGGATAGAATTTCTCTCGATCAAAAATGGGTAAATTAATAAATAAGTAAATAAATTTGAGTATTCCAAATGGGATGGATATGGGTTTTTGTTTCCCTGAGTCGGGATAAGATAATAAGTAAATAAATTAATAAATAAATTTGACTATTTCAAGGGAAGGAGACATTTTCTCTCACAAGGTCACTATATAAGTAAATAAATACAGAGATTGTGCATGCTTTTTGAGTAAATAAATTGAGAAACCATCTAGGTGGTGGCCAAGTGGTAAGGACTTGGGATCAAGGGGTTTGCTCCCTCTGTGATCTCAGGTTCGAGTCCTTGATTGCTCATATGATGGCCACTGGAGGCTTACATGGTCGTTAACTTCAGGGCCCGTGGGATTAGTCGTGGTGCGCGCAAGCTGGCCCGGACACCCATGTTAATCTAAAAAAATAAATACAGAGATTGTGCATGCTTTTTATTATTGAATGCGACCATTCTTTTCCACTATTCAAATCATAGAAAAATGGAATTTAGCTTAAATTTATGTAATCAGTCTTTATATGATTTAGCTTGAAATTAAAAAAATATTTTTTATCCAAAAGAATTTTTATTGCTGATTCAGGCATTTAAAAAATACTTCAAGAGAATTATCTCATCATATATTTTCAATAGTCACATTCTAATGCTGATGCCAAGCTGCTTAAAGGTTCTGACCAGCAAGGAGTTCTTTTCATTTGTAATCTTGTCATTCATTGTGAAGTGTAATTAATCCTTGTAAGAGATGATTTATGCATGAAGTTGTAAGTGATAATTGAATTATTTGGAAAAAATTTGGTTAAGATTTTAATCCTTGAAAAATATTAAAGTTAAAAGATTGTTTAATATTGAACCCGTAAAAAACTTAATATATCTAGGTAAGATCTAATATGTAAAAAAATTATATATTAATAAAAAATATTTAAATTGTGGTTTAAGGAGTGAAGCACACTCAAACCACTATAAGTCTTGCATCTTTTTTTGTCTTTTGGTATTTATTTCATTTATTATATATATTTTTCATATCAAATCTTTATTTTGCTTTTTTAAAGTGTTAAAATATATAAAAAATTAAAATATCAAGTTTTCAATAAAGCATCTAATTCAATGGAGCATCTTCTTTTTAAATACTTCTAAGACTTTCATAAATCAACTTTTTAACAATATAATATTTAGAAAAATATATTTGAAACTTAAACTATCTTGGTATTCTCTAAGTTCCAACTCATTGCTTTTTACATATAAAAATGAAGTGATGTACCTAGATTTGCTGAGATTAGAGGTTATAACCAGTAATATGAAAATTTATTTTAAATAAATTATATAGATAATCTGACAAATGCTTTTATCAACCAGTAGGATATATGTAAATAATAAAAAAAAATATTTAGTTATATCATGTCAGGATAATGACTTAAAATGAAGATAATAAAAGATATAACCATTAAATCAAGTTTAAATTTTATAAAAAATCTTGCATGCTATTTTCCTCGAGGGAGCTATTTTTTCTATCATCAAACCACTAGATCTCCTAAAATTACATCTAAAAGTTTTCTCTCAAACTAAATTCATTATTTTTATTTGATTTTTATGGATTTACTATTTTATTTTAGATTTTATGTTAATTTCTTTTATGCAAGAGGATTTTGATTTTGTTTTCTAACCTAGGTTGGAGTTTTTTAGCCTACATCTTTAATTAACAATTTTGATCAAATTTATATTTCAAAAATAAAATAAGATTTTAGGATTTTTATATTTTAACCTTAATTCTGTCAATTTTTTGTTTTTTTTTTTTAAGCTTATTGTTATCTTATTGTGCATCCACCTAGAGTTATGTCTAGGTGGTTTTCAAACAAAGTATACATATCTAAACGAGCACAAGCAAAATTAATTTAGAGTATTCAATTAAATATAAATCCAAAACGAAAGCAAAAATGGATGCATCTTTCGAGCTGTTATCCAATCAAATTATGATGTCATCCTGAATATTAAAAAGGATAAAAAAATGTTCCACTTTTATATTTAATTCAAACACGTTTGATGCCTCCTTACGTTTGAGAAGCGTTGTCTTCAGAGGTATGAGTGACACTGTCACATTCCATTTGTCAAAGGATGTCCTGTCCGCCGTGGAATGCGTGCGTGTGCGTTTATCATTTCACTAGAGACTGTGGGGGCATCAGCATTTTCTTAGATTTCTAAGTGCCAGCGTCTTCTGCAGTCAGCAACTCTTATGTCATTAATTTCAAAATTAATAAAAAATAACTATGTCATTATTACACTTGTTGGGTAAATTATAATGAAACAAATTCGTGGAAAGAATATAGTTTTTCTATAGATAAATATGTCAGTGGTAAGATATACTTTAACTAATTAAATTTTAGATATACCAGTTAAAGTTTTATAAATTTTAAAATAATTAAAAATTTATTTAATTATTAATTTTAGAATTTATAAGATTAGTCAAGGTATTAGTAGACTAATCTAGGTATCCATGTTAACTAATTAGGTTTGTTTTTTAAAAAGTAATAATTAAAATTTTATAAATTTTAGGGTTAAAAAAACTAATTATTAATTTTAAAATTTATAAAATTAATTAAAATATATACAAATTATTTCAAACATCTATATTAATGATATATAGTAATATATAGTGCATGCGTGTCGAGTGGACGTTAGTGTATGTGTCAAGTGGACGTCACCACTTACACTAGTGTTGATATTATGTCAACATGCACATTGCACAGGGTAAGGTAATAAATTAGCTTTTTAACTTGTGTTTTATTATAAGTTAGATTATTTTTTCTTCAACAAATAAGTTTGATTATACAAGTTTTTTCATAAAAAATATCAAGCTTAAAGTAAAAATATTTATACATATATCTAATTAAATAAATCAAAAAACATCTGTGACAAAAAAAAGACTATAACAATATTAGTTAAATAAATCAAAAAATATCTGTGACAAAAAAAAGACTATAACAATAACTAAAGATGAAAATGAGAAAATTAAGAGACATTATGTACATCAAGATATTTTTTTATTACACAAGCAATATATTTGGATGTATTCAATGACTTTTTTTATTAAAATTAATTTTTTATTTAATCAAATTATAATAAAAATAGGCACATGCTAGTTGAATAAAATAAAGGAGAAAAAATGTCATGCAAGGATGCACATATTAAAATAAATATTTTTTAATAAAAAATTCATTTATATAAAACATAAAAAATTATAAATGAACCATAGTAATATTTTCAAAAATTAAATACATATAAAATATTAAAAATACTCTATTAAAAAAGGCTAAAGAAGCATAAAAAAATCATAGAAGAGAAATATTAATTGAAATATAAATTTTAGAATTATTAAAAAAATAAAAGATATATTAAAATAAAAACCAAAATTAAAATAAAAGAAAGGCAGTGATAGTCTAAGTAACACAAACATATTTAAAAGAAATAAGAAAAATAAATGACTTAGTTTGAGGCTCGAGCAGGTTTAAGAAATTAATAAAGATAATCCGATAGAAAACAAATTGAGAAAAACCATAAATCTAATTTTTTTATAAAAAAAATTAAATACCATTGAATGATGAAACCAGAAAAGAAAATGAGTCAAAAAATGTCAATTCTCATTTGCATTTAAAAATCAAGACCGAGTTCATTAGATTGGAAGCACTATAAAAAAAAAATCATGAAGTTCAATCTCTAGCAAATCCAAAGAATGACTAAGAATAAAAATTAATTACATAAAAGGATTTAAATAAAAAAAATATAATTAAAAGAATAAGGATGAAAATTAAAATTAAAATATAAATGAGAGGGTAGCAAAGAATTTTCAACTGGTGGGTTAAATTAAAAAGAATAACAACTTTAACAAAAAAAAAAAAGAAAAAATCAAAAAAATAAGGACTAAATTGAAAAAAATAATACACCAATAAAAATTTATCAAAAAAGCAAGGAAAAAAATAATAAACCAAAATAATAAGGATTGAATTGAAAAAAATAATAAATGAAAAATTGTAATTGAAGATCTAAACTCAAAAAAATCTTTTATAAAAGGTTTATGAAAAACAAAGAAATCAAAACAATAAAGATTGAATTACAAAAAAAAAATGTGAAAAATTGTAATGGAAAATTTAAATTAAAAAAAAATCAAAATGGAAAAAAGATGATGAAGGAAAGATTTTAGTCAAAAAAATTAAAAATTAAAAATTAAAACTAAAATATTAAAAATAAAGAGAACTAATAAGTACTTTCTTGGGCAGGAAAAGAAAAATAAAGTAACAGTAATTAATGAAAAATTATCTATTTATAAATTATTCATTTTTTATTAACACGTGTCACACTAAAAAAAAAAAAGTTATAATGCTTTTAATGACATAAAAAAAAGCAACATTTGATAGTTGGAAATAGCTGCACAAACCATCCAAAGAACATGGGAGGAATCCACTTGTTAACATGTCCATGTCGCGCCATAATTTTTTTTTTAATATTTTAAATTACTAAAAGATAGAAATGCATTTAAGCCCGCCAAAAACAAAAAAAAAACTAGATAAAAAACTAAAATGCCCATTTAATGAAGCGTTATATGAACAACCTTATAGTCTAAAAATCTATACATTTTAAAAGTATTTGATACCGAGGGTATTCAATTTTTTTTATTGTTCATTAAATAGGAAAAGCACCACAAAACTAAGCTTTTTTGTTTTTTAAAAATTTATTTTAGTAATTTTATTGTAAAAAAACACACAAAAAAACTATGTGCCTGATGATTTTCTTAAAAGATGTGTTCCTATGACAAGACTAAAATACCATCGCTCCCAATTTTCATTGAATCATGAAAAAAATCATTAAATTATTCCCAATGATAAAAAATAAAAAACATTGCTCATAGAAAAAAAAAACTATCTAACATTATTTTTTTGCTAAAATCTAAATATTTTTTCAATAAACAAAAGAAAGAACTGACAATTTATCATTTTTTTCTGTCAAGAATAAATTGCAATTGTGTTGTTTAATTTAAAGTATTTAAAATATATTGGATGCTAATTAACAAACTAGAGTTCATCCTAAGCTTGTAACAAAATCAATTTAAATTACTAGCATGCACATAAACATGTACAATATTAAAGTATTAGACTATATTGTAATTTTCTAGATGGAATAGCAAAGTAAATATGATTTATTTACTTGTTGAAGAAATCTGGATAAATATACAAGCTTTTACTAATTATTTCCTAAGTAACCTTGTAAACCCATGACAACAGTCTTAAATATGAAAAAACAAGAGGTTAATATGTAATTAGGTTATATAATTAAAAGTATCTTGAATTATTATCGCTCTTGATATTTTAGATTATATACTATTTCAGATATGTATAGATACAATTTACAAAGTTATTTTTGGACATTATAATTTAAAAATACTAAATAATAAAATTAATAATAATAATAATTTTAATACACTAAAAAAATACTTAATTATAATTGGATGGTATCTTTAAACTAATTTTCATATAGCATGTTTGTTATTGCATTGAAAAGCAACAAAAAATATGAAAATCATGCTTTTTATATGGTGGAACATATGTGGTCCCGTTTCAATACCAAACTAAATTTAAATTCAATTTTTTTAATTAAAATTAAGCTATTTACATTAAAATAAAAAAATAATAATTCTCATCCTTTTTAGGATATATTAATGTGGAAATCACACGATGGCAACATTTAATGATATATGGTTCAAAATAGACACTATTTTTTATTATATATAGTTTTCAGATACATCTCAGTTTAAGAATCGGATTCCAAGTTTTGCCAAATCACCAGATTATTTGAATCAATTTTTTTAATTAAAACAATATTATTTTAGTAAAAAAACAAAAATAAATAAATTACAATTGAGTTTTTGACAGAATCACACTAGATTTTTTTTTTCTTTATTTTTTTTTAATTTGGCCCAATTCCAATCCTAGATCGTTCAGATTTTGGGTTGACCTCCTGAACTGGACCGGGTTTAAAAACTATATATATATATTTATATATATTAAAGAAAGGGGAAGAGAATTTCACATACCTAATTTTTTCTAACTTCAGAAAGGGGGAATCAAACTCTTTAAACATGTCAACTCTCTTCATACCCCACACCTGAAATGGAGGAGAATCATCGGCAAACTAGGAAACTCCAATGGCTTTGGTTATGATATTAAATTACTGTGTTGCCTGTGGAATAATCAAGAGATGGGGCCAAAGCAGATTTTCTTTCTCTTTCTCCAAAAGTCTTCAACTTCTAGTCATTGATATGAAGACAAAAACATATATGCTGATGCCATTTCTTTTGGCACAACTAGGAGTATCTTGTCACAGCAATGCAATTTACATTGTTTCTCCACAGTTTGATTTAAGTTTGACAGCACTTGCATCCAAAGTATGCCTTCTTGTTTATCTCTATTATATCTATATCTTCATAGTTATTGAATCTAACTCCATATAAATCTCTAATCCAGTAGATTAACAAAAACAAAATAATATTATTTTGATTTTTTAATAAAAATTTAATGAATTCTTCATATCGAAAATTGACCTACAGAAGCAGGGCTAGGAAGTTTAATATGGGTGCTAATATAATGAGATGTTGGTGGGTTTTTGGAGTGATGAAAGTGGAAGATGACTAAAGGGCAGATTGCATGGATTTCCACATGATTGCAGGGTTTTGGGAGATGAACCTGATAAAGAATAATGATGGCAGTTGAATGAAAGTCCACTTCATCTTGGCCTTTAGAGGGCATGTACAATCAGTAGGGTTAAAAGAGCTGCTTCCTTCCTCTAGAAAAATCTCTTAAATATAATTGTTTCCAATTAAATCAAACTCACCAATAAACTGCAGCTCGTCAACTTTTACAGGAGTAGGATACCCTCCCATAGAGTTCAAACCTAGCTTCTAAAGGTAAAAATAAATAAATAAATGGAATTTATCTATGCAGACTTCAGAGATGCCCCATTGGGAAAATATATTCATTCTTTTCTTAAAAAAAGAAGAAACCCTAGTCTACCATGATCCTTGCTCCCTGGTAAGAGCATCTCCAATGCAGAAGTTAAATGAATAATTAAAAATAAAAAATTAATATTTTAGTTTTTTTTGTTTGTTTTGTACACTCCAAGAAGAAAGCTAAACAAAATACTAAAATGCTTTTTCTCTTCCACAAATGCTATTTCTATATATCTTTTTAAAGAGCTAAAATCAACAAAGTGGGACCACTAAAAAACTAGACCAATTAAATGTAGACATGTAGAAAAAAAATAACATTAAATAATATTAAAAAATAATAAAATACTTATTTTTTTCATTTTAATATAAATGGCTCTTCAAATGGTTTTTTTCCATTAAAATAGATATGGTAAAATAAGATATATTTATACTCTTTAAAATGTTATTTTATTAATTTAGTTTTTTAAAATAGCATTTTAGATTAAAGATGCTGTAAAGCTAGAGGCATCATGTTCAGGAACATAAAATTGACGGTGGGGGAGGAAAATCTGTATTGATTCTGAGCTTTTCTTGGTTATGATGACGGGCACTTAAAACAGAGGTTCTTCTGATATTGTCGAGGAAAAAAAGCAACCATTTTATTAGAAAAATGAAACAGACGACAGGAAGAATATTAGGTTGTCTGTGGTGGTGGACACCTTGATATCTGATCCCATTTAAAAAATGTAATTACTCGGGAAGCCACCATGCCCTTGATGAGCATGCAGGCAGCAGGCCGTAAGTGAGCAATCAAGCCATTCATCCCTAACTTATTTTTTCAGGCAATCCATGGTTTTACAGTCATATTGAAGACTTGAAAATTACTTGTAAATGAAGGTCAAATGTAGAAAATTACGCAGCAACCTCATGCTACCAAGGGATCCCCCATCAAGATAGCTTCCTTTATCTTCTTTATTCCCATCAATCTCTTGCACACGCACCCTCGCGTTTAAGGATTCGTGGATTATTATAACTAGATAAAGAGCTGTTTGGCTTAGCATTTGCTGTAACATTTTTATTTAATAGTTATAATATATTTTCATTTATAAATCCTATTATTATCTCTGTTCAAAACTCTACTTATATTTTCATTCATAAACCCTACCATTATTCATTATTCATGTTCAAAACTCAGTTTTATTAAAGTAAAAATTGCATATTTTTTATCGTGAAATTTTTTTTTCATAAACATAGCCTCTTTCTGCATAATACTCTTCATTATTTTTTTTTATTCAAGTTAATTAATTTACTCTTCATTATTTCCATAAAGAGTGCATAATTTACTTTTTATTATTCTCATAAACAATAGAGACACTCCACTATTCGAACATAACATGATTAAATATGATCCAAAACTAAATATATTGAACCGATTCACCTAATAAAAAAATCAATTTTTTTTTTAAAAATCATTTAATAACAATAATTAAATATACAATATCTAAATTAAAAATTATATATACATATACATATATACATATATATATATATATATATTATTTTGTAAACTCAATTTAAAAAATATTCTTAACTAAATACATTAAATTATTAAACTAATTTCTATTTGATCTTAATAAAAAATTATTTTTTATAAATCAATTTTTTTTTAAATTTCTACTACCCTAAAAACACTCAAAATAGATTTTTTTTATCCTTTTTATCTTATGCTCGATACCTTGCCAACCTCTTCGGAGAATTAGGAAGCAACCCTTTCTTGACCAGGAGGCTCTGCTCGGTCTTGGATTAACCACACCCAAAAAAAAAAAAAAACAAAAAAGAATAAAGAAAGAAGAAGAAAGGTATAGGACTCAAATATTTTGCTGTAAAGCCTGGCATCCCGATTGGGAACAAAGGAAGACCCATGATCGAAGTGCCTTAGCCACCAAAATGATCACGCATAAGAGAGAATAAATAGGCAACACAAACCCCACAAGAACTCGCACAGCTTAAATACACAAAACTTCAAATTTCAAAAACAAAGTCTTCAATCCAAGGCACATAAATTATCCCACCTCCTCACCTTCATCCTAAATATCGGCAAGCTAACACAAGAAAAGAGTAATGACGACCTGCCGCAGCATGATTCTATGTTCCTCATATAATATAAATCATTGCTAGTATATCCTAGCAACATGCCAGAGATAAATCTAAACCACACTACGAGAATGATATGCGACTACATGGTCTGCCCCTCTTAAAAAAACAAACGACCCAGGTCCAGCTGGAAAGGGGGGCAAAAAGAAGCCAGCCCCTAGTTCATCATAAAGACAAGGCTTGTCAAAATGCAGGATAGATAGCTCAAGCTTGTCCGGACAAAGGATTTCATCATCACATCTTCAACCATTTCAACTTTTGCTGGAATCGGGAGAACCATCATCATAAGACACCAGGCCCTTCTTCCGACCAGGGCTTCTAGATGATGACCTTGATCTGTCTTTACTGGGTCGCTTGGGAGACTGGGAGTCCAAAGAGGATCGTGATTTTGATGGGCTACGGCTACGAGACGGCAACCTTCGCCTATCAACTCGTGGAGACACACGTGACTTGGACACGTCAACTGGGGAACAACTGCGAACAGGGCTGTGGCTATAACGACGGTTACGATAGCGGGGGCTGCGTGATACAGATGGGCTACGTGTCCTGCTTCTCCTCCCTCTGTATCTGCTAAAAGTATCATATAGAGAGATCAGGTTGGCAGGATGGAAAATTGTACAACCAAGGACTGATAAAACACTTCAAAAGAACCATCCCACTAAACAAGACATGCAATTCCAAGCAAACAAGCATTTCCAGCATCACTACCATCCAATGAGAAATAAAATCAGCCAAAAATAAATGAAGTAAATCACCGACCTTGGTGGAGTTCTTCCTCTTTGAGGACTCCTATAACGCCTAGGAGAATACCTTCGGTAACTGGTAAATCTAGAAACATATCATAGTGAGTTAGCATTCTAAAAAAAACATCATGTAGTTGAGCATGATAGTTCAAATGACCTGGATAAATTAGAACAGAAACGGGCAAATAACAAAGGAGGTTGGCTTGCCAAGTACCTATCACGGCCGCTATAACGGTAGGATCTCACAGGAGAACGCTCTGGAGAGGGGGTTCTGTATCTCCGAGCATAAGCGTATCGTTGACTGAAACCCCTTCCCCTCCTGATACGCTTGGGGGACCCATTAGGGGAAACACTTCTTGACAAACTTCTTCGATCAGGAGACCTTGCCCTCCGTATGCTTGGGCTCCTTGAATAGCTGCGACGATTATTCCTGCTTGGTGCCCTAACTGGGCTTCTGCTAATGCTTCTCCTTGAAGGAGCCCTACCAGAGCTTCTGCTGATGCTTCTCCGAGAAGATCTGACAGGGCTTCTGCTGATGCTTCTCCTCAAAGATCTAACTGGGCTTCTGCTGAGACTTCTCCTCAAAGATCTAACTGGGCTTCTGCTTACGCTTCTCCGAGAAGATCTAACTGGGCTTCTGCTTATGCTCCTAGAATCTCTTACAGGGCTTCTGCTTATAGATTTTTGCAATGATTGAGACCGAGATCTCACAGGGCTCCCGCTTATGCTTCTTCGAGGTGGTAATCTCACAGGGCTCCTGCTAATGCTTCTTCGAGACCTAGATCTCACTGGGCTAGTGCTTATGCTTCTAGCCTTCTTTGCCCTCACAGGACTTCTGCTGAAACTTCTAGCTGGGCTCCTGCTGCTTCCACTTCTAACAGGACTTCTGCTGATACTCCTCTGGGAAACATGAGGATGGCTTCTACTAGCACTGTGACTCCTGCTAGTGCTTCTCTTTGGACTAACACTCGGGCTCTTGCTCAGGCTCCTCCTGGGACTAATACTCTTACTTGTGGTCCTCTTGGGACTCATACTTTGGCTCCTGCTCATCAACTTTCAATAAAATACAGATCTGGAAGAATCTGTAAGCATAAAGAATAACTGTCACAAGATTTGAAAGTAGACCTAGATTTTCCTGGGTGACCATCTCTGATATCAGGTTGCCTATCTTCACTTCCAAAAGATTTAGCATCTGCCTCAATACCATCACTTCGTCGTGATCCATTTTCCTTGGGGAATTCACCATCTTCCTTTTCAAGTATATCAGGTTCCTGTCTCCTTTTACGAGGAAAGGAGGCCGCTTCTTCCTCCAAAACCATAGGAGATTGATCATCAGCTGCATAACATTACATGAAGCAAATAGTACAATATTTGTTAAATGCAGAGTGGATGACTATCACACGAGAGTGGCCACAAGGCCAACTTGAACAAAATGCAAATAAAAAAGCAATTCAGGAAGTATCACTATCTTTCCAACATTGTTAGCATTAGATATAAAATTGCAAGCATCCAAATGTATTGCAAATTTAACAAGAACCAGCATAGCAACAAAGATGACACATATGCAACGTGATTTGAAATAAAGTAGGAGCAACCAGATGATATTTTCCAAACACACTGCTGCAATTTTGGATGAGTGAAAAAACATACAGAATGACTTCAAGAAGCAGTACCAGTTTTCTGAGAAGGGCCCCTGCACTTCCTGTCTTTTGCTTGAGCATCATCATCAGAGCTGGTTTCACTCTCACTCTCAGCATCTGTTAGACTATCTGATGATCTAAGAGAAGAAGGAATTAATTCAGTATGGAACACGGAGAAGATACAATATAAAACATGAGTGACTGACAAGTGTTAAAAAAATGAAAGCCAATGAACTCAAAAACATAAATGATTAATTACATAACAAATGGGTTCACACTGTCATATCTAAAATACTTCTAAAGAAAGCAGATTCAAGTCTGTACCACAGAATTTCTATCAAATCATTTGTAACACCTAAATGGAAATTAACCTATCTGCAGTAGCATGTGGGGGTAAATATCAAAGACCAACAAAGTAGTTTGGAACCTTCCCTTGATTTTAAGAGCATACATAAAACATTAAGGGTATAAAAATCATGGCTAAGCAACTACCTTCTTGATCTACGCTTGGATCGTTTATCACGTCTCTTTCGCCTTTTGTCACGTCGCTTATCTCGTTTTTTGCCACGTCTGCGTTTATCTCGTTTAGAAGTTCTCTTTCTCTTCCTACGTCTGTCCTCACTTGAAGAACTAATATCAGATGATGAGGACATAGAGTCAGAATCACTGTCAGATTCCGATGATTCCATATCAGAATCAGATGAATTCTCTGAATCAGACGAATGGTTTCTCTTCCTCCTCTTCTTTCTGTCTCTAGAAGATTTCTGGTGCTTTTCTGTTTTCAGTTTATTTACTTTCTTTTTGTCTGCAGGAAAAAAAAAAAGGTATCTAAAGTGAAACTTGTGAAAAAATAGTGGCACCTCATCAAATAAAAAAGGATGACACAGAATGAGAGGGAAACAAGAAAGAAAGCATTCCTCATACACTTACTGGATCTCTAAACCAAGGAAATCAAACAGACTAACAGTCACACTTATCGTAACACATATATTAACAATAGAATACTTACCCTCAATGAATTCACCACAATTGACTATTTTCACTGTTACAGTGGGTCTCCCTTCTTCATCACCCACGTCTTCAATTTTCTTCAGTACTTTATCTCCTTGCACAAGCTTCCCAAAGACCACATACTTCCTGTCATACAAAATCCACAGCAAGCACTATAAAACATGGATGCAACAGCACATCAAACAGACAGTGAAAAGAAGGGCATAAACTTTAAAGTATTGGCATGCTTCCTAAGTAACAAACCTGTCAAGATGATGATTAGCCCTAAAGGTAACAATAAATTGAGAGCCTAAAGTGTCACGATCAGCAATTGACATGGATAGAAGACCAGGTCCATCATGTTTTAGCTTTGGAGACTCATCTGCAACAGTGCCACAAACCACTTGTCAGCACATTCAATCGAGGATCACTTTAACTTGCACAATGAATGTAAGACCTCAGAAAATCATGATAAAATTGTAATGCAAGGCCTGTGGACGAGGCAAGACTGTTGGTTCCCACACTGCTAAATCGCACTGGGGGGCCAAACATGAACATAGTGAAATTATCGCATCAACTGCAAAGCAGATTCTGAGTTCTTACATTACAGCATATTAAAAGAAAAATAAATTGCTTCTGAAAGTGTTGCACAGAGTCAATATCAATAAATAGGGATGTGTCAATGATATGCCCAGACAAAAATCAATCTGCAAAATAACAGTGCCAGTCTTCATTCTTGCACTGTTCATTACATTTCTTTCTAAGAGGGTGGTACTATTCTTAAGAGACCGGACATGCACAGAAAAAGTTTCTTTATTTCAAACCTATCTTCAAATTCAGACCCTCATAGCCTCTAAAAGGAGGCACAGAAAAAATAAAAAACTTCAAAGCTATAGGTACAAACATATATGATAAGCTAGCATAAAAAAAATGGCATGACATGGGGCAGGTCATTCCAACAAAGAAAAACCTATACAATGTGATTTAGTATCATTTGGACAATGGGCCAAGTTATTCAGAAATTTTAAGACATGACATGGGTATCTGTATTGACATTGAGTATGCCCTTATTAAGGAACCACTAAACCTATAGTTAAAATGTACACAAATTCATAATTTCACTTCATTTGGCATTATGCATAAAATGCAAAAATTTCCCAATTCTATGCTCACAAATCCATAACGTTTTCCTTGCAACAGGAATCAAAAGAAACAAAAGATTTCAAGTATTCTCACCAGGAAACTTGTCCCCATATATGCTCTCTCCAAAGGTCCCTGCAGAACAGGAAAACAAAATGGTTAATAATTTGAAGAGCAAAAACATGTCAGGAAGTATTATCCCCTGAAAATCTAAACTCATGCTGCATTCTGATTGCTTGTTTATCCTGATAAAAACCTAAACGCATCGATTATAAGGGAATTTCGATTGCAGACAATTTACAAAGGGCAAATCATAGAGTTATGTCATAAACAATAGTCTCCTCCCTTGGCCAAAACTTACTGTATTGCAATTGTTAATCACTAGAAAAAAGGAATTTAGATCTTTAAATCTAAAGAATGTTATAAATTTCAGGAAAAATTCTATAAATCCACCCTTATACTTTGAACCTAATCTCCAATCTACCCTCTTAACTATCAATTGCATCCATGATACCTCTGGAGGAAGATGAAATCTCCAATATAGCCTTCAATTAGTGAAAATTATCAAATTCTGCCATCCAAGTCTCAGATCCTACAGAGATGTGAAATTACAGATTTGAGTTTTTGAGATAAAAGAGTAGTTCAGATTTTTATCCAAGAAAAAAATAGGGACTGATAGAAACCCATTTAGATTTTACAATTAAACTGTTAAAGAAAAACTTGGTCAGCAACTGCGCAGTAAAGGAACACCCCTTATTAATGGCAGCTAATCCAGTCATTTATCATGGAATACACATGTACATGACACAAACTCTTAAGTTTAACAGATTTCACGAGGTCAATATTAGAGATTTTATCATAGTTCAAGTGTATGGTAGTTGCAATTAAAATTAACAAGATAATCAGAGATTAGCTTCCAAGTATAAGGGCAAATTAGTTGATTTTCCCTAAATTAGAGGGAAATGAGAATATAAGGGGTGGAAAAGTTTCTAGAATAAGTTGAATGTTGTAAGATTGTTAAAACAATTAGTGTCATCATTTCAAATCCATACAACAAAATGAATGAGTCATAAACTGCATAAAATCAAAAAGATTAACAACCCAAATGAACCAACAAGAATTACGTACCATCTCGTTTCAGAATATCACCACCCTGCAAAATTGACAAAAGAAGTTAGTCCACCAGTTGGCAAAATTGTTTATGTTTCAGAAATGGGTTGGGCATGGTGAATCATAGTAAATTTTGAGGATGGACAACTCAGTAAGTACAACCTTAAAACTACATCACAAGAAATGCAGTCATGACCATCAGCCCTGTAACCCTACAGCATAAACAAGGGTAACTGACTAAAAGATGGACCACCTCTTAGGCATGTTCAAACAAGAGAACTAAGCAAACCTATGCAAGAAAAATCTAGATGGACACCAGACAGGACAACAAACCTGAGCCATGGACCCTTTAACGATGCGATGGAAAAAGGATCCCTTGTAGTGCAATGGCCTTCCAGATTTGGGACCAATTCCTGTCTCCCCTGAGTTGAAAAGATTAAAGACATCAGAAAAGCAACTCAACAATACAAAATCAAATTTCTAAAATCTACCCAAACCAGCCTTCAAACAAAAATTAAAAATTCCAATAGCTGAAAAATATCGAATAAAAAGAAGGCATTTCCATCTAGAAACAAGGTAAAAACTATCAATCAAGACAAAAAAAAATGACAAAAGAGACAGCACTACCATCAAAAGACAAGTCATTACAAAGATTACCATAGCATGCAACCATTACCTGTACAAAGAGCACGGAAATTTTCTGCAGTCTTGGGAGCAATATCCGAGAAAAGCTGCAGAACAAAAAAATCACAGAGGAATTAATAAAAATGCAAGACAACACTCAATATACAGGTATTTCCCCATGCATCCAACAAGGTTGAAACATAATGATACCTCAAAAACCATTCTCTCCTTAGGATCGCCATCAATACACAAGTCCATAAAAACCAACGGGTTCTTCTTCTTTGCCGTTTTCTTCTCCATAACTTACAAGTATCACAAACTCAAGCCACCATAAACAATAACCTGATACCCAAATAACACATTACCAACTTTACAGTGAGCTAAAAAAATTGAATTAGCCCCACACCGACCGTGCGAGTAGATCTTGAGCCAGCATTTAATAAAAAACAAAAACCCGTAAAAAAACCATCAAATAACTCCTAGAACCAAAATAGTAGCTCCATTCTCCACAACCTTTAACTAATTTGCAACAAAAAAAAGCTCAAATAACCAAGTAATCATGCAGCCACAAAAAACCCTTAAACCCTAGCTAGATGCCCACAAATTAGAGAACGAGAAAACAAAGAAAAAATAAATCAATTAAATAATCAAATCTAAGTCTTCACTGAATATAAAAGATATACAAGCTCATCTCCCAAAAAAATCCACAGAAATTTAAACGAAATCACAGAGCTGAGATTTTGATAGGGCGTGCCAGATCAGGCACGCGAATTAGAAGACGGAGTAAAAAAGATATAAAAACGAAAATAAAAAAAATAAAGGGAAATGAGAAAGAGAGCTAGGGTTTTATTTTTTACCTGAAAGACGCGGAGCCACAGAAGACTCTCTGTGTGGAGATGAGAAGACAAAAGAGTGACGTGCTGCTTCTACTAGCTTACTAACGAAGGAGAACCTAGCTCTCCTAAATTACAGTGTTACCCTCGTGGTTATCGAGTCTGCTGGGTGCTGTCTTCACTTCTCGTCTTTTTGGAATGACGGGTGTGTCCCGTGTTTTTTTTTAACTGATATCACTTACATTTATCTACTGTGATAATTTTTTATCCAATCAGATTTTAAATAAATCATTTATATTCAAATAAATATATATATATAATTGTTTTTGAGTTTTTTATTTAGAAGCAAAATTACGAAATAAGAAAGGGAAAATTGCTAAGAATACTATGCAGGCAACATTTTATTTTCATATTTTGATAAACTATAATTTTGGTGAATTTAGTAAATGGTTAATAATTACAATTTAAAATATTTTTAATTATAAATATTTAATATGATTTTTTTAGATTTTTTATGATCTGCAACATTTTATTTTCATATAATTTTGTTGTATTTAGCAAATGGTAATAATTGCAGTTTAAAATATTTTTAATTATAAATATATAAAATAATATTTTTTTATTTTTAAAAAATACAAAATTTTAAAATTAATTTTTTAAAAAAATAAAATTTTAAAAAATATGATTTTAACCCGTTCTCTAACAGTTTATTTATATACTGATTCAACACCAATTTTAAATTTTGATGCGTTCACCCGTTATTTAATGAATTTTACTACACTGTTAATATTACTACAAATTTTTGAAATCAAGCTTTCGAAACTAAAAGAGCTACTGCTATGACTATTGTATCCTTACAAACACGGCATAAATGGCTTTGGAAGCGAGGTACAATAGTTTTTTTATGGTGAAATGACTAATATGCCTTTAGAGCAAAAAAATTCAAGCGGTGGTGGGGGGAAGTTTTTTTTTTTAACTTTTTCATTTTAAATACACAGTCAAATAATCACAAACTTTAAAATTAAAATTGTCTTTGCTGTTGAACAAGAGGTTTTTTTGCCCTTTTCTCTTAGTTTTTTTTTATATAATTATCAAATTTAATTATGTTAATTTAGTGTTTAAACACGTATAAAATATTAATTAATTTAAAAGTTCGGCTGTGCATGGATGTTCCCTAGCTCTTTAGATGCATTTACAATGTTCTTTCCTTTTTTCTTCTTGATTTTAGGTCCTTTCTTTACATATTTTAAAAGCAGTTATTTGATTATTTTTTTTCATATTTAGTTTTTATTTTTCTGAATGGTAAATTTTTTATAACTTAAATAATTTTTTTAATTGTAATTATTGGATTTTGTTAACTTTTCAAGTGACAAATTTTAAAGATTTAACCTATTTGATTTAGATTTATTTTTTCAAGTTTTTTTTTTATAATTGATGTTTTTCCATTTCATTATTCTATAGAGTTGTTCAGATTTTATATAGCAAATCACGTGTTTTATAGGTTAACTTAACTTAACCAAACCTAATGTTTTTTTATTTGTTATTGTTGCTAATTTTTTATATTATATTATTAAGTTAATCGAGATTTAACCTGATATTTAATTTTTATTACTTCTATGAAAGTTGTCATCACTTATTTTTTTGTGCTGAAAAAATTAGTAAAAAAAAATAATTGGTTCAACATATGGTGTTATGTGAGCCACAAATCTAAGTAACAAAAAATAAAAGAAAAAGGGGTTTAACTGTACTCATCTTCATAAAATACTATTCACTTGAACAATGTCTTTTTTTAGATTTTTTTTAATTATGATTTTTTTTTTCAAATTTAATTTTATCCTCCAACATTAAATTTATTGGAGATTGGACTTTATATTTTTTTAAAATTTACTTTTTATATTGTTACCCTACTCTCATGACATATACCATAAGTTTGACGAGGTAACTCAATTACCTTGAGTTTTTTTCCCTTTAATAATTGATTTTTTCACTCAATTTTATTATTTAATATTGGATTAATTGATAATTAGTTTTTATGATTTGTTTTGGATTCCTTTTTATAAGGTTATCTCTATCTCATAAAACGAGATATGAGTTTTAATGAGTTAACTCGACTACTTCAAGTTTCATTTTTCGTATTCTTTTTTAATCATTTTTTAATTTTAATTTCATTCATCGACATCTGGTTTATTGGAGATTGAGTTTCATAATTTTTTTAATTTACTTTTTATAAGGTTTTTCTAATCTCATGATTTAGATCGCGGGTTTGACGAATTAACTTGAGGTTTTTTTTCCCTTTTTCCTAGCTGAATTTTTTCTTAATTTTATTCTTCAATAATAGGTTGTTTTGGAATTAGACTTTGTGATTTGTTTTGATTTACTTTATATGAGATTATCTTAGTTTTACGACTTAGATTGCAAGTTTAGTTGATTAACTTGAGTTGACTCAGGTTGTTTTTTCCTTATTTTTAATTTATTTTTTCAATTTTATCTTTCAACACTGACTTTATTAGGGATTGAACCTCATAATTTATTTTAATTTATTCTCCGTAGGGGTTTTTGTGATCTCATAATCCGATTCACAGGTTTGACAGGTTGATTTGGGTCATTATTTTGTTGTTTTTAATTATTATTATTATTATTTCATCTTATAACATTGAGTTTATTGAAAATTAGGTTTCATAATTTATTTTGATTTGCTTTCTATAGTGTTATCATAGTCTTATGACTAGCTATGCAAAATGACAGGTTAATTTGAGTTAATCCAAATCGATCAAATATGTTATCGTTTTAATAATATTAAAAAATTTATTTTGAATATTTATTTTAAATCAAATTATATTTTTTATTGGTTATTTAAATTGTTTATATTACACCAATTTAATTTCTATACAATTTAAGTTTTTTTTCTAACTAAAAAGGCATGAATAATATTTAAATATTATTTTACATTAATTTTTTTTTGATCCGATTAATGGCATAAGGCAAGCTAATAATGTATTGCTAACATGTCTTCAAAAACAAAGCCCCGAGGCCACCATTGTATTCTTGAAAGTTAATGCAACATTTCAAGTGCACGGTCCCTCTAAATCATAAACATTATTTGAAACCCCCACCAAATAAAAAAGTGAAAAAAAAAAGATTATTCCATCTCAACTTGGCAAGCACATAGATTCTTGGCCACCGTGAGCTTTGAATTGGATTATTTCTTTTACTAATGTAGAAAGTAAATACTATAAGCATTACTAATATTTTTATAGTAGAATTTCTTTTAATTATATAAGGGTTAATATGATATGATTCATTTAATTTGATAAGTTTAAAAGCAATATAAATAATTAGTAAAAATATAATTTGACTCTAAAAAAATTCAAGATAATATCTTAAAAAAAATATATTAAAATGAAAATATATTAAATCGACTCGGGTCGACTCGGGTCAATTTGCTAAATTCATGATATAGAGCATGAGACTATGATAATTCTATATAAAGCAAATCAAAATAAATTATGAGTCTTAATTCTCAATCAGTCCAACATTAAAGAATAAAATTTTAAAAAAATCAATAATAAAAAACCTGAGTCAACTTGAATTAATCTACCAAATTTATAATCTAAATCATGAGATCAGGATAACATAATAAAAATCAAATAAAAAAATAATCCGAGTCAACTTGGATCTTCCTGCCAAACTCATAATACGAATCATAAGACTAAAATTAAAAAAAAATTATTAAACACAATACCCAACCAACCCATTATTAAAAATTAAATTAAAAAAAAAATAATCTAAAAAAAGACACTATAAAATATATCATCGAAAGTTAGAATTTCTTCATTTGCATTTAAAAGTTTAATTACTGCGCATTAAACCATAACAATTAATTTACTCCTAACATAAAGCCAAAAATTTAAATAATTAATTATACAGAATTGGCTTGGTGGTTAACGAAGAATATTTCTTCCCTCGACTTCATGAACTCAAACCTTGGGCCAATATCCAAAGAAATTATTAAGTTTTTCTAAATTTACTATATTGGAGGTTATATTGTTAAAATCATCTGGAATAGGAGTTAATTTTGATTTACATGCAAGCTGTTCTAATAATATATTTATTCTAAATTGAATCCTTCAAATTATCTACTCTACTTTAGCATCACAATCACAATCTTAAAGATCGTGCTAAATATCTCATAATTATTAAGATCATGCTAGGATTTTAGATAATCACATTTTTAAAGATTATATATACTAGAATTAAATACTATCTCTCGAATAAGGATTAAATAACATCTCTCTCTACACACGCACACATATATACACATTTCTGATATAGTTTAAAATTTAAATTTTATATAAATATTAGTCAGTGATATAAAATCATTTTAAAAAGCTCACTCCATCAATTAAGTTTTTGAATTAAGATGATTTTTTTATTTAATTAATATAATATTATCCATTAGCTCATTCATTTCTTAATTTGACCTCCAAATGCAAAATGAAAAATCATAATTTTGAGATATTTAATACTTCATCTAATTTCTTATCTTGAATCTTAATGCAACCTGAAAAATAAAAAATTCAATTGCTTAATTTATAGTTTTTAAAAATCAAAAAAATTCCATGAAACATTGCTACATAGTAACATCTAAAGTGTAAATGGTTGCTTGATATATAGTCAGGGGACTCTCTAAAGCTTAAACTGGTAAAACAGAGAGAAAAGAGGTGAACTAAGAGGGGATCAAGCTGGGTGATTTAGATCCTTGCTTTTTCTTTCATTTTTTTCCTTCTTTTTTTTTTTAATTATAATGAGTTTTTCATTGATCAAAGTCAGCTGGAGCAAATTGCTTACAAGGTTTGTACAATATACAAACACCACAATTCAAATAAAAGCAAACTACGTACTGAGAGTCCCAACTCTTGCATAGAGCATCGTTTCTGGGATTTACAGTAGCTTCTGTATGATTCTTGTTTCGTGGAGTTAAGAAGATTGGAATTGTAAAAACGATTATTTTTTAAATTATTTTTTCATTAGAAATATATTAAAAAATATTTAAAAAATTAATTTTAAATTAAAAAAAATTGAATTTCAACTGCAATTTCAAACGAGGGCTAACTCGACACTAACAACAACCCCATCCATACCATGCACTCTTCTGTTAATTTCTTTCCAAATTTGATAAATATAGGAGCATTAGGAAATCATCAACAGAACAAAAAGAAAACATTTGTTTTATAGAAAATAAATAGCCCAATCCAAGTACTCTTCCTGCCAATTCCCAACCTGCTTAAAATTCCCACTTTTCTTCAAAATACGTTGTAATATATTCTTAGTGAAGCTACAAGAGATGAATAGGTGATCATATATCCAACAAAAAGAAAATATTTCTCATTTTACAATATTCTTTCTCATAAACCAGGTCTATGGCAGTTCATGTATCATCTCCGCAGGCGATGAAGTACCTTGCCCTTCTGAGTTGTTATTGTTAATCTACTAATTACATCAATTTATATTGGTAGAGATAATATAAATTATATTCTGACCTTATTTAATAATTTAATTTTTTTGGTTGAGATAATTTTTTGATATAGTATCAGAATTTTGATAACCAAATAATTACGAGTTTGAATTTTATCATTATTATTTATTTAATAAAAATTAATATGTTTTGATAACCAAGTAGTTACGAGTTTGAATTTCACCATTATTATTTATTTAATAAAAATTAATATAAGATAATGTGCTTGACAAGATGTATTAAAAAATAATATAAATTATAGATTTGTGTAAGTTTCAAATTTAAAAAATCCTGTATTAAAAAATAATATAAATTATATTCTGAAATTTTATCTAATAAATTAAAATTTTAAATGGAAATCTCTTTTCAGGATGTATTTATCTTATGCATAATGTCCGAGATTGCTTGGTCATTTTGCTACTAGTAGTGTGTGGCTTTGTGGCTTCCCTAGCATTTAGCTTTTCTTCCCCGTGTTTTTGAGAGTGGTTTGACTCCTTTTTGAAAGATCAATGGACCGAAAAGGTTATGTTTTGGAAAAGTAGTTTGGAAATTGAAAAGAAAAACATTACGACTTCGAGGTTGCCAGTTAACTATTGTTACGTGTATGCCAAGTAAAGAGGACTGAACGGGATTGAAGAGAACAAGACTACCTCACCAAATGAGATGCTGCTGCGAAAATTAAGTCGTAGGATTGAACAATTTTATTATTATTTTTTATCATATATCCCATATGCACGTTAACACTAACACCAAAATGTCTTGTTTAGATACGTATATCAAATGTTACCTTAATGCGCTATACGAGAAGAGTCGTTATATATACGAAGATGGGGTTGGACAAGAACTAATTTTCATCATAAAATATGCTCAGTAAAGTTATTTTGTCCTCATCTATCAAACGCTACTCGAATGAACTCACCTGATGAAGCAAGGAAAAACGATGGAAGCATTGTGAGTTAAGCACAGGATAGTTTGAAGATGTTTATTGAGGAGAGTTTCATTCCCACCTGATTGACATGCAACTGTGTTATAGATGGATTAGTAAAGGAGGGCCCTGTCAACTCCGCGTTGTTAATTTGTTTATACAGGGATAACAAAAGTGGAGTACTGTCCCAAATGTCTTCTCTTACACTTGCTTGATTATCGGGTTTTGCAAGAACAATAATTTGGATCTTGCTGTGAATATGCTGGATGAGATGAAAAACAAGTTTACTGAACTGGATGTTGCTGTGTACTGTGCTCTGATTGATGGATATTGCCATAAAGGAGACATGGCAAGTGTAAGCCAGCTTTTCTCTTAACTCCTCGAGGTTGGCATATCTCCTAACACAGTAATATTCTACAGTTCCATGGTTAGTGGCTTCAGGAATCTCCAGAATATGGAAGCAGGACTTGACTTGCACAAGAGAATGGTGAGGGGATTCCTTGTGATTTGCAGGTTTACACAAACACTGGTTTCGGGATTGCTGAAAGCGTAAATTACTCTTTGCGTCAGATCTTTACGCAGAGATATTCATGCTTGCTAAGAGTATCTATCATGCCTGATTTAATAACTTTTAGTGTTCTTATATGCAGTCTTTACAATAAAGGACAGCTAGAGAACGCACATAATGTTTTGGAAGGCATCGACAAGGAATGCATGAACCCCAATGTCTACAAGAAGCCTTTAGACAGCACGATGAGATGCTCGACAAAAGGCCTTGTTCCTGATGAGACTACCTACGATATTCTTGTAAATGGAAAAGTCAAAGATGGAAATCTCTTTTCAGGAGCTTCAAGTGTTCGAATCCAACCTTGTAATTTTCTTTCCAGATCATCGTGCTTCTGATTCGGGCTGACTCTTAGCTGAGCTGAGATATATGGTCCTTCAAGATACTGAAGCGCATCACGATCAACATTAGTCCGTACCAAGTGGCGACCATCTCTGTTGGACGGTTTGGTACAAAATTTAGAATTTCGTGCGTTAATGAGAATGTTTACTTTATTAAATATGTTAGTTTTTTAAAATATAATAATTAATTTATTAAACAGATTTTATTTTTTTTAAACTCATTTCATCATCATGATAATTAATATTATTTAAAAATATATAATATTTTTTCTAATTAATTTAAAATAATAAATTATCTTTTAATTACTCAAATATTTTTATATAATTTAAATTTGAGTATATCTCAGTCATGAAAACAACTATTTTTTATAAAAAATAATATATATATATATATCAATTTTAATAATTCTAATTAATATAATTTTAATAAAATATTAATCAAATTTTTTTATAAATAGTGCTTTAGTGCATTAGATATCTCATTATAACAATTTTCTATATAAATTATTATTGTTTCATAAATTTTATCTTTAGTCTATATTTATTAATTAAATATAATTAAATATTATAAATAAATAAAGCCTTTATTAATAATAAATATATTTTACATGACTAAAATTAGTGTTACATATAATTAATTAATTGATTATAATATATATTCACTAACAAAATCAACTTCAAGAATTTTTTTCTTATTTTTTTGGTCTAAATTCAAGTTTTTTGTTCTTTTTAAACCAATAAAACAATAATATTTTAGAATTGATTTAGATTAGTTAAATAATTTTCAAATTGATATAATGATCCAGACCCTTAATTAGTACAACAGGAGTAGACCCTTAATTAGTACAACAGGAGTGACAACTACATTCACTACTCAATACTCAAATCTTTAATTTAAATTAATATAAGAATATTTTTATTTAAATTAATCTAAAAATATTTTTTATGTTAATTAATTTGAATTTATTATATATTTTTTAATGACAATATACACTAATTTGTTTTTCCATTCTAGTTATCAACTATAATTACAAAATCCATTTCAAGTAATAAGTTAGACGAATTAACTTTGAGGCGTTATCTATAATATTATTTAAGATTATATTTTAAATAGTGTTTTATAAAAATTAAAAAAAATTATTTTTATTTAAAATTATTTTTTATGTTTTTGAATTGTTTTAATATATTAATATTAAAAATATTTTTTTAAAATAAAAAACTTTTTTTAAAATATTTCTTAATAAAAAAATACTTTAAACTTTTTTTTAAATATTTCTTAATAAAAAAATACTTTAAAAAATAACCATTAATACACTCACTAAATATCTCATTAGCAACATCATTTTAATAATTAAAAAAAAAAATCAAATCGTGTTTTACTTAAACTCTAACTAGATAAGGAGTTAACCTCCCAGGTGATCAGATTTAATAAAACCAACTTCCATTTAACTTGATATGAAACCTGGCCCATTTCGAGCCGATGATCATCAGATTAACTTGGTGAACAAGTCGGGTCATAATACAGCAATCAAAGAAGAATCCTTTTCCAACACAAATTAAGATTTCAACAGATTTGGTCCAGTCCAATGGGTCCCGTTTTCCAAAATTTGATTTGGTAGAGAGAGAAGAGCTTCATAGATAATCTTGAATCCCACGTCACCAAGGAGGATAAAACATTGCCTAACTTCTCATCAATCCTTTGTTCCTCCCAATTAAATAATGCAAAAACAAAAACACCGTTCTTTTTAGGAAAATAAAACCTTTTTTCAAGGAAAAAATTAAATAAAAAAAGTCTCTAAATTGAAAATCAACCCCCCTACCCCCCACCCAAAAAAAAAAAAAAATCTCTCTATGATCGAGCTTTTCACGGGTTATCAATGCAAGGTTAGTGAATTTTTTTTTTTAAATCCTTCTTAAATTTTTATTATGTTTTTCAATTTATACATGATTAAAATAAATTTATGTTCTCATTGAACTAATGAGATTTTTAATTTTTTTTATGTTTCCCAGTTCACTGTATTCTATGTTAATTCGATTTAATTTAATTTTTTTCTCATGTAATTTTGATCAATTCGGATTTTTTTTATTAATGTTTGTTGTGTATTTTGCTATTTTGAGTTTAATTTCCTGCAAGGTGATTGCATAAAGAATTCTCTTTTTTTCAGGGTTTTTTCTTGATGGGTTTGACTTATTATTGTTTTTAGGTTACTAAAGTTTGTGTTTTTAGCAAAATTGTAGAGTATCTTTAGAGAAAGATCAAGTTTTTAACTATCAGAATTGTAGAGTTTCTTTAGAGAAAGATCAAGTTTTTAACTATCTAAACCTGGGGATTAATTGTGATTATTATTACTAATTACATCTCACTGAGTAATGATATTTTGGTTTATGTTAATACAGTAACAGTTTGTTGATATACATATATGATTTGTTTCTGTTTTTAGGCTATACTTGTTTTAATTAAAAATATTTATTTCCGCCTCGGATTTTTTTTAATGCTTGGAGACATAGAAGTTTCTGCAATTTTAAATGTTGTTGAAGTGGTTTCTGATTACTAGAACTTAAATTCCTTCTTGTTTCAGACATCGGCGAATTTGGGGATATCATGAAGTTCAAGAAAGGAAGTAGAGTGGAGGTGTTAAGAAAAACACACTTGTCGTCCTGTGCATGGCGGTGTGGTGAGATTATCTCGGGAAATGGACAAACTTATTGGGTTAGGTATGATGGTTTGTCGGGTTTGAATAGTGAGGATGATGTGGAGAGTGTGTCAAGAGAGGTAATTAGGCCCTGCCCTCCACCTGCGGATGTTTCAGATGGTTGGGCTGTTGGTGATTTGGTGGAGGTGTTCGATAATCTTTGTTGGAAAACCGCAGCAGTTATGAAGGTCATGAGGGGAAATTGTTGCTTGGTTAGGCTAATCGGGTCTTCAACAGAACTTCGAGTCGACAAAGTTAACATTAGGATGCGCCAATTATGGCAAGATGGTGGATGGGTTGAAATTGGAAAGGTAAGATATATTCCATTCTTCTCTACTGTTTTTTTGGTTCATAGTTTTTGGTTTCCATATTTATGCTTGTTGTCTTTATGTACGTGGTTCGTTAGCCTGGCTAACATAGTTTGCTTCATTTGCTTGTTCGGACTTCTGTCAAGCCAATTATGAATATTCACTTCCCATGTGCTGCATGTGTTGACTAATAATTATTTGTTGGCTACTGTTTCCAGGGTTCTGGCAGTTTTGAAAATGAGAAGTTGAATAAACCATCAGTTTTCAGTTGTTATCAGAAGAAGAGGTCTCTAATGCAGCAAGCCAGTGAGAAGAGGAAAGTGCAAGCAAGAGAAACTTGTTTAGCTATTGAGCACAACCTTGGTTTCCAGGAGTCTTGTGCTATGTCAGCTAGAACATCCAAGAGGGCATCCCCAGTTTGGGCAACTCACTTGGAATCATGTAATGAAAAAGTTGACAAAATGAGAGCAATTGAGAAACAGAGTGAGGTCCGGCGAGTGATATCAGGGTACCCATCCTCATTCATGACAAAGGTAGATGCTGTTGCTTACCCACGAGAGTGTCTGGGTGAAATATACATGCATGCTTCCTCTAACAATCAAACAATTGGATCTTGTGAAATGGAGAGGCGAACACCAAATAATTTTGTCACTTCTTTTTGTGGAAGAAGCTCAGAATCCAATGATTCTGATAGTGATGCATGCTCCGTTGGTAGTTGTAGTGTTAATAGTGACAGTCCAAACAGACTGTTTAATTGTGTTGTAGCTGGGAATAGTCCTGATGCAGATACCCTTAGTAGTGATGCTGAATCTTTTTATGGCCATGGAGACAAGGAAGAAAATTGTTCCCTTCCCTTAGGAGAGGATGTTAGAGTAAGAATCCATAGTTTAGAGTTGCATGCTTATCGTTGCACTCTAGGGGCATTCTATGCTTCTGGGCCCTTAAGTTGGGAACAAGAAGCATTGTTGACAAATCTCCGTATCTCACTTAACATTTCAAACGATGAACATCTGATGGAGCTAAGGAACTTAATTTCTGCTGGAACAAGCATTCATATTTGTTAATGTTTCCTCTCCATTTTCTTGTTTTTAGGTTTTTTTCTCTTCTAGCAACAGGTTTTCTTTTGGGTTTCATGACCTCACATCATTGTAAGCAAGATGAAATTGTTACATTTTGTAGCTTTATTATAACTCTTCAATCTAGGTGATGAGCTGGTGAAAATTTGTAATTTGGATTCTTATTATATTATAACCTTTCCAGGCCCATTAATTTGTTGTATGCTTCTCTACGATTCTATGCTCCTTTTTCTCCATTTTCCCATCCTCTCTTTATCCTTTGTTTTGCTTTAAGGAACTTGTAACTGTTCTTTGGATATTTCATCAGCCACACTATGCCAGAATGATATGGCAGCTACAAAAAATGCAGTTCATATAGTATCTTTGAATTTGCATTTATTTATGATCTGTGGTTTGGTAAATATTGTTGAGGGTGCTTACTCTATTTCACATCTGATCTGTGAAAAATTGCGCTTCTTCATCTGGTGTTTGGCATGCAAGTAAAGGGAGCCTGTTCATTTAGCATGCATGACAGGATGATTAAATGTTGTATCGAATGGAAATTGGAAGATTTGGTTGTCATGGAGTGTGAAGTCCACATCAATATTATTTATGTCTTCTTGCCAATGGAATGCCTATTGCTTCCCAACTTTCTTTCATACAGTTTTGAGGTTGTTATTGATGAATCCCTACATTTTTCAGGGCCACAGTTGGAGGCATGCGAATTTTGCTTCCAAAGGTCTAGAGATGATGCTGGGGACCTGTGGTTCACCATCATTTTTCTGGCTCAACGAGTTGGGGGCAATGTTTGCATCTTGTTCTTTTCAATTATGCCAATTAGTGGCCGGATACTGACATCATTGTTATTTCCTCTGATACCATAGTTCGTTTCAGGTGTGCTGGGATCATGTGCAGAGTACTGGATGAATTAAAAGCAGAACTCTGATATGGCTGACATGAGGAGGTCATCTTAGCTCCAAGATTGAATCATGCACAAGATTTATCTTGCCCTTCCTTTTTGGGTACAAATGCATGTTCTCTTACTGATTACAATGTCATTAACTGCTAATTTTATTTAACCCAAGTTTCCTTCAAAATATGTATCCCTTCTGGTTTTCTTTTGGCAGTTTATGTTTTATAATGTGGTACTGTTAGAATTGGAGTGGAGTACTCAGTTGGCTGCTGCCAGTTTTGTGTAAGAAGTACAAATCTACTAGTTTATTGATCAGCCATCAAATCAGTAAATATGCAAGTCATATTGTCCATGGGAAAGGAGGGTCTAATGAATTCTTGCTATTTGAATTGTTGGGGTCCTGGACATGGGTTTCAATATTTGGTTGAAATGGCAATGTATGCTGGAATAGTGACAGTCTGTTGGGCTGTTCTGGAGACCGAGCACCAATGTAGGCTTAGGAACAACAATAGGATTTGATTCCCTGAAGAAGCATCCGGAAACATTCATTGAAGGCTAAGTTTATTTCCCAAAATTATACTCTTGATTACTTTGACAGCACAGCACCAGATGGTAAGTACTGATGTATTATATAGTATATGGATTTATTTGGCAGGTTCCCAAGTATTCAGATTTTGAATGATATCTAGAAAGTAACAATGTTAGAACTTCATCAAGCATTGATTTTCATATGAATTTGATCCGAAGTAATGATTAACCTCTAATTTTTTCATCTCAAATATATTGCCCTCTAATATGGACGCATTAGTTACAGCTTGTAGTCTCACTGTTGCCAGATTTCTAATCAATATTCTGAGGCAGCATCCCCATTGAAGTTGCTGCTGGGGCTTTAGTGAGAAGTTTAGAGTTTGTTTACAAGTTCATTTATCATGTCTGATGCTGTGCCAGCTGATCAGAGTATAGATTCCCCTCTAATATGGATGCGTTAGTTACAGCTTGGAGTTTATCTGTTGCCAGATTTCCAATCATTATTCTGAGGTCATTGAAGTTGCTGTTGGGGCTTTGGTGAGAAGTTCAAAGTTTGATTATGAGTTCATTTATCATGCCTGATGCTGAGCAAGCTGATCAGAGTCATTCTAAAAGAGCAACGTCGATTATGAGTTCATTTATCATGCAGTTCAAAGTTTGATTATGAGTTCATTTATCATGCCTGATGCTGAGCAAGCTGATCAGAGTCATTCTAAAAGAGCAACGTCGATTATGAGTTCATTTATCATGCAGTTCAAAGTTTGATTATGAGTTCATTTATCATGCCTGATGCTGAGCAAGCTGATCAGAGTCATTCTAAAAGAGCAACGTCGATTATGAGTTCATTTATCATGCAGTTCAAAGTTTGATTATGAGTTCATTTATCATGCCTGATGCTGAGCAAGCTGATCAGAGTCATTCTAAAAGAGCAACGTCGATTATGAGTTCATTTATCATGCAGTTCAAAGTTTGATTATGAGTTCATTTATCATGCCTGATGCTGAGCAAGCTGATCAGAGTCATTCTAAAAGAGCAACGTCGATTATGAGTTCATTTATCATGCAGTTCAAAGTTTGATTATGAGTTCATTTATCATGCCTGATGCTGAGCAAGCTGATCAGAGTCATTCTAAAAGAGCAACGTCGATTATGAGTTCATTTATCATGCAGTTCAAAGTTTGATTATGAGTTCATTTATCATGCCTGATGCTGAGCAAGCTGATCAGAGTCATTCTAAAAGAGCAACGTCGATTGAAGTGATGACATGAAATCCCTTACTCCTTTGTGGAGACAGGAGCACTCGAAATTGGCCTCATTAAGCATGCTGTATTTGAAACCGATTATCACCGGCTGTGGTTAGATTATTTCCCATTGTGATTCGTGACTTGTTCCAATTGTAAATGCTTATGCAGCCTGCTCTGTCGGTAGTTGTAGTTTTGCAAACTGTTTGGTCATAATGTAGCAGCTAGCAGTATTGATGCAGATAACCCTAGTAGTGATGCTGAATCCTTTTTACGCAGATAACCTTAGTAGTTGAAAGAATTAATGGCAATGACAACTGCGCAACAGTCCAAATCAATATATTTCGTTATTTACCATAGCCAGCAAGAATTTGTAGAAACTTGATCCATCATAGTGGATGACTTTTGGTTTTCATTCTGAATTACACCTCGAGTTCATTAATTTTTGACAGATTTCTAAATTATATTGAAGACAGCATCTCCATATCAGATTCACTGTTGGTTGTGAGCAGCTTCTTGCGTGGAACAAACTGAGAATAAACTAGACAGATCTCTTCCAAGGCATGGGATTGCTACTGCTTCTCTTTTGGTGAAAGTGATCAGGAAATCTTGTTATTAAAGTTGGTTTCACAAGAGGCTGACAAGTGATGTCTGAAACACCACATAACCTAAGAAAGGCATGTTGAAAAAGGAAGCAGAAGGGTGAAGACAATCATGGGTTATTGCAAAACCCGCCAAAAAGAACAAATTATCCGGCAGCTCATTAGATTCCATGAAAAAACTATGCGCCCTCTTCAACTATCACAGAGCAGGAAACAGCAAACTAACTGCAAGATGAAATCTGAAAAAAAGAAGGAAAAAAAAAGCAACACGAACTCAGTAGACAAAGATAGGCAGACCAGAGTATGATACCAGCAATACAAGAAGGATCACACGGGCACGAAGGATGTGTGTACCACGCATTTTACAAGAGATTAAAATCTTCCTCCTAAGAATCTCAGCTAAAACGATGAATACATGAAGAACACTGCCTCCAAGCATATTCCCTAGCGTGTGATTACATTTGCCACCAAAACCATTCTAGGTTTTACAGATGCCTCCTTCAGTCAATAAAACAAACAAGATAGAAACCACCCCATAATTGTTCAACTCTAGAAAGCTTCCAACTCTGTAGGATCCAGTGTCCTCTCTGCTTGTAAAGTGTTTCAATGAGAGGGATGCCTTAAGAATTTGTATACATAGACTTGTGTTGCCGCTTTTCTACTAAGAATTCTTTAATCAATTTTTGAAAGAAAAAAAAAGGAAAAGAAAAGCTAAACATGCTACATTGATTGAAACTCGGACATTTTGGTCTCGACCTTTTCTCATCCTTATCTAGAAGATCGAATTTCACTACTCTGAAATTACGGGCTTTAGTGAAGTTGTTCTTTTTCAAACAAGATTTCAATCTCTTCTCCTCCTGAGAACTGCTACAATTTAAAGCTCCATCATCATCTCTTGATAGTGGAACAACTAATTCAGCATCACTCAAAGTGCTTTGTGATGGAAATGAAGAGCTTGACTAGTTCCGGCGATTTCTGTAATCGCAGACTACCGGACGATGCTTGGGTGAGCGAAGTTTCTTTGGAGAATCGTCAAAATGCTGCTGTGTCTTCACCTCGAAGTGAGCCTTGCCTAATGATTGACCGTCAGGGCATTGTTCAAGGAATTGCTTAATATTTGAGTCATCTAAATCCTTCGGGAAAGTAGCATATTCATCTTCAAACTTGCAATCTACTTTAGCTCGTTCTTGGGATACTGGAGGAGATTGTTTCTCCGCGAGAAGATGGAAGTCTTGTCTTATCTCAAACGAAGACTCTAAGGAGTTCCCTTCTTGAGGAAATTGAATTAATCCATCAGATTTTTCCCACCTAACTTCTTGTTCAGCCCATGCTGGACAAATTTCGTCGTCACATGGAAGAAAATGATCTTGTTGTTGCTGCATTAGAGAGGTTTGTAACAATTCATACACGGTATGGCATGGAACAATGAAGAAGACATTTCCGGGCTTCAAAATGGACTCAGGACAAATCGTTATCCATGGAAATCTGAACGCATCAGGTCTCGTAACGAGATGTCTTGGATACTTTTTCATGACCTCGGCAGCTGTTATTGGATTCTTATGAATCTCAACAAAGCCTCCAGGATGCACCAGCTTGAGGAATCTTCGATTCCAGGAGAATGACCCCATTTTCATAGGATTGCAATTTGCAAATGCTTGGTTTGGAACAAGGAAAGATGGCGGCGAGGACGTTGACATTATACTCAAGCTCAGTTGTCGTGTTCTTGCTATCTGACATTTTATTTTTGTCTGGCGAGTATTCTTAAGCATCTTGGGACAGCATAGGCGTTTCCACTCTATGCTGTTGTTTTGGATTCGTCCTCTGCTGTCCAACAAAAGTCTAGGTAAAGTTGCTGATTTATGTTTCATACACGTTTTGTCTTCAACAGTTGAAGCAGACCTTTTCTCCATTACCTTTTCTTGGTGCAGGATCCCCTTTAACCATTTTTATTCTTTCAAAATGTTGCCATAATGTCTGACCAGCCACTAATAGCTTGCTTTCAAGAGTGTGTGTGTGTGTGTGTGTATTCGTGTATCATTTTGATGTACTGAAATAAAATAAAATAAAAAAAATAAAATTATTTCAATGTATTTTGTACATAATTTTTTTTTTTTTAAATAATTATCAAAACATCAAACTAGCTCTAGCTATTGACTATTCCAACTTTTGTTGGATTTTGATGGGAATTTAAATATTCTGAATAAATTCCTTGACGAAGATACAAAGAAAAGATACAACCAGAGTTCCAAAGATAATTGAGACAATTGCAGAGAATACTATAATATTTTCTACAGTCAATAATTCATAATCTTACTTCAAAATTAACACACCAATTGTTTTTATAATGGTAAAATCGATCCTAAAAATTAAAATTAAATAGAAAAATAAATAAAATCCAAAAACATATAGAAAAATAATTAAAACAATAAAAACAACATTTTCTAAGAACGGGAGAGTCTTCCTGACTTCATTGATTACAGCCAACTAACGTTTTAAAATTTAAAATTATGATTGTTTTTGTCAAATTAATCATTTAATATATCCAAACTTCTTTGCAGGTTTTGTCTTGTCTATCTAATCTATAAACACTGGTTTTTTCTTGTTTATATGATCCATAAACACACACACATTACAAAGTTCCCTCATCTTTCAAAAAGCTCTATACAGTTCGAGAGCCCGCCCACCTCCACGGCGAGTGTTGCTCCGTGAAGTAATTGTTACGAGTTTAGCGGGTGATGCTGTGGCAGCCAGTCAAATTCTTGCCAGGTTTAAATAGTCAAATTCTTCCAACGGTGTAGTTATAGTTAATTTTTTTATTTATAAATAAAAATATATTAAAATAATATTTTTTAATTTTTAAAAATTATTTTTAATATTAACATATTAAAATAATTTAAAATCATCAAAAAATAAAAATATTAATTTAAAATAAATAAATAAATAAATTTTAAATTTTTTATATAATTAAAAAACAAAGCACGATAGCAACACTAGAACAAATCAAAGCATGCCAAGTGACATTCATTCGAGATTCGTTTAATTATTAGAATTATTGATAAGATGGTAGCAAGCTAGACCGGCCACTATTGCCTTAAATTATAATGGAACGCCCCTTCCCCATTGTATAGCCCTCCATACAAATCCTCTGCGGCTGAAAATCCAAGGAATTAAAGAAGATCAAATGTAGAGGCATGCTAAGATTTTACTAGCGCCACAAACATCCGAGTCACTCAATTTGCCTCTGGATTTTATTTGGTTTATAAAATGAAAGTGAAGCCATGTTTTAATTCACACTAGACAAAAAGGAATCACCATAATCACATCGCGAGCACTCATTGAAAAGGCCGTGATTTTAATCATTAATCAGCACAACGCTTGCAAATTAAGGATATAGAGCAACACTAAGCATCCTACAGACATCAATCAGCAGTATAAAACCGTAGGTACGGGGATGGAATGCACAAAGCTAGACACTCCCCTGGAAAATGATGAAATGAGCAACTCAAAACAAAGAGGTCAGGCAGAGACCTGAAACCACTCAATTTATACTCATACAAGTCAGAGGACATAAATCCATATCCTTGAAACCATATAATCAAAGCCTCTCACTCCAACAATGACAAAGCCCCTTCTATTCTTTATTCAAATGCATCATCGTCATCATCTGGAAGAGGCTGACTAGCAGCAGCAGCAAGTTCAGCCTCATGCCTGCGGAAATTACAGGCATCAAGAACAAATGTTAAAAACTAAACTGGTGGTATCTACCAAAATGACATAATAGAGTGAGACCAGAAAAATAGCATGGATGGTTTGCTATATCATCTGTTTAAAGATAAGGAATCAAACAAGCCTCTTATATACTTGCTAAACACACAAATAGTCATGGTGCTATATGGATTCATTTTCATTAAATTTGAGAAATTCTTTTTTTTTCCCTTCTGTGTGTAATTGTGTATGCCTATGTATAAACAATGCACAGAATATGCATGCAGAATTGTAAAGATCCATGGACTAGAGAGAGTAACAGGCTAACAAAGAATAACTAATCTAAACAAAACAAAACACTTACTGTGCTTGGGCTACAAGGTCGATAGGCACTTCTGGGGGAGCCAAGGCAGGAGTCTCAACAAAATGCAAGTTCGGATCCCTGCAGTCACAAAACAATTCAAAAAACTATCGCTTGGGGTCCACAGAAATTGCGAGAGTGAAAGCATTCTGATTGAAAAGATTATCCTTTACCCAGCAAGTTTTCTGGCAAGGTACAAGAATGGCTTCTCAAAATTATAGTTGCTCTTAGCTGAAATCTCATAGTATTGCAGGTTCTTCTTCCTGTGAAAGGTAACCTGCTTTGCCTTCACCTGCCTGTTCTTCACATCCACCTTGTTTCCACAAAGAACAATTGGAATGTTTTCACAGACCCTGAAGATTATGCAACACAAAGTGATAAAATGTATTAAATAAATCAGCTTGGCAAAAAGAATTGAAATTAATAGATCATGAACAAAGAACTCAACACACCTGCAAAGATCCCTGTGCCACGTAGGGACATTCTTGTATGTCAACCGAGCAGTGACATCAAACATGATGATAGCACAATTACCATGGATGCTGCACCATAAATTCAATTGCGAAGCAGTTAGTAACTCCAAGATACCAAGAAACAAAATTACAGAAGGACAGGATCAAGAAATATAAAAGTACACAACCAAAGATAAAGGTTGTTAAGACCCAGAATACACCTTCAAGGCATATAAACTAATCCATTAATCACAATTGAATTTAACATAATCAATTCACTCAAGAAACAGCCTAAATCTAACAGCTGTAAACAGAAATGTATTCAGATATTCAATTGCTGACAAAACAACAAAGCGAGACTAAGACATCTTGCAGAATCTGTCAACAACCAAGATCATAAAACCTACTACACAACTATTACACAAGCAGTAGTCTTGTAGACAAATCCCCCGTAAAAATAAAATTGATCACAAACAACCGTTGCACTCGTCACGTTTTTCATAAAATAACATCTCACAATCTATGTAACACAAGCAGTAATCTTGTAGACAAATCCCCCATATAAATGAAATTGATCCAAAAACATTTTTTGCATTCTTCATGTTTTCCATAAAATAACATCTCACAATCAGCACATAAAATTTCACATAGAATATCAAGAAAGGTAAAATCTTACAATAAATCACTTACTAGTATCCATCTCGAAGACCACCAAACTTCTCTTGACCAGCTGTATCCCAGCAATAGAATCTTATTTTGCCACAGTTAGTGAAGAAATCCAACGGGTGCACTTCCACGCCAATAGTTGCTGTATTCATCACAAAAACATCAACCAATCAATAAACAAAAAACGAACTAAAACATAAGATTATTCGAAAATAACAAACGAAATATATATTAACTTACGCTCGTATTTCTTCTCAAACTCTCCGGTAAGATGCCTCTTAACGAATGTGGTCTTTCCTACAATTCAAAACCATCCAGATGCCACAAGTCAGAACCCAAAACAAAATGAACATTAAAAATCAAAACCCCAAAATGACAATTTTCACAAACAAACATTCTCTTCATGTTATCAAATACCCAGAAGCTAAGAACCTAAAATCAAAAACCCAAATTGCAGACAACAGAAAAATTCAATCTTTCTATGAAAAAGCCAACTTCCCTTTAGGAAAAAAAAATCAAAACCCCAAATGCCAAAGAAAATCACTACAAATCAACATAAAACCCAGATAAAAAAACCCGAGACAGATTTAACCGCACAGAGCTTTGACGAAGATAAATTTATACCTGTACCACCATCACCAACAATTACAAGCTTGAAGCTTGGATAATCAACAGTTTGCTGATTCGGCAAAGCCTAGAAATAACCAAAATCCAATAAATAATATTAGTAACAAATCAATAACATAACGAGAGATTGCAATTAGATCTAATTAAAGCAAAGAACGATAACCACTCACCATTTTGGGTTAATTTTTCAAAATAGCGAAGCTCGAGAGACAGAGAGAGAGAGATTGAGGCTGTTCTTAAAATGATTTTATAGAGAGAGGTTTTAAGGAGATCTTGTGCGGTAAGGTTCAGGGATTTGGAAGATCTGGAACGTTGGTGAACGTGGGCTTCGTTACGTGGAGGGTGGATATTCAAAGAGTGACGTGTGTGTAGAGGATGGAAGCTATGGGTTTTCAAAATTCAAACTGGTTCAGGTGGCTTAAGTTTGACGCACGAATCTAGACCGTCCGATTTTTGGGAATCTAGGGTTTGATCTCTTGACGTGTGGGTCGTGTATTGGAATTATGCTCGCTGTGTTCAGATTTTTTTTTTACTTTTAGATATGATAAATTGATAACTTTAATTAAATACTATTTTAATATTTAATTGATAACCGAACATGGAATGAATATATTAAATTATTATAACCTAAAGATAACAAATTTTGTCCCGTTTAATATATAAATTAATATTTTTTTATATATCAAAATTATATATATTCATGACTCAATTAAAAGATTTTTATAAAATATAACTCCAACATTTTTTTCTAAAAAATAATTTATATCTATTTCATTTCTAATTTTTTTAATATATTGATAAGCTCTATATATTATTTTTGTAGAAAATTATATGATATGATTCTTATTGTAAGTGTAGATTTCCATTGTTTGGTTTTCTAAAACATATATATTTAGTAAAAATGATAAATTTAAATTATTTTTTAAAATTTCAAGGATCCCATTAAATAAATATAAAGTTTTTTAGGGTTTATATAAAAATTATTTAAAAATGAAATGTTTTTTTTGTTTTGAATATTTGTTTTAAAGATAGGTTGTCGCAAATCACAAGTTGTCCATGCGTTTGGTCTCCAATAATAATTTACACAAACCACTAATAAGAAATCTTTTAAACTCTTTTATGAGAAATTGATTGTTATACCTTAGAGTGTTATGTTTTTCATGTTATATATATATATATATTGTAGGTCTTCACGTACTATAATTTTCTCACCATCACTTAAAAAATAATATGTATAACATTCTATTTATAGATGAACCTAAAAAACCTTATATATGAAAAAAAATATCAATTTGTCTTTTAAATAATATCACATATATTATTTTAGGATGATTTAAGAAATTTATTCAATCAAGTCCCTACTTAATTTTTTTATATCTAGAATTATAATTCCTTGTATTAATTACATTATAATTCTCAATTTATAAAATTTATTTACAATTAAGTCACATTTGATTAATTATCACACTTTAATTTTTAATCAATGATTTTTATATACGTGACCTATCAACTTCCTTGATAAGTTGGATAAATATAAATAAGATAAGATTAAATAAATTAAACAAGTTAATTTATTATCAATTCAATAAGTGATTGACTTATATTTGAAGGTCAAGTATAATATCTAATAACCTATTATGATCTCTTAAATATTAGAAAAGTCATAAGTGATTTGATTTGACATTTCAGTAACTAGTTTCTAGGTATAATTAGTATCCCTTCATCAAAAAATATTTCAATTTAGATATTATAGCATGTAATATGTCTCCTTTTCAAATCATGTTAGTTCTCAGCATTATAGTTATTGATTTTTTGAGTAAGATTTTGAAACTCTTTTTAAATCTCATTTCATCTTAACTAAAAATTTTACAATCAATACTATTTGAGAATAGATATAATATTTTTTCTAATTTACATGGGGTAATAAATTATCTCTTGATTATTTAATTACTTTCATATAGTTTAATTACATAAAATATTTGTTTGTTTGTTACCTTTAATTAGGACAACATGTGGCTAGGATCAAAGCACAACACTTTTTATATAAGTGTAATTGTATTTAAAAAAACACATATGTAAAGTGTAGATTCCTCCTTTTATGCCATAGAAAATCATGTCCATAAAATCATGACATATTATACCCACAACATATAAAACTAATTTTAAAAATCTAGTAAAAGCATGAATTGCTTTATTCATTAACTTTGATTTTTTTTTTATCCAAGAACTCACCGTAACAAATGTATATAAGTTACAAAATAAGACATAAACATTTAATTAAATTATCTTTTATTAATTTGAGTCTCCTCTTTCCCACCAATAAGGACCCAATATGAATTAAAAATGTCCCGAATTATAGTTCCCTAACTAAAATATGTTAAGTTTGAGAAAATCTAAAAATAGGTGGATCTGCTATTATGGGTAAAAATATTTTTGATTACCTTACCTTTTAAATTGTAATTGTTAATTTCTAAACAACAATTTTGTTAGCCATGATACATTTGCAATCTTGCAGGAAATGTTATCCTAAAAAGTTATATTAGCTTATTTGTCTCCAAGTAGTGGGTGATGTATCGATTAATATATAGACTACATCAACTTTTACTATATGCTTTTCCATGTCTTTACTAAAAAAAGATTTTCTTCCCTTTAATATTTTAACATACTAAGAAGGTCTGAATTATAAATAAAAAGATAATTATTATTTCAAGAGAGCAGCAACAATCCTCCATTAGAAGCAATAATGACGTTTTAACATAACAACTAAAAGTTCGTTCTAAAAGAAAATTCACAAATAATGACCAACATATGTTACAACTCAAATTTAACTAGCAAAACTCCTACAAATTTACTACTTAAAACAATCAAAATGGTATTTGATGAAGTTGATGAAGGCTTTTTCAAGGCTAACAATGGACTGGGTAGTACTGGTGTGTTTTGTGTTAGTATCATCTGCAAATCAACTATTCGATACTTAAGTCAATTTTTTAGTTTTTGTTATTTAAAAGAGTAATAAGTAAAAACTTATTTAGAAGATAAAAGATGTGATTTTGTTATACGTGGTTAAGAGATGAGATGAAGGTCAAACTTAGGAACAATAAGACTATTTATTGCTTATCTTGCAAAGTGGCTACACTAAAAAGATCATTTCCTTATGAAATAAGAGAGCGGGCTTTATTGGTTTAGAAAGCAATGCTTGATTGACCATCTTGTTTATCTAATAAAAAGTGTGGGTTTGAATATTTTATTTATTGAATTATATGATAAAATTTATTAGGTGAAGAGAATACTAAAAAAAATAATGTAGAAAAAATCGGTTAAAAAGGAGAAAAATATATGTATTTAAAAAAACACAAAAAGTACTGAGTTTTTCCTATATTGGCCTAGGTTGCCCCTAAGGGCACGTATACCTTGACGTGGTTCTATATTAGGTTCCAGGAGTAATGGGGCCACTTCATCTAAGTCAAATGGCCCTTTATCCAGGTAGAATAACGAAGCATCCAATTCTCATCAACCTATTCATCATGAGTTGCATGATTGCTATAATTCTACTTTGAGTACACACATACTCAACAAGATTATGGGAGGAGGGATGATTATCAATTCTACAAGGGCTTTCACTTTCAAGATTTTCTTTAAACTTAAAAAAGTTTCCCTTTAGATTACCCATGTGCTTTTGAATGGGATAATATTGATGGGGGTTATTATGATTAGAAGGGCAAGGTTGTTAGGAGAGGTGAGAGAGTTGAGGAAGATAAATGAGAACATTATGAGAGAGTAGATAATGATAATTATGATAATGATGAAGATGAGAAAAATGATGTTAATGCAAGAGGATGAGGTGATGAGAGAGACGATTGTAATGTTAGAGATTTAGAGGATATCTCATTAATTCGCGATTCAAAATCTTCTCCATTGCATCACGAGCAAATGGTTCAAATAAGGGTTTTGACACACTAAACATCCAATTACAAAAAAAAAAAGTTTCATCTATATGAAATAATAGAGTAAGTTGAAATTTATACGATCATTGTGCTTTATAATTATTTTTTAAGCTTCATTGTTGTAATGAATCTTTGTTATTTTTTTAAGTTTCAATAACTCATTGTGTGGGTGTGAGATCAAACTTATTTTGAGGTGAAATTTTAAAGGAGCATGACACAATTGGAAAAGAGTTGACTCAACTTATAGGGATGAACTCTTTAAAGAGTTTAAAGTATGAAATTATACATTTGTATTTTAATTTTAGATATAATTATGTGTTAATGAAATAAACTAGCATTGTAGGACTTGATATATGTAATAGGGAGCTATTTTGGTAAAAGGATGCAAAAATCTATTTATAATGAAAATAAGCTATTGTAAAGCCATAAAGAAACATGAAACTTAAGACTTAAGATTTAAGATTTAAAAAATAGTTGGTTTGAACTTTCATTATTTATCCCTATATACTGCAGAGGTTTAAAACATGATTGCTTTTTGCTTTGGTGATGCGTTTCTTATTAATACATGTGGCACTTATTTATGACATTTCTTTGTAAAGATACAAGTTAAGTTACCATGAAAATTCTGTAATTGTTTGAATTTAATGTTTATATAGGGCATCATTACTTGTAATTAGATTACATGACTGTGAACCCATGTCATTCTTTTGGTTCATGATTTTTCTTTTTTTCTTAATGAGTATTTTTCATTCGAGACTTTTGTTTGGTGTAAGGCTGAATATTGAACGATGACATATTAGTAGAGATCTTAATTTGCGTAATTTTTTATTTAGCAATCTTAATTGCCTGTCATTTTAATGACCTTGGTTCATTATATCAAACCAATTCATATATTTTTATATTTTAAAAATATTATAATAATAAGAATACAAAACAAATTAAATTCTATTTTATGATGTAGTTAAGAAGTTATTATTTTAATAATATTTATTGTTTGTCTTTTTGGCTATTGGTTGTTTATACATTGTAATTATAGAGGTTAGTTGACAATTATATTAAGCTTTGTTTTTATTTTTTTAGTAGAAAAAATATACATTTTCTAAAGATGATGAACTAATTATTTATAAGATTTGAGAAGATAAGACTATAATTGCTTTGAACCAACAATTGACTCAAGCTCGTAAGAGAACTATGTTAGATAGAGATACTACAAATATTATAGATTGTATTAATAAAGGTCCTGTTTGGATAAATAATGATGATTGAAATCAAAAGATTAAAGATATTTGGTCAATCTTTAAATTTTAAAGGAGATCAAAATCTATAAGGAATAATCGGTTAACTGAAATAAATGATAAATTAAACATTCTGGAGATATAGTGTCATTTGCATTATATTGAGCTAGTATGATAATGATTTTTTTTTATTTGTTACCATGGACTTTAAAATTTTATATTTATATTTTCTAATATTTTTTTTGGTTGATAGCAAGAAAAAGCAAGTGGAAAAGAACCTCTATGGGATGATGTGTTTTCAGTGTTGCATCAAAGTGCCAAACAGCATGAAACCTTTATAGATAATAAGTCTAAAAAAGTTGTTGTAAATATTTTTTATGTAATTTAATTATTATTTAAAATTAAAATGAATTTATTATTATATTTAATTTTATTGTAGAAGAATTACAAAAAAAGAAGAAGATGATTTCAAGATATGGAACTGATCGAGAAAATCATCCTTCATTTGATGGAGCAGCTTGGCGTGTGACTATATAAAGAGTTACAAATGATAGAATATATGGTGCACTTGGTATGTCAAAATCCATAATTAGTACGAGTGTTTTAGCACGATCTTATATGATGGAATCAACACCTTTAAGTTCATCAATTCAAGCCTTGAAAAAGCAAATAAAAAAAAGAAATGGTCATATTTTATCACTATAGCAGGAGATGACTTTTTTCAAAAAATTTCTTGGTAACATGCGATGCCAAGCTTTGGCATCAAATATGAACCAAGACATGTCAACACCTATTGTTTTATCTATACCATCACATGTAGCTCCACAAATGACGATACCTACGCATCTCCTAATCTAGTATATTGACCTAGACCTCGACCACCATATACTGATCTCATCTTATAATGATCAACATTATTTTGGTTTATTTCTACCATCACCCGAACCACCACTTCTATACTAGGACATATTTATTAAATTGTGACTTATTGTAAGTTTAATAAGATTTTAAAATTTATTATGATATTTATTTCTATTTGACTTATTATTGTTGATAAAATAATTTCTAGTTTTAATTTATGTTCTTAATATATTTTTTTATAATTTTTAAAATATCCACAAATAATTATAAGAAATTTAATCAATGGAAAAAAATTATGTTTTAAAAAATAATTATTGGACAAATCAATAGCAAATGAAAATTAACAACAGATCAGCAACATAATATCCATTACTGATCAGCAATGGTGATTAGCAATGGAATATCCATTGCTGATTTATATAATTAGAACTGAATTTCAGCAATAGATAAATTATTGCTAAAAAAATCAATAATTGATAATTCATTGCTAAAAAATTAGCATTTATTATTTGCATGTGATACTATTTATTGCTAATTTGGTTATTGATTTTTATGAGCAATAAATTTTAGTATTATCTGTAACGGACTAGGTAGTTACTAATAGACACTTTATGTTTGGGAGTGTAATAACGATTATATTCTAAAATGTTTTTTATTTCAAACACACATTATAATAATATTTTTATTTTTAAAAATTATTTTTGACATTAACGTATTAAAATGATAAAAAAACATTAAAAAATATTAATTAAAAAAAAACAATTTTAAAATTTTTCTAAATCCAACTACATGCCAAACACTAGTACTGTTGTTTTCTTAATATTCCTAGGCTGAGAATTCATCTTTTGAACCTTGCAAGGCCTGAATTCCTAAACTCCACACTGTTCTGTATATTCCAATAACATACACTGATATTGCAGGATTCTATAAGAACATCCCCCGTCAAAAACACCCACAACATTAGACTTCACACATCCTCCGGTATCGCTGGAAACCTCACAAACACAAACAAAAAAACCCTAGAATTCAATACAAACCCAGCTCCTAGTAACCAGGTTATATCCCAAAGAATTAGGAATCCAATCACGTTAATCAACAGCCTCATCCTGAACGCCACCATGGCCACCCAAGCACACTGAAGCAGCTGCAGCATCCACCATGGCCACCCAAGCATGCTGAAGCAGCTGCAGCATCCACCATGGCCAGCAATGCCCTCGTCAAGATTTCCAACTGTCGAAACAAGTTGTAAGCCCATTTCCCTTTACTAGGTTATTGAGATTGAAGCTTCGGATCACTCTCAAGATGTCAGCCCATTTCCCATTTCAATTCTTTGTTTAATGAAATGTTCAATGGACCTTGAATTTTCTCGTTAAATCTCCATCTTAGGTAACTATATGCTAATGCAGGCTGCCAGCTACCTAGTTTTTGTTTCTCATCGTGTTTTTGCAAGGGGAAAAAATAAAATAAAGAGAGAAAGCTTTCCTTCACTGAACTAGCAAAAGAACCAACACTTAGCTTATCCAATTAAGTGTTTGTGTTTTTTTTTTGAATTTTAGATAGTTTTAATATCAAAAATAAATTTTAAAAAGATAGTTTTAATATTAAAAATAAATTTTAAAAATAAAAATTTATTTAATATATTTTTAAATAAAAAATACCTTACAAAACAAATACTATCTCCATTTACACTTGAGAACTAACTAATTGTTTTGGTTTTTTTTAAAATTTTTTTATTGAATTCATTTGTAAATAACCAATTATTGACCCGTTTATTTGTTAGAAAGTAGTTTTTTTTAACTGAATTTATTTGTAAATAACCAATTATTGACCCCGTTTGTTTGCTAGAAAATAGTTTTTTTTTTTTTAAAATAAATTTTAAACTGCCCAAATTTTCCAGAAAAACATTTTTCTCAAAACCAAGCTAATTTTTTTTACTAGAAAATATTTTTTTTTGACCAACTTTCATAACAACAAATAAACACAAGAAAGTTTAGAAAATGATTTCTCGAAAATCACTTTTTAGAAAACAAACACAGTAAAAAAAGAAATACTTTTCTAAAAATTAAGTCAAATTTTTCTTTGGTCAAAAAATATTTTCTGTTAACCAAAAACTATTTTCCGTTAACTAACTTTTCTAATGATAAACAAACACGAAAAAATAATTTCTAAAAAATGATTTTTCAAAAAATAAGCATAGCCTTAAAAATATATAATTAAGTCTGTTTTCATTGGCATAAGAATCAACTCTATTTCACTTTTTTTTAATATATTTTAATTGGAAATATATTATTTTAATATCTTTTTATTTTTAATATTAATATATTAAAATTATGAAAAATAGGTAAAAATAATAATTTATTATTTTTTAAATAATAAATAATTTAAAAATTACTTTTAAAAAAAGTCATGTCGAACGGGCAAAATGTGAAGCTGAGCAATACCTATGGTTCAGCAGCGTTGGTGGCAGCTTTAAGCTTCGCCTTTTAAAATTCAAATCCAATAGTAGCAGTAGCGGTAGCTCTCTCTGTTTCAATTCCAAGTCTTAAAACTCAAATGGTGAGCAAATAAAGCCCATGTTTTCACTTCTCATTTTCTATATAGCAATAATCTCAAGATTTCATTTTTATTTTCTTTTTGGTAATTGGTGTAGGCTTTGCCGAATCAGCAAACTGTTGATTATCCAAGCTTCAAGCTTGTGATTGTTGGCGATGGTGGTACAGGTATGTATGTATATCTCTTTTTGAGATTCTGTTTTGGTTAAATTTGTCATTTTTTTGTGATTTTTGAAGTTTGTTGATCTGGATTAGTTGATTTGCATTGATTCTTGGTGTTTTTTGGACTTGGTTTTGATTTTCTTCTTCTGGGTTGAAGATGAGATATATTTGTGAAAAAGGGGATTTGGGTTTTGATTCTTTTTTATTGAAGAACATGGGTATTTGAAAAAGAAAAACAAATTTGTTTGGTTGGAAGGGATTCGGGGTTTTGGTTTTTGATTGGTTTTTGGATTTAGGGTGTTGATTTTTTATTTTATTTTATTAAGAGCATAGGGGTTTTTTGATTTTTGGCTTCTGGGTGTTTGCTCAATGCAGGGAAAACAACATTTGTGAAGAGGCATCTGACTGGCGAGTTCGAGAAGAAATATGAGCGTAAGTTTTAACTTTTGTTATTTTGATTGATTCTTGTGTGCTTGTCTTGGTTTTGTAGTGCGCTAGTTATTAAGTTATTTACATATTTTCGGTGAATACAGCAACTATTGGTGTGGAAGTTCATCCTTTGGATTTCTTCACTAACTGTGGTAAAATTAGATTCTATTGCTGGGATACAGCCGGTCAAGAGAAGTTTGGTGGTCTTAGAGATGGATACTAGTAAGTGATTTTTTGTTTCAATTCTAGATTTTTGTAAACAAAGTGTGTGGGTTTCAACTATCAGGATTTATGCAACGAGGATGATTTGGTGCTTAATTGCAAGATCTTTTTAGATATCCCATGTTCAATCTTTTGTGCTGATTGTGTGGTGTTAATTTATGAAAAAGATGAAGAATGTTTTTTTTTTCTGCTGTTTTTTTTTTTTTTTTTTTTTTTTTTTATGGGGGATTTGTCTTCAAGGTTATTGTTCATATTATTGTTATATTCCAGGTTTTAGGATCTTGGTTGATGTCACAGATTCTGAGTGATGTCTTAGTTTCACTTTGTTGTTTTGCACACCTGAATATCTGAACAACATTTCTCTTTACATCAGTAGATCTAGTTTGTCCTGGGTGAATTGATTAGTCTAAACCTTTTTTAAAGCATGGATTAGTTTATATGCCTAGAGGGTTTATTCTGGATTTTAGCAAACCTTTTTGTACTGGGTTCTTTTCTATTTCCTGACCCTCTCAGTAATTTTGTTTCTTGGTATGTTGAAGTGACTAACTGCATTACAATTGTACCTATGGTGCAGCATCCATGGTAATTGTGCTATAATCATGTTTGACGTTACTGCTCGATTGACATACAAGAATGTTCCTACATGGCATAGGGATCTTTGCAGGTGTGTTAGTGTTGTTTGTTCTGATCTGAAATTAAATTCAATTCTTATTGTCAAGCTCATCTCATACATTTTTTTTTACCACTATCTGCTGTCTACTCTTCAGGGTCTGTGAAAACATTCCTATTGTCCTTTGCGGAAACAAGGTGGATGTAAAGAACAGGCAGGTGAAGGCAAAGCAGGTTACCTTTCACAGGAAGAAGAACCTGCAATACTATGAGATTTCAGCTAAGAGCAACTATAATTTTGAGAAGCCATTCTTGTACCTTGCTAGAAAACTTGCTGGGTAAAAAATCATCATAATTTTAATCTGAATGCGTTCACCCTTTTGTAATCCCTGTTGATGCGAAGTGATAATATTTGGGATTGTTTTGTGACTGTAGGGATCCTAACTTGCATTTTGTTGAGACTCCACCCTTGGCTCCCCCAGAAGTGCCTATCGACCTTGTAGCACAAGCACAGTAAGTATTTTGTGGTGTTTAAGATTAGCCATCCTTTATCAGTCTTTTGCTCTCTATTCTCCATGGATATTTACAAATCTGTGTGTCCGTTGGATTCTTTTTCTTTAAATAGTTGATACAGCAAATCATCCACGGCTTGTTTCTCTTTATATCCTGTCATTTATATTCATATCATCAGTTTATTTTTTAACATTTGTTCTTGCTTCCTATACTTTTAACAGGCATGAAGCTGAACTTGCTGCTGCTGCTAGCCAACCTCTTCCAGATGACGATGATGATGCGTTTGAGTAAAAAAGAATAGAAGAGACATGGTCCTTGTTGGAATCTGAGAGGCTTTGATTGTATGGTTTTGAAGATATGGTATAAACTGAATGATTTCAGGTCTATCACTGACCTGTTCGTCTCGAGTTGCCCATTCATCATTTGCAGGGGGTGTCTTGTTCTGTTTATACCATCCTTTTTTATGGTACTAATCTATGCAGGATGCTCCTGGTGTTGCTCTGTCCTTGAATTTCTAGCGCTGTGCTGATTATACCATCCTTTTTTCGTTTTTTTTGCTATGAATTAAAACCAGGGCGGCTTCTCATTCATTTTATAGACTAATACAATAAACGAAAACCTAGAGGCTGCAAATGATCTTGTTAAATTGTTACAGTGATTCGGCTTTGCCTGTAAGAACCGGTTCAAACGAAACATGCCTTTTTCAGACTATCAGATCAACAAATGGGCTTTCAAAACAGTGATACGACCAAATTTGAAACACAATAAACTTGATGGCAGCAATCCCCATCACCACCATTTCCACAGCAAACAAGGATTTGCGCCAGTTAATCAAATTACCTTTGTAATTTGGCAAAAAGTTGACTTGCTGCAACGGCATTACGAACTCTTAACAAGTTATTCATAGTTCTTGAAACATATTCGCCATGGGGGTGCTCTCTCAAACTAACTGAATCTTTAGGAACCTGTTGAAAGACAAAGGTGAGGGGATCTATTCAAAATATATAAATTTCCCATTACCATTTCGATAAAAGTTTGAATATCAAGGGTTTAATGACACTAGAAGTTACTTTTATGTTATTAATTTCCTACAAAGACAACCTTCTAGTTTCAGTTTAGGCAATTGAATCCTTGTGCTTTGGTCCGTACCCAGTTTTGTATTAATTTTTAACTTTTACAAGCATGGAGAGACTTATAGATTTCTATTTATTCTGACTTTAGGAAAAAAAATTAAAATTTTGAAAAAATAATGAACTTTTTTCTTAATTAACAACAATTGTTTTTTTTTTTTTTACAATTTAATTTACATGATCTAATTTGCAACGTAACGTGAACACTAGAATTAGTAAAAACAATAAAGACATGGTTTTTGTTTTTTGAAACTTTCTTTTTTAGAATATAATAGGTTTTGGTTTATAAAACATGCTACTCATAGAAAAAAGATATGTTTTTATTATAAAAAATAAAGTAATAAAGAAATGATATTTTGTCTCATGAAATAACTGTTTTCTCTCTTTAACTTAAATAATCGGGATTCTTGTAAATAGTTATATTAAATATTTTGTGTTTTTATTAAAAAATAACATTGTTAATACAAATATTTTTTCATCATGCATAAATAAGATGTAGAGATTTCAACTTAAAAATTAAATATTCGTCTCTTCAATTTAAACACTACAAGCTCTTCCATATATTTATTTTAATTTTAATTGTCAGAATTTATATAAAAATTAGCTTTGAATTATGCCTAATGTAAAATCTAGTTAACAAAACATTAAGGGTATAGAAAATCACTGTTTATTCACATCTGCAGCACCGTAGATTATAATAGTAATATACAATATTTTTTTTTGTTATTGAATTTTTATTATAATTTTTTATTTAATTTATTTTTGTTAATTTTATCTTTTAATATTGAGATGATCGAGAATTTAATTTTATAATTTCTTTCATGTTATTTTATATTTCTATAAGATTAGCGTGATTTGTGATTTATAAGGCAACGCAGGTTACTCGATTTACAAGTTTGATGAAGTGTTGAACTTGAATTTTTTACATTTATTTTTTCTCATATAGTTTTTAAAAATTATTTTAATAGAAAATTCATGTTATTAAACTTTAGGTTGCTTGATTTACAAGTTGATGAAGTGTTTTTTTTTTAATTGAACTTGAATTTTTTATCATCTATTTTTTCTCATATAGTTTTAAAAAATTATTTTAATAGAAATTCATGTTATTAAACTTTATAAAGTTCATGTACCTGTTCATAAGTCTGGTTGATTGACCTGGTTCGCTGATCTGACGAGTATACCTTTTTTTTTAATTAATTAAATTTTTTTATTTCATCTTTAGATAGTAAGTTACTTAATAATTTAGTTTAATAATTGATTTTGATTTACTTTCTATTATGTTATCATGGTCTAAAAAAAGTATGGGTATTAAATTGTGTTTAATTTTATGATATTTTCTTTTTGTTATTACACAATTAAATAAAAAGTATTTTCAAAATAAAATAAATTATAATCTTAGTAGTGTCCATAATCTGATTCACAGGTTTAACATGTTAACTCGCATTACTCGATTCACATGTTTAACGAGTTTACCAATTGATCAAATATGCTCTTTTTTTATTTTTTTATTTTTTAATATTAAATTTTTTTTTATATATATTTTTTAATATTAAATTAGTTGGGAAATAGACTACATGATTTATTTTTGTTTGCTTTTTATAAGATTATCACGTTCTCAAATAAATATTTATTTTTATATTGATGCTTAATTTTATAAGTATCTACTTTTATCATATAATTAAATAAAAATATTTATAAAACAATTATTAAATTCAATAGAGTTCATGAATTGAGTTGTGTGGGGATCAAGGTCGCTTCAATTTGTTTTTATCTCAATATTTATTTTTTAAAAAGTTGTCGTCTAAAGTTTTTTTTAAGTTAAGTTGTGTTTTTACCCGTCATTAAAATTATATTTGATTCTATAAAATCAATTAATTTAAATCAGATTAGCTTCCATATAATTTAAATAAAACTCAAATTAAATAAAAAGTCAAACTGTTTTAATATTTACCTTCTTGACTAGGTTTTATAACATTGTAAAAAATAAAAAATCTTATCTCTTTTAATATTCTTTTTATATTTTAAAAAAATTAGTTATATCAGCGGCAGAACATAGAGCCACCAAACAATTAGTGCAATCTATTTCCAGTAAGCAACTCATATTTGTTGTTACTCAATTTTATACCCCACGTGTTGGAGATGGTGCATATCTCTTTTGAACTAAGTGTAGAAGTTTAGCTCATGTTCACCAAAATATTAACAAAAGCAGAGAGAAATATTTTTTTTTGAAACTTTGTTTGAGCTGTTTTTTGCTTTTTTTTATCCTACCCCTTTATTTTCTTAGGTTGATCAAGAGTTTTCATAATGATAAATTCATTCCTTCTTTATCTAATCTTTAAAATTGGATAAATCCCTCAGAATTTGCATTAAAAAAAAATGTTTTTGTTGTTGTCATAATTTTTTTTTGTTCCAACTTAGGCTCTGATTCTGACTTGGTTTCGTATGATAGTTGACCATCTTAACTATATTCTATCACTCATGACATGTTGAGAAATTGACCTATACCTTTATTAGGTCCTAGGGATCACTGTTCTTAAAGCAAATTCTCAGTCAGATTTGGATGTTTAGCATTGTCAGATCAAGAACCTTTTTGACCAACTAGATTACTATCAGATTCTGTTCTGTAAAAAGATTTTATTTCACTTCGATTTATTTATCAAAGTTGTAGTCCTAGATATGTAGATGAATTTGAGCTTTTGAATCACTTGATTTTGATATCAGAGGCTCAAGATGTTCCCGTTTGAATATCTAACATGAAGGTAGAGAATTCTGCCGCGAGAAGGATATTGACCTGATTCTGCACTAAAAAAATTCTATTTTTGGCCTAGTTTTTGTGATTTTTATTCTTAGTTCATACTCTCAGTCATATCAGGATTTTTAGCATTCATCAGTTTTTGAGTTAGACCCGGACATCCCTTTCGACCAACCAAATCACTGCTAGATTTTGTTCTGTAATTTTTTTTTTATCTCACTTTGATTCCTTCATCAAAGTTGTAGTCCTCGATGAGTAGATTTTTTTTTTATTTCACTTTGATTCCTTCATCAAAGTTGTAGTCCTCGATGAGTAGATGAATTTGAGCTTTTGAATCACTTGATTTCGATATCAGAGGCTCAAGATGTTCCCGTTTGAATATCTAATGTGAAGGTAGAGAATTCTGCCGCGAGAAGGATATTGCCCAAGTTCGCCGGACTGATTTGAAGGATTTTTTTTGGACCAAGGACTGAATCGAAAAGTGTTAAAATGAGGGATAGAATTGAAGAAGGATATTGAAAGCTGTAGAGTGGTGTTGGATCATCATAAATGACAGGATTTTTATCACACCGAATAAGGAAAATAAGACTTTACAGCTGCACTCTCCATCTGATTTCTTTCCTTTTTTATCTGTTGTTTTCCTTTCTCATCATGCCTGATTTTTGGAGCAGCAGACCATGTTTTTTATTGTCTCATTTCAAAGAAAGTAGTTGACTCTATGGAAAGAAATAAAAGAGCCGCACCATCCTGTAACTAGGAAAGAAATCACTACTGATCACAAAATCAGAATCAAATATTCTGGTTTTCTATTTTTCTATTTCTGCTCACCCAATATTACACCCTAGAGTTAATGTAATATTTGTTTCCTAAATAAAGCCATATATATGCTATATAGAAGCCTCGACTGCTGACCTAAATGAGGGGAGAAACATACTCAAAGGGGGGGCAATTTTTCAGAAAATAGGGAAAACACAAAGAAAAACCTAAACCTATCCTTTCTATCAAAGAAGTCGTAGCTCTTCCCCCAGGGGCGGAGCCAGGGGGTGGCAAGCAGGGGCCCGGGCCCCTGCAAAAAATTTTAATATTTTTTATTATTTAATATTTTTAATTTAAATAAATAAATTTTTTAATAATATATACATTATTATATTAATTTTGGCCTCCCTGTAAAATGAACCCAGCTCCGCCCCTGCTTCCCCCCTCTCATCTTTTTAAAAACGAAGCAGCCACCCCCTGATTTTAAAATAAAACAGAGATCTCTCTCTCTGGACGCACACTGTTCCCTCTCCCTCTCATTAGCATAGACCTTTTACCCTTGTTAGTCTCTGCTCACTCTGCTCTTTTGAGGACTCGGCGTCCCTAAGCCGCATCAGTAATGCTGCAAGAATGTTTCTCACCCTGGATGAGAAGAACCAACGCTGAATTTTCAAAGGTGAAGACCTTCTCCGTAGGATGAACATGTTTGACTCCTAGAAACACATTGATTTTTCTCTCAAAAGTCCACTTGGAGGTGGTGGTCCTGGAAGAGTGAAGAGAAAGAATCAGAAGGCTGCTGCCTAGTGGATGCTTCAGGCGAGAAGGCACAAGCTTTGTCCATCGGCTTGCATGTCATCTTTTACATTTAAAACATGCCATATCAACAGGGATGAGCCTCATTTTTTTTTTCTTCTTCTTTGCCGTATGTATATTTGGAGTTTGTTGTTCGTTCTTTTCAAGAACTTGTTTCTGTTTTCTTTAAAACGAGGTAGCTCCCATTTATTTCTTTAGTCTTAGTCTTTAACATACGAGGAATAGAGCATGCTACCTAGGTTCTTCTCCTTTCGCATGAATTAGTATGGCTGCACTGCATCATTTGTTTTAGCTCAAACTTTGGTGTCAGAACCTTGGCTCCCCTTTGCGCATACAGAAGTATTCCATTTTCCAGTTATAGGATTTTAAGTTAGTTGGCTTTTGAATGGTTTTTTTTATGAGTTGTTTTTAATTTTTTTTTAATCTTACAATATATATGATGGCTTGCTACTTTTTATCGTAATGTTTGCATTTAATTGCGATGCTTATGATTTGGACCGAATACAAATTATTTTTTTTATTGTGTGTTGCATACGGTCAATACCCTAACATCTTTTTGAACTTCCTCTAAATAACAAATATTTGAAGTTTTGAAAAATGTGTTTTTACATGGATTTCTTAAATACAAAAATTATTTTTTTGCACTTCTGGATTTTACAACATGTTTGTAAAACTCCAAAGGGTATTGGCCAATATTCAAAAAAAATAATAATTTAAATTTATCATTTTTACTAAATATATATGTTTTAGAAAACCAAACAATGTAAATCTACACTTACAATAAGAATCATATCATATAATTTTCTACAAAAATAATATATAGAGCTTATCAATATATTAAAAAAATTAGAAATGAAATAGATATAAATTATTTTTTAGAAAAAAATGTTGGAGTTATATTTTATAAAAATCTTTTAATTGAGTCATGAATATATATAATTTTGATATATAAAAAAATATTAATTTATATATTAAACGGGACAAAATTTGTTATCTTTAGGTTATAATAATTTAATATATTCATTCCATGTTCGGTTATCAATTAAATATTAAAATAGTATTTAATTAAAGTTATCAATTTATCATATCTAAAAGTAAAAAAAAAATCTGAACACAGCGAGCATAATTCCAATACACGACCCACACGTCAAGAGATCAAACCCTAGATTCCCAAAAATCGGACGGTCTAGATTCGTGCGTCAAACTTAAGCCACCTGAACCAGTTTGAATTTTGAAAACCCATAGCTTCCATCCTCTACACACACGTCACTCTTTGAATATCCACCCTCCACGTAACGAAGCCCACGTTCACCAACGTTCCAGATCTTCCAAATCCCTGAACCTTACCGCACAAGATCTCCTTAAAACCTCTCTCTATAAAATCATTTTAAGAACTGCCTCAATCTCTCTCTCTCTGTCTCTCGAGCTTCGCTATTTTGAAAAATTAACCCAAAATGGTGAGTGGTTATCGTTCTTTGCTTTAATTAGATCTAATTGCAATCTCTCGTTATGTTATTGATTTGTTACTAATATTATTTATTGGATTTTGGTTATTTCTAGGCTTTGCCGAATCAGCAAACTGTTGATTATCCAAGCTTCAAGCTTGTAATTGTTGGTGATGGTGGTACAGGTATAAATTTATCTTCGTCAAAGCTCTGTGCGGTTAAATCTGTCTCGGGTTTTTTTTATCTGGGTTTTATGTTGATTTGTAGTGATTTTCTTTGGCATTTGGGGTTTTGATTTTTTTTTCCTAAAGGGAAGTTGGCTTTTTCATAGAAAGATTGAATTTTTCTGTTGTCTGCAATTTGGGTTTTTGATTTTAGGTTCTTAGCTTCTGGGTATTTGATAACATGAAGAGAATGTTTGTTTGTGAAAATTGTCATTTTGGGGTTTTGATTTTTAATGTTCATTTTGTTTTGGGTTCTGACTTGTGGCATCTGGATGGTTTTGAATTGTAGGAAAGACCACATTCGTTAAGAGGCATCTTACCGGAGAGTTTGAGAAGAAATACGAGCGTAAGTTAATATATATTTCGTTTGTTATTTTCGAATAATCTTATGTTTTAGTTCGTTTTTTGTTTATTGATTGGTTGATGTTTTTGTGATGAATACAGCAACTATTGGCGTGGAAGTGCACCCGTTGGATTTCTTCACTAACTGTGGCAAAATAAGATTCTATTGCTGGGATACAGCTGGTCAAGAGAAGTTTGGTGGTCTTCGAGATGGATACTAGTAAGTGATTTATTGTAAGATTTTACCTTTCTTGATATTCTATGTGAAATTTTATGTGCTGATTGTGAGATGTTATTTTATGGAAAACATGAAGAATGCAAAAAATGTTTTTGGATCAATTTCATTTATATGGGGGATTTGTCTACAAGATTACTGCTTGTGTTACATAGATTGTGAGATGTTATTTTATGAAAAACGTGACGAGTGCAACGGTTGTTTGTGATCAATTTTATTTTTACGGGGGATTTGTCTACAAGACTACTGCTTGTGTAATAGTTGTGTAGTAGGTTTTATGATCTTGGTTGTTGACAGATTCTGCAAGATGTCTTAGTCTCGCTTTGTTGTTTTGTCAGCAATTGAATATCTGAATACATTTCTGTTTACAGCTGTTAGATTTAGGCTGTTTCTTGAGTGAATTGATTATGTTAAATTCAATTGTGATTAATGGATTAGTTTATATGCCTTGAAGGTGTATTCTGGGTCTTAACAACCTTTATCTTTGGTTGTGTACTTTTATATTTCTTGATCCTGTCCTTCTGTAATTTTGTTTCTTGGTATCTTGGAGTTACTAACTGCTTCGCAATTGAATTTATGGTGCAGCATCCATGGTAATTGTGCTATCATCATGTTTGATGTCACTGCTCGGTTGACATACAAGAATGTCCCTACGTGGCACAGGGATCTTTGCAGGTGTGTTGAGTTCTTTGTTCATGATCTATTAATTTCAATTCTTTTTGCCAAGCTGATTTATTTAATACATTTTATCACTTTGTGTTGCATAATCTTCAGGGTCTGTGAAAACATTCCAATTGTTCTTTGTGGAAACAAGGTGGATGTGAAGAACAGGCAGGTGAAGGCAAAGCAGGTTACGTTTCACAGGAAGAAGAACCTGCAATACTATGAGATTTCAGCTAAGAGCAATTATAATTTTGAGAAGCCATTCTTGTACCTTGCCAGAAAACTTGCTGGGTAAAGGATAATCTTTTCAATCAGAATGCTTTCACTCTCGCAATTTCTGTGGACCCCAAGCGATAGTTTTTTGAATTGTTTTGTGACTGCAGGGATCCGAACTTGCATTTTGTTGAGACTCCTGCCTTGGCTCCCCCAGAAGTGCCTATCGACCTTGTAGCCCAAGCACAGTAAGTGTTTTGTTTTGTTTAGATTAGTTATTCTTTGTTAGCCTGTTACTCTCTCTAGTCCATGGATCTTTACAATTCTGCATGCATATTCTGTGCATTGTTTATACATAGGCATACACAATTACACACAGAAGGGAAAAAAAAAGAATTTCTCAAATTTAATGAAAATGAATCCATATAGCACCATGACTATTTGTGTGTTTAGCAAGTATATAAGAGGCTTGTTTGATTCCTTATCTTTAAACAGATGATATAGCAAACCATCCATGCTATTTTTCTGGTCTCACTCTATTATGTCATTTTGGTAGATACCACCAGTTTAGTTTTTAACATTTGTTCTTGATGCCTGTAATTTCCGCAGGCATGAGGCTGAACTTGCTGCTGCTGCTAGTCAGCCTCTTCCAGATGATGACGATGATGCATTTGAATAAAGAATAGAAGGGGCTTTGTCATTGTTGGAGTGAGAGGCTTTGATTATATGGTTTCAAGGATATGGATTTATGTCCTCTGACTTGTATGAGTATAAATTGAGTGGTTTCAGGTCTCTGCCTGACCTCTTTGTTTTGAGTTGCTCATTTCATCATTTTCCAGGGGAGTGTCTAGCTTTGTGCATTCCATCCCCGTACCTACGGTTTTATACTGCTGATTGATGTCTGTAGGATGCTTAGTGTTGCTCTATATCCTAAATTTGCAAGCGTTGTGCTGATTAATGATTAAAATCACGGCCTTTTCAATGAGTGCTCGCGATGTGATTATGGTGATTCCTTTTTGTCTAGTGTGAATTAAAACATGGCTTCACTTTCATTTTATAAACCAAATAAAATCCAGAGGCAAATTGAGTGACTCGGATGTTTGTGGCGCTAGTAAAATCTTAGCATGCCTCTACATTTGATCTTCTTTAATTCCTTGGATTTTCAGCCGCAGAGGATTTGTATGGAGGCTATACAATGGGGAAGGGGCGTTCCATTATAATTTAAGGCAATAGTGGCCGGTCTAGCTTGCTACCATCTTATCAATAATTCTAATAATTAAACGAATCTCGAATGAATGTCACTTGGCATGCTTTGATTTGTTCTAGTGTTGCTATCGTTTTTTTTTTTTTTTTTTTTTTTTTTTTTTTTTTTTTTTTTTTTTATGGGGGATTTGTCTTCAAGGTTATTGTTCATGTTATTGTTATATTCCAGGTTTTAGGATCTTGGTTGATGTCACAGATTCTGAGTGATGTCTTAGTTTCACTTTGTTGTTTTGCACACCTGAATATCTGAACAACATTTCTCTTTACATCAGTAGATCTAGTTTGTCCTTTGTGAATTGATTAGTCTAAACCTTTTTTAAAGCATGGATTAGTTTATATGCCTAGAGGGTTTATTCTGGATTTTAGCAAACCTTTTTGTACTAGGTTCTTTTCTATTTCCTGACCCTCTCAGTAATTTTGTTTCTTGGTATGTTGAAGTGACTAACTGCATTACAATTGTACCTATGGTGCAGCATCCATGGTAATTGTGCTATAATCATGTTTGACGTTACTGCTCGATTGACATACAAGAATGTTCCTACATGGCATAGGGATCTTTGCAGGTGTGTTAGAGTTGTTTGTTCTGATCTGAAATTAAATTCAATTCTTATTGTCAAGCTCATCTCATACATTTTTTTTTACCACTATCTGCTGTCTACTCTTCAGGGTCTGTGAAAACATTCCTATTGTCCTTTGCGGAAACAAGGTGGATGTAAAGAACAGGCAGGTGAAGGCAAAGCAGGTTACCTTTCACAGGAAGAAGAACCTGCAATACTATGAGATTTCAGCTAAGAGCAACTATAATTTTGAGAAGCCATTCTTGTACCTTGCTAGAAAACTTGCTGGGTAAAAAATCATCATAATTTCAATCTGAATGCGTTCACCCTTTTGTAATCCCTGTTGATGCGAAGTGATAATATTTGGGATTGTTTTGTGACTGTAGGGATCCTAACTTGCATTTTGTTGAGACTCCAGCCTTGGCTCCCCCAGAAGTGCCTATCGACCTTGTAGCACAAGCACAGTAAGTATTTTGTGGTGTTTAAGATTAGCCATCCTTTATCAGTCTTTTGCTCTCTATTCTCCATGGATATTTACAAATCTGTGTGTCCGTTGGATTCTTTTTCTTTAAATAGTTGATACAGCAAATCATCCACGACTTGTTTCTCTTTATATCCTGTCATTTATATTCATATCATCAGTTTATTTTTTAACATTTGTTCTTGCTTCCTATACTTTTAACAGGCATGAAGCTGAACTTGCTGCTGCTGCTAGCCAACCTCTTCCAGATGACGATGATGATGCGTTTGAGTAAAAAAGAATAGAAGAGACATGGTCCTTGTTGGAATCTGAGAGGCTTTGATTGTATGGTTTTGAAGATATGGTATAAACTGAATGATTTCAGGTCTATCACTGACCTGTTCGTCTCGAGTTGCCCATTCATCATTTTGCAGGGGGTGTCTTGTTCTGTTTATACCATCCTTTTTTATGGTACTAATCTATGCAGGATGCTCCTGGTGTTGCTCTGTCCTTGAATTTCTAGCGCTGTGCTGATTATACCATCCTTTTTTCGTTTTTTTTGCTATGAATTAAAACCAGGGCGGCTTCTCATTCATTTTATAGACTAATACAATAAACGAAAACCTAGAGGCTGCAAATGATCTTGTTAAATTGTTACAGTGATTCGGCTTTGCCTGTAAGAACCGGTTCAAACGAAACATGCCTTTTTCAGACTATCAGATCAACAAATGGGCTTTCAAAACAGTGATACGACCAAATTTGAAACACAATAAACTTGATGGCAGCAATCCCCATCACCACCATTTCCACAGCAAACAAGGATTTGCGCCAGTTAATCAAATTACCTTTGTAATTTGGCAAAAAGTTGACTTGCTGCAACGGCATTACGAACTCTTAACAAGTTATTCATAGTTCTTGAAACATATTCGCCATGGGGGTGCTCTCTCAAACTAACTGAATCTTTAGGAACCTGTTGAAAGACAAAGGTGAGGTGAGGGGATCTATTCAAAATATATAAATTTCCCATTACCATTTCGATAAAAGTTTGAATATCAAGGGTTTAATGACACTAGAAGTTACTTTTATGTTATTAATTTCCTACAAAGACAACCTTCTAGTTTCAGTTTAGGCAATTGAATCCTTGTGCTTTGGTCCGTACCCAGTTTTGTATTAATTTTTAACTTTTACAAGCATGGAGAGACTTATAGATTTCTATTTATTCTGACTTTAGGAAAAAAAATTAAAATTTTGAAAAAATAATGAACTTTTTTCTTAATTAACAACAATTGTTTTTTTTTTTTTTACAATTTAATTTACATGATCTAATTTGCAACGTAACGTGAACACTAGAATTAGTAAAAACAATAAAGACATGGTTTTTGTTTTTTGAAACTTTCTTTTTTAGAATATAATAGGTTTTGGTTTATAAAACATGCTACTCATAGAAAAAAGATATGTTTTTATTATAAAAAATAAAGTAATAAAGAAATGATATTTTGTCTCATGAAATAACTGTTTTCTCTCTTTAACTTAAATAATCGGGATTCTTGTAAATAGTTATATTAAATATTTTGTGTTTTTATTAAAAAATAACATTGTTAATACAAATATTTTTTCATCATGCATAAATAAGATGTAGAGATTTCAACTTAAAAATTAAATATTCGTCTCTTCAATTTAAACACTACAAGCTCTTCCATATATTTATTTTAATTTTAATTGTCAGAATTTATATAAAAATTAGCTTTGAAGTATGCCTCATGTAAAATCTAGTTAACAAAACATTAAGGGTATAGAAAATCACTGTTTATTCACATCTGCAGCACCGTAGATTATAATAGTAATATACAATATTTTTTTTTTGTTATTGAATTTTTATTATAATTTTTTATTTAATTTATTTTTGTTAATTTTATCTTTTAATATTGAGATAATCGAGAATTTAATTTTATAATTTTTTTCATGTTATTTTATATTTCTATAAGATTAGCGTGATTTGTGATTTATAAGGCAACGCAGGTTACTCGATTTACAAGTTTGATGAAGTGTTGAACTTGAATTTTTTACATTTATTTTTTCTCATATAGTTTTTAAAAATTATTTTAATAGAAAATTCATGTTATTAAACTTTAGGTTGCTTGATTTACAAGTTGATGAAGTGTTTTTTTTTTAATTGAACTTGAATTTTTTATCATCTATTTTTTCTCATATAGTTTAAAAAAATTATTTTAATAGAAATTCATGTTATTAAACTTTATAAAGTTCATGTACCTGTTCATAAGTCTGGTTGATTGACCTGGTTCGCTGATCTGACGAGTATACCTTTTTTTTTAATTAATTAAATTTTTTTATTTCATCTTTAGATAGTAAGTTACTTAATAATTTAGTTTAATAATTGATTTTGATTTACTTTCTATTATGTTATCATGGTCTAAAAAAAGTATGGGTATTAAATTGTGTTTAATTTTATGATATTTTCTTTTTGTTATTACACAATTAAATAAAAAGTATTTTCAAAATAAAATAAATTATAATCTTAGTAGTGTCCATAATCTGATTCACAGGTTTAACATGTTAACTCGCATTACTCGATTCACATGTTTAACGAGTTTACCAATTGATCAAATATGCTTTTTTTTTTATATATATTTTTTAATATTAAATTAGTTGGGAAATAGACTACATGATTTATTTTTGTTTGCTTTTTATAAGATTATCACGTTCTCAAATAAATATTTATTTTTATATTGATGCTTAATTTTATATCTATTTTTATTATATAATTAAATAAAAATATTTATAAAACAATTATTAAATTCAATAGAGTTCATGAATTGAGTTGTGTGGGGATCAAGGTCGCTTCAATTTGTTTTTATCTCAATATTTATTTTTTAAAAAGTTGTCGTCTAAAGTTTTTTTTAAGTTAAGTTGTGTTTTTACCCGTCATTAAAATTATATTTGATTCTATAAAATCAATTAATTTAAATCAGATTAGCTTCCATATAATTTAAATAAAACTCAAATTAAATAAAAAGTCAAATTGTTTTAATATTTACCTTCTTGACTAGGTTTTATAACATTGTAAAAAATAAAAAATCTTATCTCTTTTAATATTCTTTTTATATTTTAAAAAAATTAGTTATATCAGCGGCAAAACATAGAGCCACCAAACAATTAGTGCAATCTATTTCCAGTAAGCAACTCATATTTGTTGTTACTCAATTTTATACCCCACGTGTTGGAGATGGTGCATATCTCTTTTGAACTAAGTGTAGAAGTTTAGCTCATGTTCACCAAAATATTAACAAAAGCAGAGAGAAATATTTTTTTTTGAAACTTTGTTTGAGCTGTTTTTTGCTTTTTTTTATCCTACCCCTTTATTTTCTTAGGTTGATCAAGAGTTTTCATAATGATAAATTCATTCCTTCTTTATCTAATCTTTAAAATTGGATAAATCCCTCAGAATTTGCATTAAAAAAAAATGTTTTTGTTGTTGTCATAATTTTTTTTTGTTCCAACTTAGACTCTGATTCTGACTTGGTTTCGTATGATAGTTGACCATCTTAACTATATTCTATCACTCATGACATGTTGAGAAATTGACCTATACCTTTATTAGGTCCTAGGGATCACTGTTCTTAAAGCAAATTCTCAGTCAGATTTGGATGTTTAGCATTGTCAGATCAAGAACCTTTTTGACCAACTAGATTACTATCAGATTCTGTTCTGTAAAAAGATTTTATTTCACTTCGATTTATTTATCAAAGTTATAGTCCTAGATATGTAGATGAATTTGAGCTTTTGAATCACTTGATTTTGATATCAGAGGCTCAAGATGTTCCCGTTTGAATATCTAACATGAAGGTAGAGAATTCTGCCGCGAGAAGGATATTGACCTGATTCTGCACTAAAAAAATTCTATTTTTGGCCTAGTTTTTGTGATTTTTATTCTTAGTTCATACTCTCAGTCATATCAGGATTTTTAGCATTCATCAGTTTTTGAGTTAGACCCGGACATCCCTTTCGACCAACCAAATCACTGCTAGATTCTGTTCTGTAATTTTTTTTTTATTTCACTTTGATTCCTTCATCAAAGTTGTAGTCCTCGATGAGTAGATGAATTTGAGCTTTTGAATCACTTGATTTCGATATCAGAGGCTCAAGATGTTCCCGTTTGAATATCTAATGTGAAGGCAAAGATTTTTGCCGCGAGAAGGATATTGACCCGAGTCTGCACTAAAAAAAAAATTCTATTTTTGGCCTAGTTTTTGTGATTTTTGTTCTTAGTTCATACTTTCAGTCATATCAGGATTTTCGGCATTCGTCAGTTTTTGAGTTAGATCCAGAAATCCCTTTCAACCAACCGAATCACTGCTAGATTCTGTTCTGTAAAAAGATTTTATCTCACTTCGACTCCTTCATCAAAGTTTTAGTCCTGGACGTGTAGATGAATTTGAGCTTTTGAATCACTTGATTTCAATATTAGAGGCTCAAGATGTTCCCGTTTGAATATCTAACGTGAAGGTAGAGAATTCTGCCGCGAGAAGGATATTGCCCAAGTTCGCCGGACTGATTTGAAGGATTTTTTTTGGACCAAGGACTGAATCGAAAAGTGTTAAAATGAGGGATAGAATTGAAGAAGGATATTGAAAGCTGTAGAGTGGTGTTGGATCATCATAAATGACAGGATTTTTATCACACCGAATAAGGAAAATAAGACTTTACAGCTGCACTCTCCATCTGATTTCTTTCCTTTTTTATCTGTTGTTTTCCTTTCTCATCATGCCTGATTTTTGGAGCAGCAGACCATGTTTTTTATTGTCTCATTTCAAAGAAAGCAGTTGACTCTATGGAAGGAAATAAAAGAGCCGCACCATCCTGTAACTAGGAAAGAAATCACTACTGATCACAAAATCAGAATCAAATATTCTGGTTTTCTATTTCTCTATTTCTGCTCACCCAATATTACACCCTAGAGTTAATGTAATATTTGTTTCCTAAATAAAGCCATATATATGCTATATAGAAGCCTCGACTGCTGACCTAAATGAGGGGAGAAACATACTCAAAGGGGGGGCAATTTTTCAGAAAATAGGGAAAACACAAAGAAAAACCTAAACCTATCCTTTCTATCAAAGAAGTTGTAGCTCTTCCCCCCCGGGCGAAGCCAGGGGGTGGCAAGCAGGGGCCCGGGCTCCTGCAATTTTTTTTAATATTTTCTATTATTTAATATTTTTAATTTAAATAAATAAATTTTTTAATAATATATACATTATTATATTAATTTTGACCTCCCCTGTAAAATGAACCCAGCTCCGCCCCTGCTTCCCCCCTCTCATCTTTTTAAAAACGAAGCAGCCACCCCCTGATTTTAAAATAAAACAGAGACGCACACTGTTCCCTCTCCCTCTCATTAGCATAGACCTTTTACCCTTGTTAGTCTCTGCTCACTCTGCTCTTTTGAGGACTCGGCGTCCCTAAGCCGCATCAGTAATGCTGCAAGAATGTTTCTCACCCTGGATGAGAAGAACCAACGGTGAATCTTCGAAGGTGAAGACCTTCTCCATAGGATGAACAGGTTTGGCTCCCAGAAACACATTGATTTTTCTCTCAAAAGTCCACTTGGAGGTGGCAGTCCTGGAAGAGTGAAGAGAAAGAATCAGAAGGCTACTGCCTAGTGGATGCTTGAGGTGAGAAGGCACAAGCTTTGTCCATCGGCTTGCACGTCATCTTTTACATTTAAAACATGCCATATCAGCAGGTATGAGCCTCAGTTTTTTTTTTCTTCATTGCCGTATGTATATTTAGAGTTTGCTGTTCGTTCTTTTCAAGAACTTGTTTCTGTTTTCTTTAAAACGAGGTAGCTGCCATTTATTTCTTTAGTCTTAGTCTTTAACATACGGGGAATAGAGCATGCTGCCTAGGTTCTTCTCCTTTCGTATGAGATTAGTATGGCTGCACTGCATCATTTTTTTTAGCTCAAACTTTGGTGTCAGAACCTTGGCTTCCCTTTGCGTATACAGACGTATTCCATTTTCCAGTTATAGGATTTTAAGTTAGTTGGCTTTTGAATGGTTTTTTTTATGAGTTGTTTTAAGATTTTTTTTTTTTTGTAAATCTTACAATATATATGATGGCTTGCTACTTTTTATTGTAATGTTTGCCTTTAATTATGATGCTTGTGATTTGGACCGAATACAAAAAAATGTTTTTTTTTGTTGTGTGTTGCATGATTTCTTCAACAAAAAAAAATTATTTTCTTGTATTTCTGGATTTTACAACATGTTTGTAAAATTCCAAAGGGTATTGGCCAATATTCCAAAAAAATATAAAAATCTTATTTTGGAGGGAATTCATCTATTATTCACCATTAATGTTTGGATAAACAAATCCTTAAAGGATGAATATCCAAAATATTATTGGAAATAATTTGTTATTATTTACCATTAATATTTGGATAAAGAAACCCAGAATGGTAAATATCCAAAATAATTTTCTAGGAATAATAAATCCACACACATCCTTGAAAGAAGCCTTGATTATAATCGAGGATATTTCAAATTTTTTTACTTCATGGTTTACGAGCCGTGAGATTATAAAACACTAAGGCAAAAATAGGCATTTAAAGCACCCTAGATTTCTAAAATTTTGTTTCTCCTCGTGATTTACGAGTCGTAAACTCTTGAAATACCAAAGGAAAAATAAGCTTGTAAAACACTTTAAATCTTCTTGGATTTCTATTTTAATAAATTTAGTTAGAATCAAGCCGAGAAAACTGTTGGGATTAAAAAACACCAACACCATAACAATTATAAGACAAACTAAACACCAAGCAGCTTACCTTAGGTAGGACGTACTAGGAATGCTAATACTTTTTTTTTATGCAACCAATTTCTTGCTTTAAAATCTCTGAAAGATCAATTAGATTTTTTAGTGACCATAATACTAGGTAGCGACTTCAAAGAATCAATCAAGCAAATTATTACAAAAAAAATCGTTATCGAACACTGCGCGCGGGAGGGTGCGACAATATTAAACCTTCTTGAAGTCCATTTGATGGACTTCCAATCAACAATATGCAGATTGATTGGGTCCAGGATAGAGAATGGGTGGTAACCATGCATCTCTATCAAATTTACAAAGAAGCCAGCGAGTGGATTGGCTGCCTAGCTAGCACAGGTGGTTATCTGAAGCAGGGCACTTTCTCTTCTCTCTCCTGTTTCCTTCCTCGTAATGCCTATGGGACTAGACATGAGAGATGATCAACTGGGGATGGCGTCTAGCAGGATGTGTGGTGACTCTTATTTTCTGAGCCTTTGGCCTCTCCCGGAAATTAGCTGCTTGCAAGTCTTGTTTCTGCCGAGCAGAAAACTGTTCGTCCTGGAATGATACTGATTCATCTTTCAAAAACTATCATCAAATGCTCAAGATTCAAGCATTTGTAGTCCTGTAATGTCAAAGAGCATTGGGAGATGAACATTCACCAAGCATTCAAATCAAGAATACTTATAAAACTTCATTTTATTTTTGCTAAAAATAATACAGAACACCACTCTCATAAAATCACACTACTACTATAAACTACCCTGATATTAGTAAAATATATACTCTCATTTTTCTTGATATATCATGCTAAAAACTCACCCTTAAAACCCCTTGCCTGCCTGCCTCTCTTATATAGCAAAAATATTCATACATAGTATAACCGTGACAACGAAATTCATACATCCAACCTAATAAAGACTTATCAATAACCTTAATTAGCTTTTAATGATTCATGTTCCACGGAGACTCAACAGCTTGATATCATCAATAACAGGTCCACAAAGAGAAGAGAAGTCATCACTCCTCATGGTGTAAAATGTGCTATAGAACATTATTCTTGTTCTAGTAGAAACAGCAACAAACTTGAGCACAGCACGCTTAAATCCACCTTTGCCCTTAGACTCATAGGGAACTTTGAGTGTGTCCTTGCCGGCAAACGCCTCGACAACCATTGACCCTTCACATGAATTGCTGGCATCTCCTACTGCGAATGAGAGGGTATAGGTTTTGCCGATTACGGTACGGGCTACTTGTGCAATGGTGCTTTCTTTGCCTGCTACAAGTTCTACGGCACGTCGTCCTTGAGGCACTGAAAAGTGTTCTACATCTATGTATTTAACAGCTTTAAGGGATTCAACCATCCAGCCAGGGAGTGTAGAGTGCTTATCTTCAATGTTGGGTGGGATTAGGACACCCCAGGTCGTGTTAGGAAACACATAAGGACCTTCTTCGAATCCCCCGTTTTTTAGTATGTTCTCTGCAAAATATAGCATAAAATCGTAAGTGGTTTAGCATTAACTCAGCATTTTGGTGCTTATAGCAGGACACAATAACTGAGAACCATGTTGAGTAACGATTCAAAGTTCAAACAGAAAGGAACAACTGCAATGGGACCCGAGCATCAAGTAGTCATTAAATACGGGGCTCTTCACAGGTCAAGTTGCAATCTGCAGGCCGCAAGTTAAGCATCTTAATGTCTCAAATCCACTGAGCCAAGTTAATTATAGCTATTTACCGCTAGGATTCTTTCATTGACAGAATGTTACAAAGCATCTTAATGTCTTAAATCCATTGAGCCGAGTTAATTATAGCTAATTTGCAGACTACTTGCAGGTTAACATTTTTAGAACTGAATTTAAGACTACTTATCAGTCATACAAAGCAAACACTGCAGACTACTTATCAGTCATACAAAGCAAACATTACCTATACTATTCTCCAATCCTTTTCTCTACTTGGACCATTGTCCTCTTGATAATCTAGTCCTGTTACTTTCCTATACTTGTCCCCTGGTGAAAACGACTAGAAAATAAGTGGTACCAAATTTCTATACTTAAAGGCCAGTCCATAAATATTGTGGGCAAACCGGGGAAGATAGTCCTTGAGTGCCCTGCTACTTACTAAGGGCTAAATATCAAGTTGAGACAGTGTTCTGTAGGTCTCTCATTGCAGTGGCATTGAGGGGCAAAATTGAATGAGGACCCATTAACTTGACATCAACAACTTGTCCTATATTTCTGTATCCTTCTTGATGATTTGATGCCTAGCAACCCATAAGTCTGATGCATAGAAAATTTACAAGGAACTTACTATTTGTTAGTCTAGGAGGATATAAGGATGTAATTGCCACTGAATCAATAAGTGGACCGCAAGCAGGATCTTCTTCAACTCCGGGATTGTGAATAACAAACTCAACAGGACTGATCAAGGCTTTAAATGCCCAAGCATACGAGTCCCATCCATTGCTACTATACAATGTCTGCATTGGCAACACACCCCATTCAGGAGAAACCGAAATGTTCAATGTTTCCTCTTGAGCGCAAGTTCTAGCTGCACTAAATGTGATGGAATAGTACATTCCCTTTGTAAGATTCAGTCTCTGCTTAATTGATGCCTCATTGCCAAGCCTTACTGCATAGGCTCCTTCTGGCACTACTAGCAACATGTCCCCTTGTTTCTGGCCTGCTTTGATGTACTCCACGAAGCCTGAAATCTCCCAATTTGGTAATGCATAGCGTCCGATCATCTGTGTTCCTTTCATATCCGATTGCCTCGGGCTATTCTCGAAGTTGCCATTCTCTACTAGCCCTGCATTATGATGAACAAATTCAACTTCTTGAGAAAACTTACTACAAAAAAAACTTAGAAGACCATGAGACCATGATGTTCATTTAAGAAAATAAATGTGAAAACATGCAAAAAGATAATTCTTTTCAGTACAATGATGGTGGTGGAAAACGGTGGCTCGATCCCAAGGTCTAGTTTCTCAAGTGGAGCGTGCTTCAACTATCATCCCTGCTATATACTATCCGACAAAAACATTCTTTGCATTCAACTCATTTTGTAATGTTATATAATTAAATCATAATGATTTTGTAAATACAAGATTCCATGTCTCTCTCATGACCATCTTAGGTCATGTTCAATTGAATAATATCTAAATTATATGTGAAATCTTAGTAAAAAAAAGGGAGTGGGGGAAGCTAGAAAGTAAGAAAAGGACAGGAGCAAAAAATGTGTAAAATATTTTGGTAAAGGGACGAGTGACGTGTTATAAGCTATAAATAGGAAGGTGGTACGACTGGTGCTATATACAATTTAAGGATCACGTGCCTCACTGGCTCAGCCTGGAATGCAATGCCCTTTATGCTTTCCACAAAAGATGAGCTACAGTGGTTCAATTCAAAATGATTTTAAAAAAAATAATATAAAAAAAAAAAAACCTGCCATAAAAGAATAGATTTTTTTTTTTAAATATAGCTGTACCGTGAAAACAAAAACTGCCATAGATATACTTGAAGCAGAACCAAACCACTGAGAAAAAACCAGTATTTTGATCTATTGAACTTAATGGCGACTCTGTTTTTGAACATCTTCATCACTGCAAGAATCGAAACCTCTAAATTTTGCTGGAACAGACTGTGTGTGGCTAAGCAATTTATAAGGTCAAGAATGGTGAAAAAAGATGAATTGGTACTGATTAATCACTACTCTAGGGACTAGAAAATAGCAAACAAGGTGCAAAATATGGCTGTGAGAGACCTGCCTAGAGATTTGTGCACAAGAGACTTTGCCAACTATATTAATGAGGACCAAAATGCTTTGGATGATCCTATCAAGGGTCAAAACAATGAAACCAGGTGGGTTTTTGGTGGAACATCATGGTGGGTAGTAGCTACTAGCTAGCTACTGTGTTTAAGGTTGTGAAAACAATGTACATCATGAAGACATATGCAAGTGTCTTCGAGCTCTGAAGCTTACCTTCTATGAAAGAGAAGGCAAAGTGACAATTAGTGGCAAACAGCAGCACCGACAACAACAAGGCGGCTCCTCTCATTTCAAGTCCTTTACAATTTCTTGTCCGAGGGAAAGAAAGAGAAGAGGAGGAGGAGGAGGCATGTAGTGCAAAGGAGGGAGAGAGCACGAGCTTATATGCATGCCGTGAGGCAAAAAAGCCCTTGGATTTGAAAGAAATAGCAAGACTGACATGTATCATACATACATTTTAATTGTTTTATGATAATGAAACCAAAATCTTGACGTGTCTTTTGGTAGAAGATGAAGACAGATGCTGTTCATGGTCACATGATTTCCCTTCCCATAGCTTATGCAAGCCAAGACATGGATGTCCACCTTTTATCTAAATGTCGTCCTGTAATTTATCATGGGAAAATAGATGACTTTAATTTGTTTTAATTCAGAGTATATGACTGTAGAAAATCTATGAATTAATTATGGAAAATTGTATTTTTACTATATAAAGATTAATCCAAAAACCAACATCTCAACCATTAGAAAAACTAAGTGAATGCCTTAATATATGAAATAAATATCCTGTCGTAGAATTTAATAAAGATAAATTAAACGTTTGAATTTCTGAATTTGATGGTCAAATGTGATCAAAACCCATATCTTTAAATGAATATTTAATAATGTATTTATAAGAACAGTTTCACGATAACATTAAATATAATCGGTTAGGAAAAATGGGAATGAATTGGGTTCGTCATTAGTCAATTAAATAAAAAAATAGTTAGCCTTTGTTGGTCGATAGAGAAGAATATGCTATTAGTTTGATTAACGAACAAATCTTTATCTATGTAATCATTATGATATAATGCAATCAAATCAGTATTACAAGCTTAAAAACAATTTAAATAATCAGTTAAATTATAGTTTGATTTATAATAAATATTTAAATTAAATTTATTTTATAAATATTGAGATAAAAATATATTAGATTGATTTAGTTCAATTTGGGTTAACCTCTCAATCTGAATGTTATGTCATGAGACTATAATAATAATATAACAAGTAAATCAAAATAAATTATAAAACTCAATTTCTAATAAATTTAATATTGAAGGATAAATTTGAAAAGAAAATCAATAAAAAAATAACTTAAATTAACCATTCAAATTCATGACTCGAGATATAAAACTGAAATAACCCAATAAAAAAATTTAAAAAAATTATGAAGTTTAATTTTAATAAATTTAACGTTGAAGGATGTAGTTGAAATTAAAATTGAAAAATTAATTTAAAAAATACAAAAATTAGCTTGATTTAACATAAGTTAATTACCAAATTCATGACTCAAGTTATGAGATAAGTATAACCTGATAAAAAATATATCAAGATAAATCATAAAATATAATTTTCAATCAATCTAATGTTAAATAATGGAACTGAGATAAAAAAATTAATCACAAAAAAAAATAAAAAAACTCAACTTAACTAGCTTAACCCATGTTTAAGTTTATAAAATTGAAACAACCTTACTAGAAACAATTATGAAGCTCATTCTCAAATAAAATTAATGTTAAAAAATAAAAATAAAAATAAAAAATAAATTAGAAAAAAAATACTATTAAGATGAATGATATTTTACGAGAAAGGTGAAGTAAAATCTCATTCCATTCCATTTTAGTTTTTTTTTTATATATATTTAGGACATCTTTGGAATATTAAAACAAAGTTTATTTCTATAATCCAATATAAAACAAACCATTCATCATTTCGGAATTAAAACTTAACTGGAGTTTCTAGTAAATTAAGATTTAAATGACAGTGATTACAAAAAAGTATGTTAACTTTTTTAATCACTAGACCAATCCTTTGACGTTACAAATATTAATTTAGGATATCTTTTATTGCCTTTTCGTGTGGCTTATCATTAATTTTTGGCTTTGACATAATTGTAAGATGTAAACAAGTAACCTAGTACCCATTACCATGTGAACAATCAGCCTTCCTTAATTTATTTTTCTTTTTTTATATTTTCTTATAATTTTTTCCGGTTTTAATCAACTTAAATATTTTTTATTTTTTTAATTAATATTGATATCTGACTCAATTTATATATATTTCAACTAATCTTATAAATTTTAAAATTAATAAATATAAAAACTTTTAATAGCGATTATATTAGCGTTCACATTATTATTCTTAATTAATGAAAATCAAATTTTTTAATCCCATATTTTTATCACTTGTTCACTGTTAGTGCCTTGTTCTTGTGAAAGATGGCGGGTTTTGTCTCTTCTGTCAGCTTTTCTTCGTATTGCAATAATCTTGTGCTTTAAAACGTTGATATTGAACGTTTTTAACCTATAATTAGACTAGTTTGGTCTTTTACAAACCAGATTCTTTGATCAATCACACTATTTTTTTCACATAACAATGCTCGAAAACATGCTGTGGCCAAGAAACAAAACTTAAATATATAAAATTCACGAGCACCCCTTGTCTCTTACCTGCATTCTCGAACCAGCAAAGGTAAAAACTTCACTTGAAAAATCAACACAGATCCTCCATAAATGCCTAATGCCCTAAGCCCAAAAGACCAAAAACCCCCAGGATGCAAACAAAGAGGTGCCTGTAGAATTAAAAAGATGATCCATGTTTAAAGGAGTGAAAGAAACATGCCATGAGGAAGAGGGCCAGGTGATCAGGAGTCGAGGGACCCGGCAGAAGAGGGGCAAGGGTAAACAAGAAGAACAGAGGGCATGTGGGCCTTCTAGCTTGAAATAATCATAATAAACAACGCATGAGAGTAGGCCTGACTTCAATTACAGACTCATCTATTCCTTGATAGGGTAAACAAGAAGAACAGAGGACATGTGGGCCTTCTAGCTTGAAATAATAATAATGAACAACGCATGAGAGTAGGCCTTACTTCAATTACAGACTCATCTATTCCTTGATCATCTTCATGTGGACGACCGTGCTCAGGCCGCAGGTCTTGAGGGACCGCCGTCCTCTTCCTTTTTGGATATCTTTTTCTTCCTCTGTATACGGTCCAAAACTCAGATCTATGTAGTTTGTGTTGAATTTTAGGGATATGCCCTGATTTGTGGTTGTTACTAACATACTTTTTATGTATTATTCTGTGATCTGGATTATCTGCATTTGGTTGTTCAAGGTTTATGGTCTTGTCGGCTGGTTTGGGTACTCAGAAATTAAAGAAAAACAAAATAATATTCCCTTTTCATTTCTTTAACCTGCCATTCCAATAATGTGTTGAGACTCGTAATCTAATTTAATTTCAAATTATTTTTTTCTATATTAACTTAAAGTTTCATTTGTGATCTAGTTAATCTAGTCAAATCTATTTTGAACTCAATGAGATCAAAATCAAGAGATTTATAAAAAAAATTGAAATAAAATGTCTTTAAATAATAATAATAAATATAAACAGACTTGAGAACCCGTAAATTAACTCAACAATCCAATAATGCAAACTCTAACAAATCACAAGTGTTAAAATTATAGAAACTAGTATATCAATTCATTCAACCTGATTTCATTTTTGGAGTTTCATTTTAAATTATTATTTTTACATTGATTTAGAGGTTTATATGCTATATTCTAAATTTAATCAAGTCAAAATCAAGGGATTTTTTTTTAAAATTAAAATAAAATAGCTTTAAATAAAAATAATAAGTGTAATAGACTCGAAAACTCCTAAGTTAACTCAACAATCTAATAATCCAAACCCTAATGAAATGCGGATCCAAGAACTATAAAAGAAATCAGTACATCAACAAATTCAGAGTTATGCAAGGAACAATCATGATGTTGCATGACAGCTAAAGATATTCAATTCATTCAACCTGATTTAGAGTCCCAAGGTTTGGATACAATTGCTCGTATCATCATATAAGCTGCAATGATCCCTTTCTCTCTTTGTTTTTTTTGTTCTTGCTTCAGATTGTAAGGATAGGCCTGCTGCAACATACGCAGAATGACTTGAATCAATGGATCCAAAACTGCCAACGTGAAGTTTAAGTTCATGTTCTCTGATTTGCATGGGACAAGCCTCGGAACTTCTACCCTTGTGAAAAGCATCAGAACATGGCTGAATAAACAGCAGAATATAAAATTAAATAGCCACATTATTATTATTATTATTATTCCTTACCGTGCACCTCTTATATGGTTGACTACCATTGCAAGGATCCCACGGCCAAATATTCAATGAATTTTGCCCTTCGAAGTGCCAACATATGCCCTTCCCTTATCTTAAATAATTGCAAGAAATAATATCAAGCATTGTTCATCTCTTACAGTCTGGTTTTTATTGCCACATGTATTTTTTAGTATTTTTAATGTGGTAATATTATAAATAAAATAATTATTTTATAAATCATTATAACACTAAACACATATTAAAGTGATTTTTACTTGAAAATATATAAAAATAATAATTCTTTATTTTTAAAATTTATTTTTAACATAAGAAATCAAATTAATTTTTAAAAATAGTTAAAATTTTTTAAAAAACTAAATACTGTTCAAACACGTAGGAGATCATAAGGCGGCTAATAAGACAATGGCAGAATAATGGCTCGCGATTAACAAGGTTGTCACCCTAATCACACCCATAATTTCTTCCCTTAATTGTGATGAAGTGACACTTACAAGTGCTTTGTGCTTATGGATTTTAGTGCCAAAAGGGTACAAAGAAATCCTATTGAAAATTCTTCCCACCGGACTCGAAGATTAGTTTAGAAACTGGTTATTTGACTAGTAATTCGCTATTTAATTAAATATATAAAGAATTATTTGTATTAATAAATATAAAAAATAAAGTGTTATTCAATTTGTTTTTGTTGTAGGTTGAATAATTTTTTTAATGCAAAATAATTAATGTACATGTTTTATTAATGTTTTTTATAACATAGAATCAAGATATTGATGTTTATATATAATAAAAAATAGTTAATGGTTACAATTAAATATTATGCATCATTTTTTAAAAAAATAAAAGAAAAAAATTACAATACAAATTACAAAAAAATAAGAATAAGAATAATTTTGTTTATGTTTTTGAAAGTATTTTTGGTTTGAAAAATATTAAATTAATATTTTTTTAATGTTGTTTTTGATAATTTTAATATGAGAAGATAAAAAATAAATAAAATATGTAAAAAATTATATTAATATATTTTGAAAAACAGTAACATGACGCCCAAATGGTAGAATCTCTCGCTGGATTTTCCAATCGAGAGAGACGACCCAACCAACCGTCTTATGTCTCAACTGCCCACGTGGCTTGCATTTATTAATATTGTTTCTTGATAACTTTCTGAACGTGACCACTTCCTGGAAAAAGGGGCTCTTGGCCCCTGGCCCTCTGACAATTTGACATCAGAAAGAGAAATCACTTCTACTTAATTTGCTCAATATTATTTTGAAATTCACTCACAAGCCATATAATGTATCGGGCTCCACAGCCAATAAAGATTCAACTCCATTTTTACGTGAAAACTAGGAAAATCTTATGATGTTTAGATATTAATTAATAATATCTTATTATTTATTTTATGAACTTATCTTACAATAAAGATAGATATAAAATGACAAAAAAAAAAACTATGATCCTCTAAAAATTATAAGAATATTTTTATCTAATTTTTTTTATATATATATATATATTTTTTACTATGATCCACTAAAAATTATAAGAATATTTTAAAATGGATTCTAGAAGTAACTAATAAAATATCACTAGTTATTTAAAATGGATTCTAAAAGTAACTAATAAAATATCACTAGTTATTTTCCAAGCACTATAATTTTTTTTTTAAAAATACACCATGTATTATTTTATTTTTTTATTTTTCAAAGTGATCATATTGGTTTTTTTTTCAAATGCCGAAAAAAAAATCCAAGCATAGTTAATATGTTTTCTAAGAGATAAAAAATTTAATCATGAATTCAAAATCTAGCATTTATTGACGGATATTTTTTATAAAAATATTAAAATGGCTATATTGACTAGAATAAACCAGAATTAATAAGTTAATCTGTAACCTGAATCATAAGACTATAATAGCCATAAAAAAACACAAATTGAAATAGACTATATTGTTTAATTTTCAACCAACTTAATATTAAAAGATAAAATAAAAATATTCAATTAAAAAAAACTCAAGTTAAGTTGCAAGACCGACCCAAGTCATGTATTTTATTGGATTTAATAATTTTTTATTTATAAAATCATTTTTTATTTAATTATATACTAATTAGGTATATGATAACTTCTTTTTTTTTTATTATCAATCAATTTTTTTTCAAGTAAAATAAAAAAATAAACCTATGAAAAACAAAATATTGCAATGGGATGTCAAGAAAATATAAAGTTTGTTAATTATTCCTTTGATCTTCGTCAAGAAAATACTATCTAGCATTCTATTTGAGAATGAAGGTCACACAATTACTTGAGATGTGGCCGGACGGGCAATGGACTGTACCTGCAAACTATTGCAATGGGTTCATTGAAGTTATCTACCTCGATAATGGAACTACACAGGTAGTTCTAGTTCACATGTGTGGTCTCTGTATCTGCCTTCCATGTTAAATTTCAATTGGACAGCTCTAGTGATGAACGAGGATGTAAAGATTTTCATGTGATTCCATGCTACCCTAATACAGGCTTTTCAGAAATCTCATGTATACAATGCGAATCGCTTGCCAAAATTCCCATCTGAAAACCTAATTTAGACACATCAAATAACATGTTGTGACCTATGATTTGAGAGTCTAAATTGAACACCTTAGAAACCATCTCTATATTTGTGAAATGGAAAATTTCATTGAATTGATGATTGTTTTTAACTACCTTTGGCAATCAAATGAAACATAATAGACTCATTTTTTCTTGTCGGTGTTTCATAAATGGTGATTGAAGGGGGGGAAAAAACTTGCAAGGACATAGATTGAGATCCCACATGAAATGGATCTCCACTGTATTTCAGATTTATTAACACGATGAAGATAGTCCTACTTTTAATGATTTAAGATAAACATTCTACCAACTGACAAATCTAGTTCCAAATTTAAAGCTCCAATCTCCTTTGATTTTTATGATCTATCTTCAGTCTAAGCATTTAGATTCTTCCTTATCCTGAAATGGTGAACTTCTTAGGACTCCATTTTTTATCTACATGAAAAAAAGTGATTACTTTCACTTACAATGATCTTTTTTGAGGAGCTTCCTCTTCATTTTATAACCAGTGAGTCTTGACACATACAAGTTGTGCCCGACAGTACAGTGTTACCAGATAATCTATGAGAGGTCAAGAGACAAGAAGGAAGGTGGTATTTTATTGCAAGACCAGCCTTCTCATTAAAGCATGGATACATGTTATCACATGGAAATGTTCATTTGCAGGAAGGAGAAAACCCTCATGGAGGAGACAGAAGGTGGGTAACAAAAGACGTGTTCCTATCACACAACAAGAGAACCACCTAGGTTCTCCACTTGGCAAGTTCTTGTCCAATCAGAATAACATGTCCCCCCCAACATACAATTATCCTACAAAAACATTTATGGCCGTCCTTCAGATGATGCAGCCACATGGAATTATATGGGATTTACCAGGCACCAGCTGCTAATGGCACTGTGTAATAAATCGATTTTTAAATCTTAAGTTCTTAAGCAGTCACCTCCAGGTAGGTACATGAAGGCAGAAAAAACATGAAAGCTTGCACATGGTCCCATTTATGGAGACAAACCCGTAAGATGTGAGAAAGAAGTTTGTGGACGTAATTTTGGTTACCACTCCAGGTGATCGGGTCTAAAATCATGGTCTGAAAAATCATCTATTGCGGAATGCAATTGATTTTGGAGGCTTAAACAGGAAGCAAAATGTATTTACTCTTCTGAAATGCGGCAGAGTTTTATTCCCCTAGCCGTTTGTGCATGTTTACAGATAAAAAAATAAAATAAAACAACACTATGATCTATTCAAACTTAAGATCCACCAAAGAAGTATTGAACCACTGCTCTAAGAAGTATTGGGGTTGGGGAAAGGACTAAACTGGACATGCCTTTGAGAATTGAACCACTGTGTCCATTAGCTTTCAAATTTCCTACATGTGCCGTGTACAAAGTTGACACATGAAACCATAATCGTTTTAACTTTAACCCTAGGTAGGAACAGTGTTAAGATCCCATCTATCAGACTATAGCCCGGCAATAGTAGTAAAACACATGTTCCAAAAAAGTAAAATGAAATAGCTACTTAAATCTGTTACTATCTCCCGACACCCCTTCTGTACGCATATATGGACATAGATTTGTGATTTTATTGTACAGGTATAAGAGAGAGATAAAACGAGCACATATGTGCTAACCTTTAGAAAGGAAGTGGGGAATTATAACCATTAGCATGTGACCATCGAGCAACCATGCCAAGATGTCATACCAGACCTACTCTCTCTTTGCCAGCATCTGCTGCCATAAGGCACAAATGAAATCATGACCTTCATAGCCTAGTTCCAGGGTAAAAACCACACATGTTTCAAGAATTATCAACCGAGATCATAAGTCAGCTACAAGTAAAAGTAAAAGACAATCCTTTTTATTGCAGTTGACCATGAAGTTAAAGTTAAATAGCAGGGTTCTACATGATTATTGGAAAAGGTGACGGTAAAGACAGCTAGCGACAACATTTAACCACCACCATCACAAAAAGATTGGGAGAACAACTTATCAAGCAGAGACATAATACATCTGCCCTTCCCTTCTGTAAGCAGAACATATAGGAAAAAAATTTCAACAAGATTTACTTCAATATGAAATGGACACGGGTAATGCTAAGAAACTCAAGGAATGGTGCGCTGGTAAAGAGGCAGAGCTCCCAAAGCCTCACGTTCTGCTCTCTCCTTCTTCACCTGCAAAACATGATAAAAAGACTCATTTAACACAGCTTGTGAAGCAGGATTCAGTTAACTTAAGTTAGACATTCTTCAATAATGTCTCCAATTTAACAACTGTTCTGTTATTGTTTTTGCAATAACAAAATTTACATCTAATCATATTCCCCAAAATAAAGCAATAAATGGAAGCATTTCTACCCCAAGCTTATTTAATTCCTAAAATTTTTCTATATATTATTAACAATGTTTCCCATGTACTTGCATGCACCTTATGCTTTCATAAATGTATGAACAAGCCCCCTCACCCCATTTCTCTGAGAAGGGCGAGATAACTCTAGCAATCTGCCTAGGTGAACAAGACAATCAGTAACCAAATGCTAAATCATCTAGATGATGTACAAAATCCTCATGAAAGAAAGCAGGATAAAAATCCATAGTGCAACAAAATATTGTAAAAATGATTTCAAGCTTATTCGTTTTCATAAATTTGATCTAAAATTGAACGATTGATTTATATTATGATGAAAAATGATGCCAAAATCTGCAAAACTGACACAATATCTGTCTTAACCAATCCAAATCTTAGCAGATGATGTAGCATTAACATCATCCAAGATAATGCATCCAGCATGCATGCAAAATCACATTCCTCAATGAAATGAGTATCACAAAGGTCAAAGCAGCAGCTTGGGCACCAAACTGCTTCACAGAACAACTCCCATATCATTCAAAAGTGGTCCAGCAACAAATTGAATGAAGCTATAGATCAATTGGTGTAGCTTGCTTCCAAATTTAGGCAAGTCCATCTATGACCAAGAAATTCATGCTCGTCATGATACAATTTTCTGAATATTCCTAATTTATGCAACTTAAGATAACCTCTATACGAAGCTGATCAAATTCTATTTGCTACCTTCTATATAAAAAATCCATAGCATAGGAGCTGGATTAGCTTCAATGCAGTACGAACACGATAGCAATTGATCAATTATAAAATTAAACCATCTAGACAAACAAGAAAAATCTGCTCGAGATCGAACAAAGACACAATACCCTGCACATACTCATAAAAAAGTAAACCAAAACCGAGCACCTAAAATCAGTAGGACACTTCTATGGACTGAAGGACACAGTCCAAGAGTGAAGTCATGTCCAAAACTAGTACCCAACCCAACAATAATTAGCTTACAGTACACATTCACCACTTCTAAAATTTAACATGCACCACAATGTTCATATAACATAAATTCACATCACAAAGATGCGAGTATCAGAACTTCAATGGGAGAATAAACACAGCTGCATGTCATTTTGGTCCAAATATAGGGTAAGAAGGTTAATGCATTAAAGGTAATGGTAAAGAACCTGTAGAGAGAAACCTACTCTCAATCAAAGAACTACCACTACCAGAAGAGTATTTTCTTTCGTTGCAGCAACATGGTCCACACACAAAATACACAGCACCATTCTTTCAAGTAATGAATCATTCGTTACTAATTGCTAGTGAAATAGACACAGGAGAGCAACTAGTGCATTATAAATTAAGAGTAACGGGACAAAATTTTATGGAAAAGCAACATGAAAGTAACACTAACGCTTTTGTTTTATCTAGCATGTAACAACTCCTGATGCAAAAGAGCTCAACAGCAGGAAAGTAAAGTAAATATGAAAACAATCATCTACTCATCTAGCTTATGACTTGATAGCCTAATTCAAACAAAGTAAAATTACACATGCAATAGACAAGGATGCTAATTCACTGCAATTTATGGACTGCACGCATGAAATAATTCATATCAGGTATATGCATACACCCACAAACATTTAAAAAAATACAAACACTTTGGGGTTCACCTGCAATCTACAGAGTTAAATATAAAAGAAATGAAAAGGAAAGGAAATTTATACAGAATAGATAGAGATATATTTAATTCAAACAACGCTTACTAGGGTCAGCATTTCTTGCAGGTAGCTCCTGAATGGTGTTTGCATTGCCTACGAAAGTCCAACATAAACATGCAAAAACGCATAAGACCTCAAATTACCATCAAATAAAACATAATGCATACCAAATCCAAATAAAAAACAGCAACAACAACATCAGGCATCCTTCGACCAAATGCATTTATAATCCAACACATATGCCCACACCACCACGCCTCATCATGTAATCACACGTTTGAATTCCACAAGATGCAGAATAAACTAATATACCTTTTAAATTATTTTTTTTTATAAAAAATGAAAAATGATATGAAAAAAATCCAAATATAAATACCATTAATCAAAGTACAATTCTAAGAAAACAAGAAAAGATAAATATCATTTAATAACAAAAATGTAATAGTAATTAGCAGTTAATAAATAAATAAGTAAATAATAAACCTGAAGGTCCTCAGGGAGATACTCGTGCTTCATGGAAAGGTCCATGGCACGCTTAAGTCGCTGATTACGCGCGTCGACGATCTCTCTCGGGAGCCGATTAAGCGCCTCCTTGATATCCAGATCGTAATAGGGGTCGTACAAATCATCGTATCGGAGCCCTGAATTAATCCAATTAAAAAAATAAAAATAAAAAAATAATAATTCTTTGAATTTGTAACTGGCATTGCGTGGGAAAAAAAAACAGTTAGGGTTTTGAATAAAAGCAAAAAGGCAACTGACCGTATCTGCGAAGGCGAGAGGAGAGAGCTTTCATGTGTTGTTTGGCAAGCCAGTTCTTTCTTGGATCTATGAACGATTGCAAAAACGACGCCATTCTGGAAGGTTCCTGTATTTTCTCCCTCTTGCTTGGAGCTGCAAGTTTTTCAAAGCTCCTCCTCTCTCCTTTTTATTTTTAGTTATTTTTTTCTCATTTTTCTGGAAGAATCGGGTAGAGTTCGTTGGAGATTTTCTAGGCCCAATTTTAATTTGTTAAAACGGGCTGAACGAGCCCAATAAAGAAAGGCCCATATTGAAGACCATTAGTTCAGTTTATTCTCCATGTGTATTAAGACGGCTCCTTGCTTCAAAAGTCTCAACCCAGTGATACCGACCTGATTTAAATAAATAGAAATTATTTAAATAGGATATAAACTTTATTAAATTCTCTCAAAACTAATATATATATAGGTGGGTGCCCTAACTAAAAGCAAATCGTCGTGAGAATCTCATGTGGCTGTGAAAGACGACAGCAGCAGAAACTTTTCGTCGGCAATGGCCCTATCTTCACGGTATCGTGGCCGAGATAATGATGGTCAACGACGCCGTTTCCTTTCAAGATAAAACAGAACGAATCGATGGCAGATTCTTTTTTCAGCGAACAGAATTGAAAGATTCTTCTGATAAACAGCAGCACATGTGAGGATCCTGGCAACGCACAATCACCACAAAGTTCCAATGCAAAACAACACAAGCGTCGAGCTCTTTCATCCAAAGACAAATAATTTATTGGTTTTTTTTATTTTATTTTCTTGATAAACAGTCAGATTTTTTTTTCTATTTCATCCCTTATTCTTTTCAAATAACATTATTGAGACCCTTTACAAGTATTTATAGGATTTTTTTTCTTATAATATTACTAAACATTTATTTTTTTATTAGTCATTGATGTTATTTTTTTGGGATTTGTTTTTAATTTTATTTTCATTATCTTTTTTATAATTATATTATTAAATTAATAAAGTTTATTTAACTTATTAAAAAAAAATTACTCTTTTAAAAATATTATAATTACCTAAACATCTTACTTTTTTACTTTAAGTTAAATCTGATCTGACTTGCATGCATCGCATGTAATTAACCTATGTAGTCAACCACTGTTCATAGATATAATTTGCCAGTTTGGTATTTAGCTTTGTTTTGTTTTGAACATACTGCTGCATGCATGAATAACTTTTGCTTTATAATAACCCATATACAAAGAAACGTAAGTATCCAATATCAGAGGATTGCTAGCTAGGGCAATCAGCCAAGCTCTTCTTCTTCTTCTTCCTTCTTCCTTCTTCCTTCTTCCTCCTTCTTCTTCTTCTTCGTCTTCTTCTTCTTCTTCTTCTTCTCGTGGGTGTTACTGTGACTCGTATATTGAGTTGACAATCCTACGACCAGTATCCACGCATTAGTTCAAATTGTAATGTAATTACTACTTTCCCGTGACTGAAATGGAGAGGCCACTTTCATGTTTGGAGAGGGGAAATCATGTCCTCGACATGTTTCTCCTGATTGGAGGCCTTGACAGTGGAAGAGCATCGCCTTTATCATTGATTTAATGTTGTCTACCAATATCACATTTGACTGAATGCAGACAGCTTTATAAAATCGATGGCCCATGAAAGATTTAAGGATCCGATTTGTTGGTTGCCTTTGAGAAAAGCATTGCTTCAAAGACAAATAATCACAGCAACTATTCGACATGGACAATGTTGGAAGAGCTCGTACTTTGTAATAAAAGAGAAAAAAGGAATTGAATTTGTCCCGCGTTCAGATGCAAGATTCTCTCCAATGTGTTAACATAATTATGGGTCGACCTTATAGATTATAATGTGATATTTTAACTTTTTTTTTTTTTTTATGGAATGAAATTGACTTATCGATGCTACTTTCATATATAATATCTAGAGTTTGGTTTGGTATCATGGTATAATATATTTTAACTTTCTAAAAATACTTTAAAAACCACGTTATATCACAAAAATAAATACTCCATTAATTTTTTTTATGGCTTTAAAAGATTTTATAAAGAGTTAAAAGGGCATGCTTTAGACATCACAACAACATCGGCCAATCAAGTTTGCGCAGCATTCATATAATTCAACATCCCACGTCTTGGTTTGGACCCGCATGATAGATTTCGGATCAACACCGAATTGATCAGTGTTTGGAGAAAACAATAGTATTTCAAAGCTATTATTATTGTAAAGCTTTCTATGGAGTGCAGTACTTCAAAGCTTCTTTTGCTTATTGATCCACGAACAAATGATTAGATAGGCAAAGCTTTAGTGCTAGTTGAGAATTCGGACCATCTTTCCATTTTTCCCATGTTAACTTCAAAGTTGTTCGATTAATTCCAAAACTAAATATGTAACATTCGTTGGTGAACAATGCTTAACATGTAAAAGTTCTATGGGTTAATTTAGGGTTCGACCGACTGTGTTTAATCAGATTAAAACTTAATTTAATTATTTTAAATTTTATTTTTTAAAAAATATTAATATAACCTTAAATTAGGTTTAATGCTGGCTAAATCAGTTTAATAACTTTGAGTTGAAGATAGCTCCAAAATAAAAATATAACAAGTAATTTTACTTTTATATATTTTGGAACCGCATCATAAGTTGAATTCAATTATTTGTAAAAAAAAAGAAGACAAAACAAGAAGACTGAAAAGAGAATAATGACAAGATAAATTAGGTTTATATAGAACAAAATAATTTTAATCACTCCATTGTGTAACTGATTCATATACTAAATCATAACATGATTAGTTTGAACTAATACGGCATACATATAAAATATTGCTACTATGATGCAAGCCTTGACTTGACATCTCTCTTTTAAAAATTTATTTATTTATTTATATTTTTTTGCAATAAGTTATGGAAATTAGGGTGTGATTTTGTTTTGAGAGTTAATTATATTGAGTTATTGGTCATTTATTCTAATATAAATTGGTTAAAATTAAATCTTATCAAACCTATCATAAAATTTTATACTTGCCACTTGATATTTATTATCCCTCTAGGGGAAATGTTGACATTATTGTATCCATATAAAATTACTATTTCTTTGAAAAATGCTTTATGTAAAAATTATATTATATTTTAAAGTCATATAAAATTGAATTTAGGTAGTGCATTTATTATCTCTCTGGGGCAATGTTGACATTATATCCATATAAAATAACCATTAAAAAATCATTTTAATTCCTTAATTTTAGGTGCATTTTCATCTTAGTCCCGATATGGCCTCATGCTATTTTTTTTAAGAAAATAAATACTTTTTAACATTCATAAAGTCCCATGATAATTATAATCTAACACCCTAACAATTTAACCTAGCATTATATCCATAGTTATGATATTTATGTTCTATGAAAATTTTAACTTAGATCTTGCTATCCTTCATTTTTATATATATTAGTTGATATTAGAATTCAATGATTCTTGATGGTTTTGATTAGAAATCATAAATGATATATATTGGAGTTATTGAATAACTATGATCGAAAGAGATTTTAAAAAAGAGCATGCTTGTGTACAAAGAGATGAAAAAATTCCTCATTAAAGAGAACACATACTAGAACTAGTATGTTGTTTGTGTTTGTGTTAACTATTGTTATTAAAAATTCTAATGATGAGATTCATGATAAGACAGATCACACAAAAGTATTGTGTTAAAGATTTATAATGAGATAACTCACATAAAAATATTGTGTTAAGAACTTACGATGAGGTAGACCACACATAAAAAAATTTTCATGATGGATAATGGTTGTTGACTAAGGTTAGAACTTGAAGATGAGTTTTTTCCAACCTGAAAAGATTGATGCAATAGCTTTTTAAAGGAAATAAATATTTTTCTTAGTTAATTTTATTTTTTATTTTTCTTTATTTTTGTATTATTATAATATTCTAGTTTTATTTTTTTATATTTAAAGGAAGTATTTTTCTTATTTTATTTTTTTATTCAACATTATTAGAGTTTTTTTAATATAAAAAATTATAATAGTTTTTTAACAAGGAAGACTAAGATGAATAAAAATTATTTATTTTATAAAAGTCTCTTTATACTTGTAACATTCTTGGTTTTTAAGGATTTTGGTTTTAATCAGTAATAAACCTATTATTATATATTCTTGTATGCGTCATGACCTTTACTAGTAATTATATATTCTATGCAGGGGCGGAGTTAGAAAAAAAACCTAACAGGGGCAAATTAAAAATTAAAAGGAACAAAGTTAAACTTTTAATTATTTTTATAATATTTACAGGGAAGGGGGCTGGGAAAAAAATTTCCTCCCCTGCCTCTGCCATACAAGAATATATAAAAAGAATATATAAAGAGAATATACAACAATATATTAACATTAATTTCTTGGATACTCATAGAAAAGGATCCAAGAAATTAATGTTAATATATTGGGAGATAATTCTATTTTAAAAACTCTTAATTCTATTAGACTTTATTAATGTTATTGAAAACTCTATATTTTGCTTCCAATTTGAATTAAAGCACGGCATCTCTATCTACATAAATTAACCCTTATCTAACCATTATTTTTGGGCAGATACCCAATCATTTAATTATTATAACCATTGCTAATAAATTAGTGTAATTAATAGTAAATTTATTCAGGTTCAATTAATTAACAAACTCTATTATTCGTTGTGTGATGGAGGAGGACAATTAATTTTTGATATATATAATAATTCTTTGTGATAAAATTAAATATTTGCATAAATGTTTAATAATAATAATAATAATAATAATAATATAACAACAAAATTATTAAATTCATGATTTGATTTAAGATCCAGATAATGAGATTAAACCATATTAAACCATGTTTGTTTTTACGTTTCAAAAGCGTTTATAAAAAAAATTATTTTTTCAAAATTTGATTTTTTTTATTTTTTTATTTTAAATTAATATTTTTTGGTGTTTTTAGATTATTTTGATGTGCTGATATTAAAAATAATTTTTAAAAAATAAAAAAAATATTATTTTGATACATTTCTAGATAAAAAACACTTTGAAAAATAATCACAATCACACTTCTAAATAAACTCATGAGTTAGTTTAGATTTATCTAAATAAATTAAAATAAATTTAATTTATTTAAAAAATAAAATAAAATTTTAATCAAATTGACTAAATAATAAATTAATTTATGAGGTAAATTAGATTAATCTACATCAATTCCTAACTAACTTTTTTTTTTAAAAAAAACCTTTATTTGGATTAGGAATAATGTGTAATGTATGCATTTATTAGTAAGAAAGAATATAGTCATGTTTATTTTTGTATTTTAAAAATATTTTTTAAAAAATTAATTTTTTTAATTTTTTTAAATTAATATATTTTTAGTATTTTTGATTATTTTAATGAGTTAATATTAAAAATAATTTTTAAAAATTAAAAAAATTATTATTTTAATATATTTTTAAATAAAATTAAAAAAAAAAAAACAATCACAAGAATTAAATAGGATAAGTATGGAGGGACAAGCGCCATAAGTGCAGGTGAAACGGAAAGATTTCCAGTCACGACGGCCGCTGCCACCAATCCATAAAAAACACTGAGAATACAGCACACAGCCACCCAAAGTTAGAAAGAGACCTGTAAACAATAACAACAACAATGGCAGTGTCCTAGCACAAATCCCTGTACCTACTACGTATGTCTTTCCAAAAAAGAAACAAAGAAAAGGGCGTTGTTGGGCTCTTCTTGTTTTCCTTTTCTTTTAAGTTTTCTTGATTCTAACGTTATTTGAATGACGAAGAAGAGGGTGTTGTTCTGTGGTCAAGGGGGGCTGGACAATGGAAGCCTTTACGGAAGTGAACAAGGGAATAATGGAATACGTGACAAAGAACATGATGAATTATCAGGAGACGATGCCAGCCATTTTAGCCTTACCGGTGAGATTCTCCCTTCTCTAGGTGCCACCGCTCGTAGCAACCGCCGGGTCATTCTCCGTCGCTACATTCTCTCTCCCTTCGACCCTCGCTACAGGTTATTGCATTAGTTTTTTTTAATTATGATATGATAATGAAAAAAGTATCTGGTTATTTTGAATCAGAAGAAAGATGCCTTGGAATTTCAAACTTCATAATGATAACAAAAATGAGTGGTTTTGGAATTCCAAGATGTGTTAAACCATGGTTTTGCAAAAACAATCCAAAACCATGATGGTCCTACACTTTTAAATCTCATGAAAATATGAAGGCACCCATCCTCATGCATAGGATATATAATGTGGACTAAAACTGTTGTTGCAATGATTCGAGTAATGTGATGGGTTTGGTCTACATGAACAAGGTCGGATCATCATTTATCCTACCACTAATTTTGAGATATTATGTGGTTGGAAATTAGTTGCTCTTAATTGTGATATTTCTCAATGTTCTTTCCTATAGTTGAGCTAATGATCAACGCCTTTTTTTCTTGAATTGCAGGTTTAATTTGTGATACCCTTCTCCATGTTTTGTTATAGCTGAACAATGAATGTTTAATGTTTGACAATGCAGATTATGGGATACTTTCTTGGTATTTCTAGTTTTCTACACAGCATGGGTGTCTCCATTTGAATTTGGCTACCTTAGCAAACCCAGTGGGGGTTTAGCCATAGCAGATAATGTTGTCAACGGATTTTTTGCCATTGATATTGTTTTGACCTTCTTTGTTGCATACCTTGACAAAAGTTCATATCTACTAGTTGATAACCGGAAAAAGATTGCTTGGAGGTATACAAAATCGTGGTTGGTCCTTGATGTTATCTCTACAATCCCATCTGAGCTTATCAGGGAAATATTGCCTGATAAACTTCAGTCATACGGGTACTTTAGCATGCTTCGCCTCTGGCGTCTCCGGCGAGTTAGTAAATTCTTTTCAAGGTAATTAAATGCTATCTTCAGCCTTCAGCTTCATTTACAGCTGCAATTGAATATATTAAGCATTGTTCTCACTGTTCTCATTAATTACATCAGATTGGAAAAGGATAGGAACTACAATTACTTTGTGGTTCGATGCGTGAAGCTCATATGTGTGAGTATATACACTCATTAAAAATTCAATTCGGTAATTTTGATAAAATATTTGAGCTTCTTGAAAAAACTATCCATCTTATAGGATCATGATGTAATTGTAGGTTACTCTATTTGTAGTTCACATGGCCGGTTGCTTCTACTATCGCATTGCTGTAAATTACAAGGATCCAAGTAAAACATGGATCGGATCCGTTTGGGAAGATTTTCATGGAGAGAGCCTGTGGATTCGTTATGTCAAATCACTTTACTGGTCTACAACCACGCTCTCTACCACTGGATATGGTGATTTGCATGCTGTCAATCCGCAGGAGATGATATTCGTCATGTTCTACATGATGTTTAATCTTGGACTGACATCATATTTGATTGGAAACATGACCAATTTGGTTGTCCATGCCACATTCCGAACAAGGCAATTTGTGAGTAACTTGTCTTACGATCTGTGTTTTGCTTGCCTAGCAAGCCTGTGGTAGATTCTGTAACTGATTAAATGAATTATCTCTACCTTAATCATTTGGTTTTCAAGTGTATTAAAGCTTTTTTAGACTATTGACATTACTTGCATGGAATTTTCAGAGAGATACTATCCAAGCTGTCTCAAGTTTTGCACAAAGGAACCGCCTTCCGATTCGGTTACAAGAACAGATGCTTGCTCATTTATGTTTGAAGTACAGAACCGACTCGGAGGGATTGCATCAACAAGAGACCATTGGTTCTCTTCCTAAAGCAATTCGATCGAGCATTTCTAACTATCTCTTTTATTCACTTGTGGATAAAGTGTACTTGTTTCGTGGGGTATCAAATGACCTGCTCTTTCAGCTGGTAATTCTTTTACTTCATCTTCTTGATGGATTATGGAAGAAATTTGGAAACTTTTTCCTGTTTTAGAGGTGGAGGAAGCCGTTAATTGTGTTCATTTGATGCTCATAAAAAAAAAGAGAGAAGATTATGTCCTCTTGTTGGCCACTCATATTTGTTTATCTGATTTTTCGTTCCATCTCTGTAACTTGAAATTGTTTAATATTGAAGGTCACAGAGATGAAAGCTGAATACTTTCCACCCAGAGAAGATGTAATTTTGCAAAATGAAGCACCAACAGATCTGTATATTTTAGTCACTGGCGCGGTGGTAATTAACTAAAACTCCCTTCCACGCCCTCTTCATGTTCCATGTGGTTTCAATTTATGATTGGTCAAGAACACGATTTCAATATGCCTCCCTGGTGTGAACATATCATGGTCGGAGTCCATTAATTGATTTTGAATGACAGTCTTTCCTTTTGTGCGACTTTTTTTGGAATTGAGATCTCCATTTTCTAGGGGACATTTTTATGTACATAAATCTTACAATTCTACTTTGCAGGAACTTAGCGTGCGCAGGAATGGAATAGAGCAGGCAAGTTCAGTGATTTAAACGTTTCTAATTTCTTTCCACCAATTCCATCAGTTGTATTGAGCTAGAAATTAAATTGGAGCATGCTTACCATGATAAATAATTTGCAATTTTTCTAATTGAAGATTGCAGGTTGTTGGTGAGGCTGCAACTGGAGATGTTATTGGTGAGATTGGTCTGCTATGTTACAGACCACAGTTATTCACAGTTCGAACCAAACGGTTGAGTCAGCTCCTACGTTTGAATCGAACTGCGTTCTTAAATATTGTCCAATCAAATGTTGGAGATGGGACAGTAATCATGAACAACCTTCTTCAGGTCAGCAAAAGTTCTTAACAACAACATTTCTCAAATACTGTCACCATACATAAATATTATACTGTCATTTTCTAAAAAACTAGCTATCTTTAGTCGTTGGTTATTTTTCTGTAATCAACCACCTGTTGTCATAATTAAGAATAGGAACTTGGTGCTAAGCATGCATTTTCTTTCATAATTATCTTATGTATCGACATCTTTCATTATTTGATAGAATGAATGAGATTTTGGTTTAGGCTTATTTTACAGCATGCTTTATGGTGTGGAACCTTATTTCCTTCAAATATATCAGAAAAATGCATCGAGAAAGCCATTTGCTAATGATTTGCTTGTTGTAAAAAATCTCTCATTCTTTTGTGATGTGTAACGTAATTCAACATGAACACGAGTGCTTCCATTATGTTGTTTTGGGTTCTGTACTGAAATAGGCCATGATTACACTCCATTCCAAATACTTCCAAGATATAACTCTGAAATTTGAAATTCAATACCACTTGTGTTATTAACAGATGCTAATTACTTGATACTGCCTCTTTTGGTTGATGCAGCATTTGAAAGAGCTGAATGATCCAGAGATGGAAGGAATTTTGCAACACACAGAGCTCATGCTGACTCAGGACAGAATGGATTTACCTCTTACTTTGTGCATCGCAGCAATGAGGGGTGATGATCTATTGTTGCATCAGTTGCTGAAGCAGGGTTCAGATCCAAATGAGTCGGACGAAAATGGACGAACTGCGCTGGTGTGGAAATATTCTTTCATACATATTGCATAAATCTTGTACTCATAACGTTATTGTCTTACCCGGATTCCTTTATTGTATGGACTCGGAATACACAGCATATTGCAGCTTCAAATGGGAATGAGCACTGTGTAGTCCTACTTCTGGAGTATGGAGTAGATCCTAACATCAAAGGTATTCTCTCGGGAATAAGCAAACATAAAGACCCGTAACGATTGTTCCGACTCATCTGGCAAAATAAATTCAACAATAATTTCATTTTATTAATGCAGATTCAGAGGGCAATGTTCCTCTATGGGAAGCGCTACAGGGGAATCATAAATCTGTATTTAAACTTCTTTCAGACAATGGGGCAACAATAACTTCTGGTGATGTGGGCCAATTTGCATATACAGCTGCTGGGCAAAATAACGTGGATTTGCTCAAGGAAATTGTCAAATATGGTGGAGATGTAACACTGCCTGCAAGGTGTGGAACTACTGCCATTCATACAGCAATCTCTGAAGGAAACACTGAAATGGTCACGTTCATCTTAGACCAAGGAGCCGATGTTGATAAGCCAGATCTCCATGGATGGACACCAAGGGATTTGGCTGATCATCAGGGCCAAGAGGAAATTCAAGCTTTGTTCGAAAATAGGACGCAGACGAATAAAAAAAGGGTTTCCACAATCCCAAAGCATCCAGGGGTGCCATTTGGTAGGAAGCCCATGGCAAGGTATAGTAGTGAACCTACAATACCTCCATTTTCTCCTTCTTTTCGTCATGATGTTATGCCACCAGTCCCTGAAGTCTCATGGCCTGATAGACCTCGAAGGAGAAGGGCAGACAATTTCCACAACTCTCTTGTTGGGATGATGTCAGTTGCTAGTACTGGTAAGAACGCTTCTATTTTTGCAATACCTTGAATTTTTTTTAATACCAAGAAATAAGTATGACTTCTGGATGTAAGAATTATAGTGGTCAACCGTATGAATTCTGGATGTAAGAATTATAGTGGTCAACCATGTGTTTCACGTCAGGAAAATCAGGAGGAAAAAGAAGGCATGGTTGCGAGGTATTGAATTACTCAGGAAAATAGAGACCACCCTATCAATTGGGAAGTTTGTAATTAACTTTGTCCTTGAAAAGATAACTAGAAACCATCCAATTGCTATACACTCTTGAACAAATAAGTCTCTTTATTTGCCAACTTTTACTCTAAATAAACTCATAATTTCAAAATTTGCAGGTGAGAATGACATAATTTCATCCCCAGCCCGTTTTACTGGCTTCGCAAGTTTGAACTGTCGTGCTAGAGTGACTCTCAGTTGCCCGGATAAAGGTGAAGTTGCTGGAAAGATTGTTGCTTTACCAAATTCACTCCAAGAACTACTTGATATTGGTTCCAAAAAATTTGGGTGCAATGCCTCCAAGATTCTAACGAAGGAAGGTGCTGAAATTGAAGATATGGAGGTACTTAGAGATGGCGATCATCTTGTTCTTGTTAGTGATGCTGGCACTTAAAGTTAAATATGTCAGTTGGTTTGAGTTCTGAGGTCAGATTACCTATCCAAGATTCACGGTGGGCCAATTTATTGATAATGAAACATGGTGATCCTTCCTGTAGTCTGGCTTTGTCTTTCTATCTTTCAAAATTTTCTTCCGGATCGTGTTGTATAAATAGAGAAACTGTGATAGCAAATAGGAGATTATGCATTCTACAATCTGAAAAGTTAGCATAACATTTGTCACCCACAGTAGTCACAGAAATGAACGTGCTATGCAAATCTGAAGGTCGCAGGGGCCAAAGGAGATAAGAAGTGTAGTGAAAGAGAAGATTTGGATTATCGTGGTAATGCTGAATGGTGCGAGTCCCAAGATACTATAGTAGTATCAGAGGATATGAGCTCATCTCTGCTCACTAATCTCTGTCTCTTTCGTTTCTGTCTTCTGCCGATGATGAACTTGTTGCCTTCTTACTCTTAGGGGATCACCTGCAAGAATACCTGGCTGTCTAGGTATGGGGTAAACCTGCTGAACCCTCTGTCTTGTTAAAACTGAAAATTAAATTGTATAGGGAATACAGTATTTGAGTAAGCCTACCGCTCATGTGTTTGTTGCAATTTTCCTGGAGAAAATAGAATACTGAACCTGCTAAACCTGAAAGTAAAAAAAATTAATATGGAGAAGCAATCTATCCATATCTTGGCCTTGTACCAACTGTATGAGAGGGTGCTTAAGGGGAGGATATTATTGTTGTATTATCTATTGAATTTTATTTCTTTTCGGATGAATACTTCATTATCAAAGAAACAAAAGGTGAGAGTGCACAGTAGCCTTAAATACATGAATAGTCCTGGAAACAAACAATCAAAAGCAACATGCACTAAAAGTTTCTCCTGCAAATTTCAGCAATTCGAGCAACATATTATAGAATGATTTTCATCACAACTTTAAAAGTACTAGAGCAGTTATTCTCATGTGTTCTTCTATTCTCTCCTGTCATATAAAGTAAATATAGTGCATCAAGCAAGCCTCATCAAGGTAGTTCTGAAAAAACTCTACTGAAAATAAGTCTCTGCAAAATGAAGTTCACATCTCCAATCACCTACTGACCTTTGGATGCTAAAAATCTGAAAAATGGAATGGCATATGCTCTTCATTTCTGGACAAGAAGTGATCTCTGTCCTCAATTGCTCCTTTGCAAAAAACACATTTAGGGTTTACATGCCTCCCAATCTTACTATAGCAGATAGCCTTTTCAAGATGGCTAACCAAGCCTGATCCCTCTTTTATCTATATGCTCCAGTAAACTTAAACTTCTTGATTAGTACTTAAAAAAATATTTTATCAATATTTTATATTATTATTTTGCATTTGAAATATCAATAACTTCTTAGCTAAAACATGTTTTATAATAACATATCTAATAATATAAGATACCTTTAATTTATAATAAATGTTTATCTTAAATACAAGCCTATCATATAAATTAAGGGATTAATTGATGAACTTGACTACTGAAATTAAGAAAAAGAAAACAAAAAGAAAGCTAAGATTAGAAAAAAAAAGATATTAGTCCAGTCCAAAATGAAACACTATTCAATTATTGGATCACAACTGGACTGTAAAACTTATATTTAAGTCTGTTTTATATGGATGAAAAGGTAAGACGTACGCCTAAAACTTTTATGAAGAGTCCAAGATTCAAAAAAGATTATTTTCAAGTTCAAATGTGACAACAATGAAAAAATCCAAATATGTACTTAGTCCAAACACTGTTCAACATTCAACGCATATCTCAAGTTCTAGATGTTCAAATGCACTGAGTTTTTTTTTATTGGAAAGCGGAGATAATTTTCTAAAACTTTTATGAAGACAATCTGTTCAAATTCTGATGAATTCTGATATTAGCAATGACATTTGATTGAGACAAGAAAAAAAGAATTATCACCAAGTTAAGATGTGATCACCCACTCAACAATTAGTCAACAAATCAATAATTCTAAATTTTGACTTATAAAAGAAGGTATTTGCCCATTTAGGCATTTTAATTTTCAGATCAAGATCATGTTCTTGCTCTCTTTCTTTATTTTTATAATGCTTAAGTTTTACTTATATTAATATCTTGTTTATACTTTTCATTTCCTTTCTTTTACTTGGTTAATTTATATCTTATTTATGCTCTTATCTTATTTATTTATATTTCTCTTTTTCATTATATTTAGTTAAGTTTATTATGTCAAAATAAAAAAAATTCAATAATAGTGTAAAAATAAGCATAGTATAAACTCAACATGGACTTTAATGTTTGATACTAACATGTTTGTATTTGTTATCTTATTCACTCTTAATACTTTATTTGTTAAATGGTTAATTTAAATTTATGTTATATAACACTTGGTATAACAAATACTTGATACTTTTATAACCAAACCGTACGGTATAACCTACACCTATGCTATGAAAAGAACTTGATTTGTTATTAACATAAGTTATAATTATGAATACCTGAAAACATTTACAAGTATTAGTATTATTCGAATAAGATAATTAATGTAATCATGTAAACAATTTATAATCTGATTAAAACCTTTTTGTGTTAGTTTCCAGGTGAGTAATAAAAAAGTTATATGACACTTATTTAAAATATTATTAGTAGATTCTCTAATCTTGATAATTATTTTATCATTCTTTAATTTTTGCATTAATATCACATTTCAAAGCTCTTTTCAACTACTTTTCTGTTATTATTTATTTCTTTATTTGTAATTTATACAGTTAGCCTTCTTGTGGTTTAACCCAGTTTTATTAAGTTATTTATTATTTCAACACTTCTATAATTAAAAAAAAAATTTCAAGTCTTTGATTGCATCACTTCTTTAAATGAAAATTCCTTTAGGAGAAGGTTTTCAAAGTACGGAATCATCAATAGAAAATGGGATAAACAACACCACAAGCAGCAGCCTGAACACTTTGTATCAGACCAGGCATTCGGCCAGTCACAATCACCATTGGAAATAACATCACAAATTTTAGCAGTAGAAGGCAATCTTATTTCCTGATTCATGTATAAGCCTCATCCCAGAAATCTTTATCAGAGGCCCTAAAGGATGCCAATTGTCGTACCACAGAAAGACATTACTCCCGTTTCCAAATGATCCCACACAATGTCTCAATTTCAAAATTTTCCTCCTATTCAAACTACAGTCATCTGGGATTCTCACATTCCAAACACTCCTATTCTCAACGAATATTTATGGCCCCAGGCAACCCATAAGGAACTTAACTTTAACACAAACACCAGGTGCTCCAAGCTACACAGCAGAGTTCCATTCTTTTAACTTTTTCAGCAAAATTGACTTATTAAAGAAGATGAAATGGCTGTTAGCAATGAAGAATTCTAGCAGTAGTCTTCTCTAGAAGTGGGTTTCAATCAGCATAAGTGAGTCCCATTGATTAAAGGGGCACCAGAACTCTCTTTCACTCTCACAGATTGACAATCAGAGACACCACCACAACAGGATTTACTCTTCCTGGATAGGTGCAAGACACTCTTAAGAATGAGCATAGCTTCGGTGATTGATTTAGTTTTAACAGGAAAAAAAAAAAGAAGTTCTAATATACTCCTCGTGAGCATTGCACCAGTTAGCATGAGTGGCATGAATGGAGGTTTGGGAAGAAAATTCCACCTGTATGGATTAGGAAAATGAGTATATGATAGACCATGACACTTTAGGTACAAAATTATGTCAAACGGGAGAGAAGCTGGTGAGATAGGGACTCTTTTCAAGGCAGATTCCCACTCTCGAATGAGTTTTTTTTTTTTTCCTTTAGCATATCAAAGTCCATGCCAAAACTGCATGCTTACCAGAGATGGCACTGACCTCTCTAGCGGTTTGCAAGCATGGAGCATATCAAAACAGCTTCAAGGCTCCATAGATGTTTAACTGATGGCAATGAGAATGCAATGCGAGAATATAGAAAGGGCAGGCCATTATATATCTATGTCAAAATGAATAATGGTTCAGCTTTATGTGATTTTGTAAATTGGGAAAACTGATTATAATGTAAAGTGACCAACAAAAATGTGAAAGATTTCTATAATTTCTGATTATCAATCTGTTCAAGTAAAAAAAAACAATACTAATAATAAAAATTTCACTAATTTCGTTAGGGATAAGATGAGGATTTCTGCATTCCTAATAATATCTCATTTCTCCTCCCCTCTCAAACTTCTTTTTCGCGGTAGATATATGTAAGCAAACAATCACAAGCTATATATAAAGCCTCCTCATTAACACTGTTCTTTCTGGCATTCTTTCTCTTTTGCAACATATTCTGTCAGTCGACACAAGTGATATTCTTCAACACTCTTGCTCAAAAGGGCCTTTGTTTCATGTTCTTTAGGTCAAACAGCCTAACAGAGGATCATAGTAATTATCTTGTGTATCCTAATTGTTGTTGAGGTACTCATTCTATTCAAATGTCATCCTTATTCGTGTGGATAGAACTGTCAAGCATACCATATCATACTCCATCATAAGCATGAATCATTAAGATACTATGAGAAAGTAAACCAAATTATTTAAAGGGGATAAGTATTTCTTGTCTGATGTAATCTATCTTCTTTGAAGCTCAGGGTTCTGAGTTTCAACTCGCCCCTGTTGGTTGTCATCTCATCCAGTATCTCAGCATCATAGAAATCATCTTCACTCTTTTCAGAATCCACATCAGGTGGTTCTCTTTCCTGCACCAAGTTATCATATGCATTAATAGAATACGAAGCAAAATTATCATCAGCTGGAGTTTGAATTTATGCATACAGATTATAATCCGGTCGATGTTTAACCAAAAGAAAATTGGGGTGTAGGGAAAGA